>NC_059074.1:194795414-195095414 GCF_020497125.1 Mauremys mutica | reverse complement strand
CTTTGAAATATGAGTAGGGGAATATTTCTTGCCTGCAGTATGTATTTGAATAGAACCATTAGAAAGCACAGCCTTTCCGTTCTGCGGTAATACTGGTTTGGAGGTGAACACAGTGGAAAGCTTCACGTAAGTTACATTCTGAGTTTAAAAAGAGGTGTGCATGAGATGATCTGGCAATAATAATATGTATTGTTCACCACAAATCTATTTTTATGTGTTGTGCCAATTTGATAATGAACTTTTAATAAAAATAAAACATGAAACTGTTAATTATAATTGGTGGTGTCATTTGCCTGGATGGTTTATTCTAAGTACACAGCCTCTTCATTTCTTTCAAACATCATCCTCGGACAATTTTCTAGATTCTTCCCCTAATAAAACAGCAATGTGGGTTTTTGAAATGAGACTTGCTCCAGATTGCAGCTTTGATAGCGGCTTGGGTGAAATGACTTTTCGGTTCAAATGCACCATCCTGGACAGTCAGGTAACATTCTTAAGGGCAAATCCCACTTGCCTTACTCATGCAAAATTCCCATTGACATCGAGCAATGCAAGATGAGCATGACTCAGCTCTTAATGCCAGGACAGCAGGTTTTCTATATGGATGTTTGGCTGTAAGATTTAGGGGTCTGAGTCTGTAAAGCATCACCCAAATGAGCAGTCCTTACTCATGCATGTCGTCCTGTGGACTTCAGTGGGAATACGTTCATGCATAAGGATTAATTCTGTGAGTAAAGCCTGCAGGATTGAGCCCTGGGTCTATGCCAGAAAAGTGACACTACAATATTTCAGCTTTTGACATGAATGATGCTGATTAAAAGCTTGTTTCAGTGCCCACTGAACTCCATTAGGCATCTTCATATTGACCCAAATGGGCCCAGACCAGGCCCGAAGGTCTCATACTGTTACTATTAAAGTTATTGTCAAAACTCCAGTTGACTTCAAGGGGAGAAGGATTGGGCCCTATAGCAAACTGTGTGCTGTAAAAGGTAGAAATGGGTCCAAGTCAAAACCCCAGATCCAAACAGCATTGAACAGCTGGGGAATTTGCATTCAGACGTAGCCATTGTAACCCTTTTCCAATAAAATGTTACATTTTGGCATGGAAAGGAGGTTTTGGAACTGGGAGATTATTTGCCTTTCCTGACCTTTTTGCAGCTGTGGACCAATTTTACCCCTGGCATAAGTCATTGCAATCAAAGGGGCTACCAGCTTGCCCCCACTTTGAAGCTGGCCCTATCTTTTCCCCCACTGTTCTAAACAGAATTTGTATAGTATGAAACCCCAGCAAGCCAGGTGAAAGGGGCACTGGCAAATAGTCTTGGTGCACAAATTAGCCTTTGTTAATAAATAAGTACGTTTCTCTCACATATGGTGGCCTGACACTTTGTACTGCACTGAATTATTCTACCACTGGGGCCCGAAGCTAATGGGAAGCTCTCCCTTGACTGGTGGGCTTTGGATCTGGCCTTAAATGCCAAGGTTCACATTGTGGACCAAGTGCACTTCCTGAGTAAATTAGCTCTGTGCTGGCACGGGAGGGAAAGTAGCCCTTTCAGAGTGCAGAGCAGCAGCAGACTTAGGGTTTCATTAGCCCCTGGGGCTGCCACACCCTTATGTGTAAGACAGGGTGGGGGTGACAAAGTTGGCTGGTAGATCTGCATAGGTGTGGGTTCACCTTTCCTTTCCCCAGACCTGTCAGGACGCAGAGAGCCCCTGCAGAGCACTAGTTCGTAGGCAGTACAAACCTCATGGGCCATCTCCCTATGTCCACCATCCTCACACCAGTGCAGTGGGACTATTGTAGCTCTGCTGTATTGAGGGCCCTCAGCACTTGAGAGGGGAGCAAGGATTTCACTAGATGAAAACGCCATATTCTATCCATCTGTGCTCTTCAGCATATGTCTCAAATGCTGCCCCTGAGAGCTGGATTTTGCATTTAGCTCTCTGATTTAATTGAAAGGCACATCAAATTATATGTAGCCAGCCAGTTTCTGCGCATTGATTATTCCAGCAAAAGTACAGTATAAATTACACTTAAGACATTTGTTCCTGATCAGTTTGTATTATACAGATAGGGGGAATATAGATGCTAAACCTCCCACGTCAGGTCAATCCACACCCCGTTTTTGTTGTCTTCAGGCACAGACATTTTAGAAATGTGTCTCTGTCTTAGCACACTATTTGGAGAATGCCAATATCTTGGCGGCAGCCCCCAACCGATGCCACAGCAGTGAGTGTGATATAAGTGCCCGGAGGGGGAAATTTTCAAAAAGCAGGAATGGGAATTAGATGTCTAACTTCCAATGATTCTCGATGATAGTTGAGTGTCTAACTCCCACGTCAGCCTTGGAAAGTCTCCCGTCTCGATCTAAAGCAGTGGTTCTCAACCTTTCCAGACTACTGTACCCCTTTCAGGAATCTGATTTGTGTTGCCTGCCCCAAATTTCACTTCACTTAAAAATTCAGGCTTCGGCTTTAGTCACGCATGGCAGGGCTCAGACTTCGGCTTTCTGCCCTGGGCCCCAGCAAGTTAACACTGGCCCTGGTGAACCCCA
The DNA here is from genome assembly GCF_020497125.1 of Mauremys mutica. Classification (NCBI taxonomy): domain Eukaryota; kingdom Metazoa; phylum Chordata; order Testudines; family Geoemydidae; genus Mauremys; species Mauremys mutica. The sequence continues at coordinate 195,092,856 of NC_059074.1, read as the reverse complement.
TTAAAACAAACTCACCCACAGTTTGAGAACCACTGATATAGTATATAGAGTAGTATAAACAAGTCTTTATATGAAATTTTAGTTTGTACTGACTTCACTAGTGCTTTTCATGTCACCTGTCGTAAAACTAGGCAAATATGTAGACGGGTTGATGTACCTGCTGGAAGATCTATGGCGTCCCCCCAGGGGTACATGTACCCCTGGTTGAGAACCAGTGATCTAGAGAATTGATTATGTTAGTCCATGTTTTGTTGGAGTGCATCTGAAGCCCATTCATGTGGAGGGATTTACATGCAGAAATACCATTAATGCAGCTACTTACTGCAAATACAGCAACAGGTTTTTTTTAAAGTATGAAATCTGTTCACCGCTCATCTAAATCTGGCTCTGAAATTTCATGTACAGATCCTCAAAAGGGTTCTAAATTCTTCTCTTATGCAGGGATTTAGGTAGGAGTTCAATTCCCAGACAGGGCTTGTTGGCACAGATAGAGAATTCTGTGTGGAGGCAGCCACCTCAGACTCTGAGTAGGAGGGTGTACCTCAACAAATGCCCCTGAAGCTAACTAAAGATCTTGAGGAGGAGGAGGAGGTGTGTTGCAGCAACAATCCTGGCTAATTAAAGACCTGTGTCGATGTGACAAAAAGAATCCCCATCCTGTTCCCTGGGCTGACCAATGGTAATGTTGAAATAGAGATTCAAGAGTGGCGTAGCAGTAAAGGTTTGGGACTTCTCAGGATTTAGAATATGGCATGAAGGAATTGGCTTGCCCCAGTAGAATGAAGGTTGGGTTAATTAAAGAAAACTTTCTGTGAGGCTGAATAGTATCGCCTTTTGGTTGCAGCAATTTAAGTGGAACAGAGAGGCCTTCAGTACTAGATTATAATGTATCAATGACATAGGGCCATACCCTGCTTGGTTCCCTCCTCTTGTGCACAGTATCCAAAAGGCAGCACAACAGAAGTGGTTCTGCTGTACTGAAAGTGGGTGTGTGGGCCAAGATCAGCCCCTGGTGGGTGATCCTCACCCCCTGTGTACCAGGGAAACAATGTTTTGCAGGGACCTGATCAGAGTTATTGTACAGGAGATTTCAGAGACATGCCCAGCAGCTCTGTGACTGCACAGATCCATTGGCCAAAAGCCACTATGTATGGGGAACAACCAGTATTATAATCCATGACAAGTTTAGTAGCAGCTGCAAAGTTGCTGCATGGTTGATTCATAGCCTGGGATAGAGGATTCTCTCTCTTCCCCACACTCACTCTCTCTCTCCTCCCTCCCCCGAGAAACTTCCCATTTACTCTGCCTTTATGCGTCATGAACCCTATTCAAAGTCCACAGACTGGAGCCCATGAGGATATTTCACCCATAGTAAAAAAGGAATTTTTTAAAAAGCCAATAGGTTCATTACTTACTAGAGATGAAAACAAGATATTTGAATTAAAGAAACACAAAGGTAGCATAGATGATGGTGCAGACGGGTCTCCTTTTACCTCCCAGCACATGGCGAAAAAGTCACAGGGGGCTGCACAAAGTAAACAATAGCCCAGCTATACAGATTTTGGGTTTGCGGGGCTGGTGCTCCAGTGCTAATAATAGCAATGCAGATATTCCCATTTGCACTGGAGCTTGGGCCTTGAGCCCTATCCCCCTCGCCAGATTTCAGAGCCAGAGTGGGAATGTCTACACTACTATTATTAGCACCATAGTGCAAGCCCTGCGCGCCTGAGGCCGTAGACGTAGGCTCCGAGACTCATTGCTGTGGAGGGGGTTTTTGTTTTGTTTTGTTTTTTAGCAGTGTATGCAAATGCACAGTCAGAGAAAGCCAACCCAGGAGTGATTAGGTATCATTGTACTGAAAGCATCAATAGAAATGTGAGACTTTTCTTCATTCATCACCACTCACCTTCACATACTTTTCTCAATGGTGACAGATAATCTGCACCAGAGACAGACCTGGATGGAAAATCCTGGCTCCAAAGGAGTTCAGATCTGGATCTGGATCCCAACTTGGAGACACAGACCCGTCTCTTTTCTCCACACAGCATCTGAGGCACTTACAACTTCATTCATACCTGAATATGTATATAACAGTGTTCACTTACATAGCACCTCTCACAGATGAATCTCAAAACACTTTACAAACCCTTAATAAGTTTCACAAAATATCATTTGATTTTTATTGTGTCATTTTACAGTCAGGAAAACTTAGGAATTAGGTTATATGTGGCTTTCACAGCCATCAGTCACAGAGCTGGAATAGATCTATTTATCTAGCTATATTTTAGCACACCCATCACTGAGTGAACCTCTGAATGCAGGCTCCAATCACCAGACAACACTGTTCATTAGGATGATAAATATTTAGGGCCAGATTCTTCCGCCCTTATTCCTACTGAGTAGTAAGATACTCTGCAAGTACTTCCGTTAAAACGAAGGAGACCATTTGCGGAGTAAAGCGCTGCTCACAATGAGAACAGAAGTTGGCCCTCAGCCAGTGTGGTCTCTATAGACTCAGTCTCAAGGTTCCATAGTATGGAAATGCACATTTTAGTATTAGAATTCTGCAAAAATGCTGGCATTTGGTGCAAACATTTTATCCTTTAATTCTGGGCCATTTTGTGACCCCACATTTTTGTTTCTTGTCATGAAATGGCCTTTTATCACATCAAACACATTTAACGTTCCACATATTTTTATTCTAATTGAATTTTGTTCAAAAGAAAATGTCAGTTCAAAATTATGAAATATTTGTGTATGTCATACCTAAATAGAGCCAACCAGAACCTTCTTTTTCGTTCAAAAATAGTCCACAATGAAAAAAACAAAATTTCAAAGGCACTTTTTCTCCCTCCCTCAAAATCAGCCTGTTTTAGAAAAAATAAATAGACAATGATAAAACCTTGCAAACAGAGGTTTTTGACATTATGTTAAAAGTGTTTGCATACCACTACTGAAGCACGTTTTAAAATACAATATAAAGAATACAGAATTAAAGATAGAGCATGGAAAATCAGGCCCAAGAACAAGCAGTAGTTTGCTGCACCTGTCTTTCAGAAGCTGATGCAGCCAACATAGACGCACAGTCCCACAGACAAAATGATTGGCTAGATCCTCAGCTGGTACAAACTGGCATAGCTCCATTGATTTCAATGGAGGGACACCGATTTATACCAGTTGATGATCTGATCTAATATGAGTTTGTTTAGGGACTCACAATAAAACTAATTACTTTATACTGTTCAGAAATGCTCTCAGGCAAAAAAACTAAAAAGATTCTAATCAGCATATGCAAAGAGAACCATGTGAGAATTTTAATTCATTGTGTGAGTAAGGGTGTTATACTGCAGGATAAATGACGATGGGTTTCTTTAAGGCGGAAGCAAAAGGAAAATCAGCTACAATTACTATTGTTTTTTATGTTAACAGCTGTATTGATTAGTTTCATCCTGTATGTCACTGGTAACTAAGAAACATGACACATTATCTTTTGCTATTGTTGGAAGGTAACAGAGACTGCAATATTTTTAGAAACAGAGTCCCACAATGTAATTGTAGCAACTGGATGATCATGTACTCGCATATTAAAACACCAGTGGAAGAATTCATGGGCAACACCACCAACAGTTCTATTTGGAGAGGCGCTGGATAGCTCAGAAGCTTCACAATTGGCGAGGACAAAGCTGTTACCTCTAGGTCTCCAGTTTGAAACTGCACTGATCCTGCACTGGCCAGTATGGAAAAGATGTGGGAGCCAATGGTCCTTACTTGCCACAGCAAAGAGATGACCCATATGCAGTCTTGCCAATCTGCTCCCAACATTCCTCAGTTTGCACCGTAACACATCAAAAAATACATCATGGTGTTGGTGGAGAATAATGGTGGTCATGTGATACCCTCCTTACACAGGTGGCCATCAAACTCTGGAAGGTAATAGCTATTAGGGGCAAACATAGATACTTGGGTACACTCGCAGGAGTAACAAGAGATACATGCTTGAGGCAACCGCAGTCGTTAGAGTGAGGAGTCAGACTGTCACTTGTGTATCTTCCATTTCTACATCCTGGCATCTTCTTCAGCCGCTGCATGGTCTGGCCACAGGTCAGTAGACTCAACGGAAAGCCATTACTCTCTGAAGTAAAGGAGATGACAATCTCAGTCCATCTTAGGAACCTATGAGTTGCTATGTTGGATCCAGCCATTGGTCCTACTAATCCAATATCATTTCTGGCAGGGGCCACTACCAGCTGCTTCAGAGGATGGGGTAGGCAGTGAGTAGACAGTTATGGGATAACCCACCCCCAGGGAAAGTTTTCTCCTAATCCCCGTTAATTAGAGGTTAGTTTCTGCCCTAAAGCATGTGGGTTTATATCCTATTCAGAACTCCTGAGTTTTATGTATTTAGGCTTGGTCTACACTACGAGTTTATTTCAAATTTAGCAGCATTAAACCGAATTAATGCTGCACCCGTCCACACAACGAAGCCCTTTATTTTGATATAAAGGGCTTTTAATATCGATATCTGTACTCCTCCCCGACGAGGGGAGTAGTGCTGAAATCGGTATTGCCATTTCAGATTAGGGTTAGTGTGGCCGCAATTCGACGGTATTGGCCTCCAGGCAGTATCCCACAGTGCACCATTGTGACTGCTCTGGACAGCATTCTGAACTCGGATGCACTGGCCAGGTAGACAGGAAAAGCCCCGCGAACTTTTGAATTTCATTTCCTGTTTGCCCATCATGGAGCGCTGATCAGCACAGGTGACCATGCAATCCCAGAATCAAAAAAGAGCTCCAGCATGGACTGTACGGAAGATACTGAATCTGATCTCTGTATGGGGAGATGAATCTGTTCTATCAGAACTTCGTTCCAATAGACGAAATGCCAAAACATTTGAAAAAATCTCCAAGGCCATGATGGACAGAGGCCACAACAGGGACTCAACACAGTGCTGCGTGAAACTTAAGGAGCTGAGACAAGCATACCAGAAAGCCAAAGAATGAAATGGATGCTCACGGAGGGAGGGGCGACTGAGGACTGTAGCTATCCCACAGTTCCCGCACTCTCTGAAAACTATTTGAATTCTTGGCTGAGCTATCAAAGCCGGAAGGGTCAAAAACATTGTCGCGGGTGGTTCGGAGTATATGTCATCAGTCCCCGCCCTCCCTCCCTCCCTCTGTGAAACCAAAGGGAAAAAAATCGTTTTTCACCTTTTTTCAATGTCACCTTATGTCTACTGGATGTTACTGGCAGACGCGGTGCTGCAGCGCTACACAGCAGCATCCCCTTCCCTTCCCTTCCCTTGCGGACAGCAGACAGTGAAGTATGACTGATATTCATCATCATCGTCCCGTGAGTGCTCCTGGCCGGCCTCGGTGAGGTCGGCCGGGGGCGCCTGGGCAAAAATGGGAATGACTCCCGGTCGTTCTCTTCTTTAAGTTTTGTCTCCTGGAGATTCACTCCTGCCTGGAATATCATAGCAGCTGGAGGCTGCCCTCCCCTCCCCACTTTGAGCTCTACTTGCAGAGGCAATAAAGTCAGTGTTGTTTCTTATTCATGCATTCTTTATTACTTCATCACACAAATGGGGGGACACTGCCACGGTAGCCCAGGAGGGGTGGGGGAGGAGGGAAGCAATGGGTGGGGTTGTTGCAGGGGCACCCCTAGAATGGCATGCAGCTCATCATTTCTGCGGGATGTCTGCGGCTCTGACCCGGAGTGGCTGTTTGCCTGTCTGGTTCTTTAGTAGGCTTGCCTGATACTCTAGGCAGGACTGACTCTCTCTTTAGACAAAAGTTAAAGAAGAGAATGACCTGGGGAGTCATTCCCATTTTTGTCCATGTGCCCCCGGCCAACCTCACCGAGCTGGCCAGGAGCACCCATGACAGCAGCAGACAGAACAATATGACTGGTAACTGTCATTGTCAACTTGCAAAGCAGCAGACGGTACAGTAGAGTTGGTAACCGTCTTTGCTAACTTGCAAAAGGCAAGGGGATGCTGCTGTGTAGCACTGCAGTACTGCGTCTGTCAACAGCATCCAGTAGACATACGGTGACGGTGAAAAAAGGCTAAACGGCTACATAGTTGCTGTGCTATGGCATCTGCCTGGGCAATCCAGGGAAAAGGGCACGAAATGATTGTCTGCCTGTAGTGAGGCGGCCTGGCTCCCAGCCGCCCCAGAGAGGGACGAGCCCTTACGGATGCCAAAGTGGGCGGAGCCGCAGGAGCCTGTGCCTGCCCCTCAGAGGTCACAGCGCAGGGCAGGAAGTATAAAAGTCCAGCCCCAGGGCTCAGAAGCTGCCTGGCCGCCGGAGAGGCCAGACACTGGTGCCCTAGCTCCCGCTGGGGAGACTCCCGCCGCCTGCGACCGACCTGAGGACTGGCCGTACCTGCGGAGCCTGGACGCCGACCAGGCGCTGGAAGAGTCCCTAAGCCGACCGGTACAAAGGGACCCCAAGGAGCTGCCCAGTTTACCCCTCGCTCAGTATCCCGAGGAGCCCATGGTGTAGGACGCTGAGACACAGGTACCGGTAGAGGGGGAGGTCAGAAGTAGCCTGGGGGGAGGGATAGCTCAGTGGTTTGAGCATTGGCCTGCTAAACCCAGGGTTGTGAGTTCAATCCTTGAGGGGGCCACTTAGGAATCTGGGGCAAAAATTGGTCCTGCTAGTGAAGGCAGGGGGCTGGACACAATGACCTTTCAAGGTCCCTTCCAGTTCTAGGAGATTGGTGTATCTCCAATTATTCCCTTTTTTTTTTTCTTTTTTTTTTCAACAAGGACAAGTGCAGAGTCCTGCACTTAGGACGGAAGAATCCCATGCACTGCTACAGACTAGGGACCGAATGGCTGGGCAGCAGTTCTGCAGAAAAGGACCTAGGGTTACGGTGGACGAAAAGCTGAATATGAGTCAACAGTGTGCCCTTGTTGCCAAGAAGGCTAATGGCATTTTGGGTTGTATAAGTAGGGGCATTTCCAGCAGATCAAGGGATGTGATCATTCCCCTCTACTCAGCACTGGTGAGGCCTCATTTGGAGTACTGTGTCCAGTTTTGGGCCCCACACTACAAGAAGGATGTGGATAAATTGGAGAGAGTCCAGCGGAGGGCAACAAAAATGATTAGGGGGCTGGAGCACATGACTTATGAGGAGAGGCTGAGGGAACTGGGATTGTTTAGTCTGCAGAAGAGAAGAATGAGGGGGGATTTGATAGCTGCTTTCAACTACCTGAAAGGGGGTTCCAAAGAGATGGATCTAGACTGTTCTCAGTGGTAGAAGATGACAGAACAAGGAGTAATGGTCTCAAGTTGCAGAGGGGGAGGTTTAGGCTGGATATTAGGAAAAACTTTTTCACTAGTAGGGTGGTGAAGAGCTGGAATGGGTTACCTAGGGAGGTAGCGGAATCTCCTTCCTTAGAGGTTTTTAAGGTCAGGCTTGACAAAGCCCTGGCTGGGATGATTTAGTTGGGTTTGATCCTGCTTTGAGCAGGGGGTTGGACTAGACGACCTCCTGAGGTCCCTTCCAACCCTGAGATTCTATGATTCTATGACCCTAGTCTGGCTGCAGCACACCCAGAGCCAATGTCAGTGTGTTGCGGCCAGGATCCCCACTGACACAGCAGCAGGCTGCCTGCCGCTGTTAGGGCCCCGGGCTGGGACGCAGTGGAGCGAGTGGGCCTGCGCCCCCTCTGCCACCCCACTCACGGGTGGCAGCCTTCCCCTCGCCCCGATGCTCAGGCCCAGGGGCCTGGGTTTCTTAAACTACTAAACTGTTTGGTCAGCCCCTGCCTGAGGGTCTGAGCCCTGAACTGTCGTTTGTTGCCCCGTGTAGTGAGGAGGCCTGGCTCCCAGCCCCAGAGAGGGGCGAGCCCCAACAGTGGACGTTTACACTGCCGTTGCTTTCACGGAGGATGGATTGAGTGACGACATTTACCCAGACTCACCCGCGACACTGTTTTTGCCCCATCATGCATTGGTATCTCAACCCAGAATTCCAATGGGCGGGGGAGACTGCGGGAACTATGGGATAGCTATAGGATAGCTACCCACAGTGCAATGCTCCAGAAATAGTCGCTAGCCTCGGTACATGGACGCACACCACCGAATTAGTGTGGCCACATGCACTCGACTTTATACAATCTGTTTCCTAAAATCGGTTTCTGTAAAATCAGAATAATTCCGTAGTGTAGACATACCCTTAATGTTATAACTCTGGATATTCTTGTTTCATTTAAAAGTCTAATTCACTTTGGAATCCTGCTGCACTTTCGGCACAATGATGTCTTGTGGCAATGAAACTAATCTGCACTGTGTGAAAAAGTATTTTCTTTGATCAGTTTTGAATTTGCCACCTTTCAGTTTCGCTGAATGCTCCTTTACACTTTATTAGAGGACGGGGTAAATAGAAGATCCCAATCTACTTTCTTTTTGCATACATTTATCATGTGCCCTCTTATTCATCTCCTCTCTGAGGTAAATCATCCCAATCTTTTTTATCTCTCTTCATCTGAGATTTTTCATAATCCCCAGCAGCACCCTTTTCAGCAGTCTCAGCAAAGGACGGGATGGACATGGATACTGAATGACTGCCTGCTACCCTAATCAGCAGTCCTTCCTGGTCACAGCTGAGACACTCTGCTGGACACTGTCCTGTTAATGTCCCCCTCAAACACTCTTACTGACTTTATTACCTATTATTATTATTTGCATTACTACCATAGTCCCAAGGAGCCCTAGTCCTGGATGAGGCCCCCACTGTGCTATGCATTGTACAAACACAGAACAAATAGATGGTCCTGCCGAAAAGAGCTTCCAATCGAAAACGCCAGTGGATTTTAATCAGGACCTGAATGCAATCTCATTCCTGTTCTGTTTTCACTTTTTTTCTTTAACCTGGTGGCTTCACTGGTTCTTTCTGCCTCTTACGTCTCCCTCAGTCAGTAAGGTTCTGTGGTCAGAACTTGGCTGACAATTCTATTTGAGTGAGGCAGACCAGATTCCAGCTCAGTCTTCTACACCTGGACTGGCTCTGATCTGCTAACAGTTTTGTCAGATAAGCAAGCAGCTGTGACTCAAACACACACAGGAAGCATGTACACCTCTACCCCGATAACACGACCCAATATAACATGAATTCGGATATAATGCGGTAAAGCAGTGCTCTGGGGGGGGGGGGGTGGAGCTGCACACTCCAGCGGATCAAATCAAGTTCGATATAACACGGTTTCACCTATAACGCGGTAAGATTTTTTGGCTCCTGAGGACAGCGTTATATCGGGGTAGAGGTGTATGTGGAGTCAAAAATTGCCATTTTTATATAGTTGCCTTTCTGCCACAATCACACTTCAACTCCTTGCAAGGGAACCACACTTCACTAACCCACAAACCACAACACTCCCCGCAAAAATCAGTTTGATCTAATTTCCCAGCAAAGACTTAACAGCAGAGTCATATTGCTAGGACTCATTACCTGTACATCATATCTTAAAGCCAATTTACCAGAGGATATTATCATAAATAACTTAAGCTATATTCAGTAAAATAAGTGAACAAAATATACTGAGTTTTTATGCCTATGTTCCCTTACTAATTTGAAAAATTTAATCATTTGCAGTGGGTCTCCTATTCTTTACTGTGAGCTAGCGATAGCCAGATCCTTTGTAAAGGACTCTGAGACACATTGAGTATGGAAGCTCTTACCATAGACTCCTGTTCTATTTTGTTCTATTCCTGATGACCTATACATAGATATTGACTCATGTTATCACTGGAGTTATTTGAGAATCTACGGAATGATGTTGTGTGACATGAAATGTGTATCCATGACAGCAAACTTTTTTTTTTTTAATAAAATAATAGAGATATCCTGTCTTCTAGAACTGGAAGGGACCTTGAAAGGTCATAAAGTCCAGCCCCCTGCCTTCACTAGCAGGACCAAGTACTGATTTTTGCCCCAGATCCCTAAGTGGCCCCCTCAAGGATTGGGCTCTCAACCCGGGGTTTAGCAGGCCAATGCTCAAACCACTGAGCTATCCCTCCCCCTTGAGTTAAATCATGTTTAAATCAAGTTAAATCATGTCCATGCAAACCGCACAATTCGAGTTAACTGGCAAAAGAACAAAGTGTCTCTCGGACCAAGAAAGGTGAATTTCAAGAGATTAAACACTAACACCCACCTCAGATATGTAAATGTAAGATGAAGACGCACCTATTGAGGCAAATCCTGATCACCTGTGTAAAGCCCAAGGAAACTAATTTGGCCCAGGAAGTGTCTGGCCCCAACTTAGGCCAATTTAAACAACAGTAGGCATGTGCTTAAGAGCTTTTCTGAATCAGGGCCTTTGTGGGAAAACAGGGAATGGAATCCCTACAGTTACTACTGCAGCCAATGGATTTTACTAGTGGCTCCCGTCCTTGCCTTCTACGTACATGAGGGATTTTAAACAGTGGGTCCTTGTAGTCATGGTATTGGACCTTAACTGTCCTGCATCTCCTCAGCTAGCTCTGACCTGCCTCCAACCATTCCTACTGTGTGAACTCTCCAAAGCCTGCTCCCCTGTGTACAGTAAACCATTGTTACTTCCTCTGTATTGAGGCCAGATTTTTAGCCCACAATGCTGGAGTGGCGTGGCAAGATTTGGCCAATGGTTTTACTGCTATTTTTTAAGTGTTTGACTGCCAGAGCATAGCACAAAAAAGTCCATTCCATTCCTGGGAGAGTTTGAAACGAAGACATATAATTCATGACTTTCATGAGAATGTGGGGCAGAGCGATGTGAGAGCTGACAACTCCTCACCTAGAGATTGCAACAGATGTTGAACACACGTCAGGTGTGTTTACCTTTACCTGAGCTATTCATCCGATTCGTCAAGCCTGTCCAAAGGGAAACTCTGGATACCTTCACAGGTGAGTTTCCATTTATGGTCATGGAGCCACTGGCTGTGATGTTTGGCAAACAGATATAAACAGTGTGCCAACACTTCCTTCCGTGAGCAGCAACATGTAACTAAGGCATATAAACAAAACTACATGTGCATTTATTGGGAAAAGATAGCACCCTGACTCGAACATGTGTCAACAGCTTCCCAAGGCCAGGGCTTCAAAGAGCAACTCTGACTATTCAGTGTAGTGAAGTCTGATGCTTAAGCCCCAAATTCTCCATTTCAGATTATACCAAGTGGCTGCCTAAATTAGTGAGCAAAGTTGAGAATCTTGTTTGAGTGACTCCTACTAGCCAAAACCTTGTGTCCAAGATTCACAGAAGAATAAAACCAAGCATGCCATAACTAGTGGTGGATGTATGACTCTGAGATACACCTCCTTAAATACCTAAGGGGAAAAAAAACACCACATGAGTGTAAGCAATAGAATCAGCTTTTGGCTGCCAAAGGCAAATGAGAATACATCATTCACATAATGTATTCCACAGAGGACCACCTGTTCTGACAATATGGTGGCTCTGAATGGAAAAAAACCCTGGAATTAATGGATGGACAGCCTACCTGTGCAATATATACATAAACTACCTCCTTTTCAATCTGACAGAGAGATGCAAAGACCTTTTACTAGGGTTACCATATTTCATGTCCCAAAGAGAAGACACTGCCAGGGGCAGCGGGAGGGGTAACTGGGAGGGGGGTACAGTTGGAAAGTGCTGGAGGGGGCATTTGGGGGGTGCTGGATGGGAGAGGGTATTGGGGGGCACTTGAGGGTTGTGTGTGTACTGGGAGGAGGTATTTGGGGGTACTGGAGTGGTGTACTGGGAGGGAGTTTTAGGGGTGCTGGATGGGTGTGTACTGGGAGGTGGTATTTGGGGGGTGCTGGAGTGGTGTACTGGGAGTGGGGATATGGGGGTGCTGGAGTGGTGTGTGTGTACTGGGAGGGGGGTATTTGGTAGTGCTGGAGGGGATATTTGAAGGGCGGGGGGGTACATGAGGCCCTCAGTCACACTCGAGGTGGAGGGCAGTGTTGTACTCCCTGTCACGGTGGCAGGGAGGCTGCTGCAGGCCAGGGACACAGCACCAGCCCATCAGTCAGCACCTCCCTGCGGTCCTCTCCCCCTTCCCAAGGTGGGGACCTAGGGCCTGGCCGTGTCACCCCTCCCGACTGGGCTCTGAGGCCCCACGACGGGGCAGGTGACCTGGCCGAGAGGCACTTGACAGCTTCACTTACCTGGCAGGCCAGATCCAGCAGCTGCAGACACAGGGAAGGGGCCAATCATGGTGTGGAGACTGCTCTTTCTGAGCTGCAATGTCTGCTCGGCAACGAAAAATCCCGGACAATTCCTCTTATTTAAAAAATCTGCCTGGACGGAGAGAGGAGAACCTAAAAAGAGGTCAGGTCGGGGAAAACCCAGACAGATGGTAATCCTTCCTTTTACACATAAAGAATACAACCAACTCTATTAACTAGAATCTCCATATGATGTGGAAAGAACTTAAAGCATGTAGGGTTTACTTCAGAACTTCTGTTTCATTGCTTTTTGGAACAGAGGTCTCTAAGAACCTGATCCAACACCCACTGAGGTTAATGGGAATCTTTCCATTGACTTCAATGGGTGTTAAATCAGGCCCTAAATTATTAAAAAGAGGTAGACCTCAGAAGAGGCAAGGGGAAATTTTCAACCCCAAAGGTCTGGCTCATCTTTGTAAAGAAAGATAAAGCAGAATTGTATCTACAGAGACTGCATAGCTCACTTCAGACTGAGCTCAGACTGGAGAAATTTTTAACTATACCCATTTCTAACTGACCACTGTCTTTCTCCTGTCTCTGAAAGGAGGAAAAGAGAAACAGATCTCAGAATGCTAGATATTCTGGAAAGCGGTGAAAGTCGGTCCATGGCACCACTTGCAAGAACAGGTGTTTTAGCTCCTGGATGTCCCATCTAAATACCAATTGGGTAACTGAATTACAACCTCCTGTGCTAAATTCCCTGGCAGTTTATATGTAATAAGACAAAGTCAAATACACCCCTTGCATAAGTGTGGGGGGAGAGATAGCTCAGTGGTGTGAGCATTGGTTTATTAAACCCAGACTCTGGGAGTTCAATCCTTAAGGGGGCTATTTAGGGACCTGGGGCAAAAGTCTATCTGGGGATGGCCCTGCTCTGAGCAGCAGGTTGGAGTAGATGACCTTCTGAGGTCTTTTCCAACCCTGAGATTCTATGATTCCATTGAAGTTGGTGGGTTTACACAGGGGATGAATTTTGCCCACAGTCTTTCTTTTTTGTTCTGAACTGTTTTGGGTGCAGCATTCTTGGATGCTGTTTAAAGCCTGCCACCTTTTCACTCAGAAGTGGCTTAACATCAGTGATGAGTGAAGCGATCCCTGTATATAACTCTGTTTGTCTAACTCTTGGGAATGTTTAGCTAAAAAGTATAAATATCAGTTACTATTATTAGATGGACACCTCAGGGGTGAATGTACATCACAGGAGCAATGTGCAGGTCACATTCTCATAATAATCAACCAGCATCAACCCTGACTGGCTCTGCCATGATTCCCTGGCAAGTTACTCACAACAGCCTCTCTACTAAAAAGAAAAAGCAAAAAACCTACAGTGCCTCTGAAAAATAAAGGGGAAAGGACCACGGTTTCAGTGAAGAGTAACAGCTACTCCAATTGCTTACTCAGCCTTTAGTCTGTGCATTATTACATTGAGTGCATTTGCCACCACCCAGGGAAAAGCATGAGCATGAACTCTATTACTCAGCAGATCGGGAATGCAGGCTTTTCATTTTCTTACAGCTGTGTTCTTTATATAGACATGTTAAGCCAAATCCAGAAGTCCTGCTGTGTTCTTACTCAAGCAAATCTCTCACTGACTTCAATGAGAGCTTTGTGCAAGTAAAGACTGAGCAAAGCCTTCAGGATAAAGGCTGTGAGAGTCGTGAATACGGGTGTAATGATCACCTAATAGGGCTTGTTAAACTGAGGAACTTCAAATAGACACTACTTCCTGGTTCTAGTCTTTCCTGGGCATATGCTGCCAAGGTGATGGTGGAGGGGCAGGACAGAGCTTAGAAATTCAGTGCCTGATTCTCTTCCCACTTTGACCCATTTCATATCACTGTAACTCCATCACTGCCAGTGGAACTATTTTTGATTTATACTAGTATCTGTGAGGGGAAAAAATCAAGCCCTCAAATTCCTGCTTAGATTAGGTTTGGATTACACCATCTAAAGGCACAAAAGTGAAGATGATTGTTTTGACAGACAGACAGTTTTATTCATATTAGAAGTGCAGTTTAAAGAGAAAGCCCCCACTTTTAGGATGGGTCAGGGAAGGGCTTGATGTTGCCCTTCTGAGTTGGAGAGGTACATGGTCCCCTCTGGAGTAAAGTTATAAAGACATTTCATATAAAAATAGCCAGTTAATTTTAACCCCTGACACACAACAATCTGAACAACAGCTTGGAGATAGAATTTTCATACAGACAAACAAAATTAGTCACAAAGAGTATGCTACGCACTCCATATTTGGCTAAATGTATATACATATATCTGCATGTTTTATGTGTGTGTGTGTACACACCCACACATCTCTGACATTTGAAATGTTTTGACTTTTAATCAATACAATAGGACAAGAGTGTATGTGAGGTGAGTTAGATGTTGCCGCATAGGCATGATGAGTTGCTGAGTTCTTTGATCATGGAATAATATTTTGGTAATGATCTCCTTGGAGGCCTCTCTTCTAGCAGTCATCTCCTGGTTAAGAGTCACCTTCTTTTCCGGTAGTCAAATGATAACAGGCAGTGATAAATGCAAACAGCACCTCTGTGTGCTGGTGGTGATGTTCACTTCATAGGAACTGAAATGGTCAAATTCAAGAATAATTTATCAGCCCAAATAAACAGAAGTGCAGGAATAAAACAGGATTCAAAATCTCAGGCAAATAGAATGCATTTTCTGTGGGTAGTGCTAGCCTGTTAGGATTACAGAGACTATCTGCTCCTTTCCAGATTACATACTCACTCCCCATAGCATCACTAGGAGGAGCTTCCCCAACAACCTGCTACAATTTGCCATAGCACTTTGTAGAGCCCCATCTGTGCTAGGAGTGAGCTCTGGATCTAACACAGGTGGAACCTTCTGCCCTTTTCTTAGGATTGATATGAGGAGTTAGATGGAAGAGCAGGCAGGGACCACACCAGCTACAGGCAAACTAGGCAGCTGCCAAGGGCAGCAGGTTTTGTGGAACTGGGAGGCCATAGGGGCTAGCACCCCTGCAATGGAAATATTCTGGGGGCTGATCTATGTCTCCACCCTGCAATATTTCCTCTGTGTGAGTTGAGAGATGAGAGCGCCTAGGTTCTGCTCCTCCTCCAGCCCGAGAGCTTGAAGGGAGGGGGTGGGCAGGGAAGAGGCAGCTGGGTGGAGCTGCATCATTTTGGGGATGGAGGGAAAGTTGTTCCCACTCCAGGGCAGGAGAAGCTGCCAGTTGTGCAAAAGCAGCAGTGGGGGCAGGGAGCTGGGCAGGCAGCTGCTGTGGGTGCGGAAGCGGGGACACTATGCGGCTGCTGCCACCCTGACCAGGCCACTGCCTCAGCCTGCTGCTTGTCTCCGAGACCAACATGAGTGCCTGCCCTGCCACCCTCTGCCATTGCCCTGGGTGCTGCCTGAACTCCCTCAGCACCACACCCCCAGCCCCAAACCTCAGCCCCCCCCATCAAGGTGAGCTTCTGCCGCCCCTGGGGAAAAGCGTTTGGTTTTTTATTTTATTTTATTTTTAAGATCAACACGATGAAAGATACCCTTGGCGATTCTCTTGGGTGACAAGGCTGTTAGGAACACATGAAGAACAAAGTAAGACAGTGACCACAAACACAGCCACAGACAAGTAAGGAATCTTGTCTGTATTATAAGTTTCACTAAAGCTAAGCAGATGATGAAGGCTACAATCACAAACAAGTCCACAAAACCTGAAAGAGCCAATGCAATAGCCAACGCTGTTGTCGTACTCACATACCCAAAGAGACCCTGGCATAGAGTCTGCTGGAACAGGTTGTCATTGATAGAGGAGTGATTCCTGCTGGAGTCTTCCCACCCTATCCATCCCAGGGGACCCTTTTTATCCTGTGTCATGACCCTATCATATGCATGAGGGTTCCAATCTCCTTTTCCTTATCTGTATTTCCACAACCCCATAAACTTTCAGGTGGGCCTTGTTTTTATAGGATGTTCTCTTAATTCCCCTTATTCTCATTAGCATCTTATTAGTATTTACGTAAATATGTTCCCATGATAACCTGCCGTGAAAGCAGAAATGTCCATGATGTTACAATCAGGGGTCTTGCGGTCTCTATGGGTACACTGCAGCATATTTTCCCAAACATCACCTATTGGCACATTCTTTACAGTAATCTTGTAACTTTGCTGGCAGGGGGTTACTTCTGGGTCACCTACATATGTCAACCTCCTTAGGCCTGAGACCTAGTATGGCTAAGCTGAAATTTTACAGGTCTTAGTTGTAGGCCTTGTATTACAGTCTTACTTTACTTATATACCTAATACACACTCATCACTTCTAAATACTTGTTAACCTCTGATCCTATCTTACTTTTATCTACAGCTTAACTTTATGCATCACACATTAATTACATATGAAATAACGTATGAGTTAACCACAACAATAGACAGCACAATTAAATGATAAAATGAACTAATTGGCTACACATTGTTGGTAGGAGACACTCTGCTTTCTAGTTGCAGCAAAACTGCAGCTTTGTCTGCCTTAATATGTATTGATCTGAGAGGATGAGCTTCCAAGGGGATTGCCATGCTGTAAGCAAGCACTGCAGTATGAACAGTCAGCCGAGTCAGGAGACGTGTAAATGACGCAGGTGTCTCTGAAGTTTTATAAGGGATTTTATCCACATCTTAATGGTGAAATAACCACAGAATAGAAAAAATCTCTTCAACATGCCTTTATGCAGTGCTGCCTCTGAAGATGCTGATATGGAAAAAGACAAAAAGAGTTCACCCCTCTTTCAGCCATGGAGAGGTTATAAGTATATTCCAAGTTGCCTGAGCATAGGGGCAATGGGTTAGAACAGGTGGTACTTTTTCCTGAAGTGGTCCAATACAGGGATCTCTAAAGGATTCATAACAAAAAAATAATTTTATTTCAGTTCTAATTCAGGCCCCATCATCTCCTCTGCTGGGCAGTGCACATGGAATCAAATGAGTGTAATTTCTGCCAGACGTACTCCAAAAGGACAGCCAATGAGGCATTATCTCCCTAGTCCTCAAGCCTCCAGAAACACCCACCCACCCCGCTGAACAGCTCCCAGTAGGAGTTCCTTCTAGTTTAGGGGGCATGTCAGGTTGGAGGAGTCATCGTTCCCTGCTATTTCCATCTGATTTCTCATCAGTGCTATACAGAGAAGCATTAATTCTTTCCATGCAGGTAGCCCACAAATAACAACATGGTTCCTAAGTGAGCTGTGCTGTCAGGATGGGTTTTACCTGTGGATCTTGGGCATAACTGTGTGGGTGGAGGGCCAAGCATCTTGATTCTTCTGTGGGGGAACAAACTCCATTTGAGAAGATGAAGCACAGTGAACTTCACAAATTTTCACGAGTACATTCCCTCCTCCATGGGGCTTTCTATGGGAAGAGACAATAGGGTCCTTCACATCTAAATGGTTTTGTGGATACACTCATTCCAGCACTTCTAAAATCAAATTGCACAATTATGCAAATAGCACCAATACAATTTACATATAAATTGCTCATCAGAAGCAATTAGTACTTCATTAAATGCACAGAACTGCTGATTTGGGCATTGACCAAGCAAACAGTAAAGACCATATTGCCAAAATATATAGCAGTTGTAAATAATTCCTTAAACACATATGGAGAAATAAATACAAAGCTACTCTTTGAAAAATGTATGTGTAACACAATATGTAATACATAAGTGTATGTTCTTCAGGGCTTTTGTCACCATGCCTGTGCCTTCATCACACATAAGAAATGTGCATATTGACTGATGAACCAATAGTGTGTTATTGTAATTATCAAATAGTTATTGATTTTTAAAAATTAAATAGTTAATATAAATAAAAAACCTGATCTAATGTGGTTTCAGAGTAGCAGCCGTGTTAGTCTGTATCCGCAAAAAGAACAGGAGTACTTGTGGCACCTTAAAGACTAACAAATTTATTTTAGCATAAAAATATGGAACGCTTCACAAATTTGCATTGACTTCAATAGAATTACACCAGAGAGGATATCATGGGGCAGGGCTGCTCTGTAGCAACCCCTACTGGTCAAATGAGGCACTACAGGTATTCCCTGCCTGAGTTTCCTTCCCTGGGGTAAGGTGACCAGACAGCAAATGTGAAAAATTGGGACAGGGGGTGGGGGGCAATAGGAGCCTATATAAGAAAAAGACCCAAAAATCGGGACTGTCCCTTTAAAATCAGGACATCTGGTCACCCTACCCCGGGGTGGGTCTCATCGGTTCTCCACACATGCCAGTCTGTGCTGCAGATGTGACTTAGCCCTCTGGCCAAGTCACAAGCAAAACTTAGCTGCTTCTAGGGTAGTAAAAGTCCAGCTAAAAGTCCCAACAAACAAAAAGGTTCTTTTTCCCTTTGAGGGCTTCTCTTCAGCTGTACCTCTGGGCCCTATTCCCAGGCCTTTTCTGTGCTACCTTTAAAAGTCTATATTTCTGGGATAGAGTACTCAGCCTCCAGATTCGTTCTCTTGGAGCACTGTTCTCAGCCTCCGCTGGGCTCTGTTACTTGTGTCCTTCCCTGCGCCAGTATAGAGCACACAGTCCCTAAACTCAGGGCCTTCCACAGGAGCCTGTCCGCTCCCTGTGGTTCCAGTGTGGAAACTGATCTCTCTCAGCCCTTTCATAAGGCCCACCTCTCCCTTAAGCTAACATCTGACCCTCCTTAGTCTCCTGCCCTCCTCAGAATGGGAAGCAGCTAATTAATTATGGCATGAGTGCAGCTGACTCTATTTCCCATTAAAGGGGTCAGCCGCCCTGTGACAGCTGGATTTGGCTCATCGTTTTTGTGATGCATACATGTCTTAAAAAAAAGTAGTCCCTCTTTAAATCGTATGGGCGCTGTTTTGGCTCTGCTATGGATCCAGAGCTTTGCTGGGAATGCTCAGCACTGCCTGAGTGGGGGTCCCTAGAGACTGGGGGCCAAATGAACAGCCTCATCTAAGTCAAAAGAACTGCTCTGTGATGGGGCAGCTGCCACTCACTGGTATATAAGGAGTTAAAGCAACCCTGGAGAGGCTGCGAGGGAGGCAGCCAATAAGGAAAAGGCTTGTAGTGGCAGCTAATTAGGGGAAGGTTTATTGGAGGAGCCAATCAGGGCCAGGCTGGCCCATATAAGAAGGGGCTGCTGAGCAAAGCAGAGGTAGTCACTCCTTGGAGTTTGAGGGAGGAGGATCATAGATAGAGCTGTGCTGTGCAGGGTCAGCAGAGTATGAGGAAGCTCTAGGCTGACAACTGCCAAACTGAGGCTCTGATTCAAGGGCTGAGGAGGTGCTGGGGCTGTGGGGAAGTGGCTCAGGGAAGGAGATGGCGGAGTTGGAGGAGGGGCTGTATTATATGGCGGCCAGCTATAGGGTGCCTGGGTTGGGACCCAGAGTAGTGAGCGGGTCTTTCCTCCTCCCGCCCCCTTTAGCCTCCACTTGCCACTGAGGGAAGTGGCCAGTGCATGGACTGCAATCTGCCACTGAGATGAGTGGCTAGAACATGGACTGCAGATTGCCGCTGAGGCAAGTGGTTGGACTGAGAACTGTTGATCCCGTGGAAGGGGGGAAAAACCGAGTGGGGCACAGCTGGAGGACTGTGTCCATAAGAGTATGATGTGGTCCGGGGAGCGACATGGGTCCTGGATGAGGAGACAGGAGTGATGACAGGTGAGGCACCACCTGAGGAGGGTGCACTGGCAACCCTGAGCTAATTCCCAGGATGGCCAGCAGGAGGTGCCGCGGTGGAGAGTTGAATGCCCCTGTCACAGGCTCCCAATTACAATAGTTGAGGATCTGGCCCATTATGCCTGCCCAGAGAAGAGAACAGGTGTAATGTTGCAGGGGTGCTGAGGTGAGCATGCTTAGGAGTGGTAGTTGCTACATCAGTTCTACAGATATAGCCTGTGCTGGCCTTCAGTACTGCTCTGCAGCTGCAAGTGAGTGTGTAAGGAGAACTAGGGTTGTGATCATACCCTAAAATGTTCTCTCTAGGGCCTGGAACACTGCCATAAGCACTGGCTGACTTCTTGTTCCTCCCACCAAGCACGAACAGCCAAACCTCATGCAGCAGCATGTGCTTTCTCTTCCCTCTAGTACCCAGATGGAGTCCTACAACTTAGTGCAATACTGATTAGTTAAAACAGAATTTGAAAATGTTTGGAATGCTTGGTTCAGCTGCCTCTCATCTTTTCTAGTTACCCCAGCAGCAAGTGATTCTGCCACTCCATGGGAATTGTTGATTGATCATGTACATTAAGTGTGGGGGAAGCTTTCAGCTCAGGACTTCCCCCACTGCTTCATCATTCTCAGCCCCAGAACCTCTGTTCTAGTGTCGCTTTGATTGTCCTGCTTGTTCCTTGCTCCATCTTCTTTGTTCAATCCTCTCCTCCTTCCACTGCTGCTCCATTCTCCTCATTTATTCCCAAGCCCTTCCTCTACAAATTGGGCTGATCTTGCTCCCATTTACTTGACCTAACTCAATAATATGTTACCTTTACTGCCATTTCTAGGTTAGTATGCAGTGTTGTTGTAGCTGTGTTGGTCCCAGGATATGAGAGAGACAAGGGGAGTGAGGCAATATCTTTTCTTGGACCAACTCCTGTTGGTGAGAGAAAGAGAAGCTTTGGAGCTTACGCAGAGCTCTTTTTCAGGTCAAGGAAATGTGTTCAGGTTTCTAAGTCAGGGCAGTGGTCTTTGCTAGGGATGTGACTCCACAACAGCTGGAGTAGATGGCATATTCCCAGATGAGATGTATTGATATTTACAAGGCTAAGTTACACAATGCTAACTGATGTGGGGGAAAATGTCCAGAAGCTCCTACATCAATATTAATATTCTTGTGAATCAACATCAAAGCAGAGCATTTTAGTCTCCAAAGGCAGATTATGCTTTGAAAATGTATACACTCTTAAAGTTCAGAAAATGAATGGATGATGGTGCCAGCATTACTGTGTATTGTTGAAATTCAAATAAGCTTCTAAATAGTTGAAATATCTGCAGTTTACACAGTCACTTTTAGCAATTTCAGCTCTTCCATGTCTTCAGAATGCTCATAGCACATAAAGGTCAGCTGTGAAAACTGCTGACACTTTTCTCCATTGCCTCAAAACCCAGGAAGAACTGATTGTTGCAGCCACAGAATTCTCCTTCTGTGACAAGAGAATACTCATGAACTAAGGAAAATGAATGTCTAGAAAATGTACAATGTAATGGTTGATCACCTATTTCTGTGCATGCTGATGCATTTATCTGATTGCCTGACGCAGATAAACTAAAACTATCACTACAAAGCCCAGATGTATACACTCCCCTCTATTTTTCAGTGTGGAGAGCAGCAATTTGAAGTAAATTACTCCACCAATAGGTAGGCATCCCACTGTACAAGCGAGTTTTGTCTAAGCGTCTTGCCGTCATTAGGAGTTCTCCTGACAGCAAAAGAGGATGCATGATTAGAACTGGGGCCAACCTCCTGTTAATACATATAACTCAGTATCTGTGGGTGTAATGGTTAGAAACTTATTACAAGTTATTGCTGCACATTGGCCTCTGTGCCATGAATCAGGTGTCTGGATAGGTTCATGTGGTGCCCAATCAGAAAAGGAATAGGTGTCCCGCTTGTCAGTCTGAGACTGTGGATGGATATTCATTGAGGATATTCATTGAGGATATTCATATAGCTCCTATAATTCCTCCACGTTTAGTTGCTCTGTCCTACATGTCTATAAATCCTAGTGTCAGGATAGATTGCTTCCAAAAGGCTTTTTAGCAGTGATCTTTCGTCTCTGCATCCGGGTGCTGTACCAGGCCATGTTGCTTCCTCATCGTCTGCTGATCTGTCTGTTCAGTAAGGAGGTATCTCGACCCTATTGACCACGTTTATAATGGGAGACCTGATGGGATCACAACACAATGTGATTTGGCTGCTGACTAATTTTTCTTTTTTAATGTTTAAAAGGAAAATAAACCAGTTCAAAAACTCAATATTAAATGGCTGCTGCACCTATGCAGAAAGTCTAATTTCTAGGATGTGAAGATGCCTATTAAAATAAATGTTAATGAAGATTAATGGGGTTTGTATTACTATTCAAAGCAGCTCAGTTTGAAGGAAACCATTATAATACTTATCACTTACACATGTATAGTACTTTACATCTTTAGAGTTCTATACAAACCTTAATTGTGAGGTATTTAGGTATTATCCCCAATTTACAGATAAAGAAACCAAGGCATAAAGAAGGAGAATGATGGTTGAAATTTGTTGTGTTTTGTTTAATAAGTAAAATAAGAAAACTAAAACTAAAACAGAACAATTGTCTTCCCACATTTTCAGTATTGCCAACCCCAAGTGTTCAAAAATCATCAGCCAAGCCCCATAAATTATGAGATTGGCTTAAAAATAATAAATGTTGAGTTCTCTTTTTGTCTTGTGGATTTTGAGCCTTTAGAGTAATCTCGGTTACATCTTCAAGCTTTTCTCTGCAGCCTAGAAACGTGCTGTTTTCTTAATGAAAGCTGAGATTCTCACTATCCCATCTCTCTAGGAGTTGGGGCTTTAGGAAAAACAGCAAATTATGGTGAGACTCAGGAGAAAATAGCAAGAGTTAGCAACATTGCGGTAGGTTTAGCTATACGTTTCTTGATCAACTGAACATCCACTAACCTGCATTTTGCATGTGATGCTTAACAGATGAAGTATGCACTGGGGCCAAATTCATCTGTAGTGTAACTCCTCTGAAATCAACAACTACTACCTCTTTGTGTATGTGGAAAGGGAGAATGGGTCTCTTACTTTTTTTTATCCTTTTGTGCTGGCTCCAAGATGGTTATTCCACTGGGCTGCCCCCTGGTGGTCAGCTTGAACTGACGGTTCAGTGGAGGCTCTGACAGATGATTGATATTCAGAAAGAAGCTCACAAATATTAATGCAACCCGTTTCAGTTAACTTTTCCCCATCCTGGCAAAATCAATCTGAGCCAAAATCAAGGAAGCCACAGGCCTGCAGCCCTCAATAACTTCTGGGTTCCGTATAAAATAATGGCAGGACCATAAGTATCACTGGATATTTATGGGAAATGATGACGGACTTTCAACTCGAGCGGCTGGTTTACATTTTGAAGATTATCTTTGCAATTAAAACTACTAGATTTACTTGCTTTCTAAGTGCCAACTGCAATTAACTGTGACATTTTTAAAGGATCCCCAAAACAAGGAGAACAATGCTTGGTGGCTCTGCGGGCCCAAAGGATCAGGTCATCTGATTGGAGGCTGCAGTGTTGCAGAACAAAACATTTTGACATTAGTGAAATGAAACCATTCAACATTACCGAAGCAAAACAATTAGATGGTTCTGAATTGAATTTTTTGGAACTTTCATTCCAGGAAAGTTTCAGCTTTTTGTTCCAATTAGGACAAAATTTCCTGCAGAACAAAAATTCTGGTTTTTGACCAGTCCTATTTGCAGCCTTCGCAGAGAGGCCAATGAAGGGCGATAAAGAATGATCTATCCTTCAATTAGAGGTGGTTTCTTCAAGTCAGGGTTAAGACACATGGGGGGGATGTGAGGAGAAGCTGATGTGCCACATCTATTCTATAATAATGAAAGAGAAGACTGCAGTATCCAGGGCTGTCAAGCCATCGTCTTTCATGAACACTAAATTCACACCAGAACGTTACAGGCTCCAAAGTGGGCATCAATTAAACTGCAGGATTTTTATATAAAATTGCCATTTTCTTAAGACTGACAAATGGTTGGGTTTTATGACAGCTAGGCAAGTGAATCATGATGGTTTGTCCTTGCCATTTCCAATTCCATTTTCACAGGCAGCGCCTGACAGACAGATTTTATAGTTTCAGAATTACTGGGGACAAACTTTCTAGGCCTCCAGATATCCAAATACCAACAGCTGCAAAAGATACTTTTGACTCTGGCTGGTAAGGAGACTAAGGTCTCTCCTGTCAGGTTAGGATTTAAATACAATGATCCATGAATTCAAGACCTCCAGGCTTCATTATTGTGCTTCTCTTCACCTAGGTATGAAAACACATACCTCAAAAAAGCTATAAACCTTTAACAACACAGCAGTACATGCACTTAGCAACCCAGGTCACTGGCCGCATGTTACCTTAGTCCTCCGCTGTCTTGCCTGGCAATTCATGACATATCATGTCAAAAATCAAGCTTCCAATTCTCATCTTCAAAGCTTTCATGGGATTAGGCTAAATTACATGAGGAACCATCTCACCCTCCATGCTCATGTGCTTCCACAATAGCTATATTCTACTGGAACAACTGAATTATTATCCTCAAGAACAAAACTCACATATGCAGGAATCAGAGCTTTCTCAGCAATCAGCCCACAAAATCTGGAACTCCACCCCAGAAGATATCAGGATGACCACAAAGTTCTGAGACTTTAGAGAAAATTGCACACTTTGTCTAGGTATCCTTCTAACACAAAGACCACACAACAAACAAACAAAAGTAAACAAAGTCCAGTCCCTGCTGGTCAGAGAGAAGAAAGATAGAGCAATATATCTTTATATTAATACTTTATAATTCAGCGATGCACAGAGGTTCTGTCTGTGCCATAGTATTTTCATACTGCCAGAGCTGTGGCAACCCCCTAGCAAGTCTCTAACATATTTTGAGTCCACTCACAACAGTGCCTACAACAGCATACAATAGATCAACCAACTGTTATGACGGTACATGCTCTGAGCCAGGCTAAGCAATGTTGTATCCATCATCATGTCATTCTGAACTGTTACAATGAGAGTGCAGACAGCACGTGCTAGTGCAGCAGCTGCAATGGTGCAATTAGTCCTCCTAATGCAATCCCACAATGCTCCTGTCCAGCCTTCAGTGACAGTTATGAGAGCACAGAGCACTAGTTTCATTACCTGTGAAGATTCCCCCCTCACTGCTACATGCAGCCCCAAGAAGAGCAGAGGTGGTCTTTGGCTGATCCTGATTCTGCCCTCTCCGACCCTGAGGGGCACATCTAAACAGCCAACTAGATTTTTTTCAAAATGGAAAAACAATGTTCCCAATTTAAAAAAAAATAAATCTTTATTGATGGAGTCTCCCATTGAGTTTGAAGGATGAGCTACAGTCACTTCTTGTGCATCCTGAGCTGAGACCAAAGACCAGTTTCATACCTGCAGCCCCATCCATGAGTGCCACAGGTGAAGACCATTGTAGGTGAATGTGTACTGCTTTTAGCTTTATGCCTTACATATCTATCCTTGATTGCAGCAATCTGAGAACTCTCAAAATCTCTGTCCAAGCTGGCAGAGCTGCCTCTATCAGATCTTGTCATGGGATAAGAGCTCCCGGTGTTTGAGGTCAACAGTGCAAAATCAGAGGTTGGGCTGGAGAGTGTCTTTGTAATTGCTTTATTGGTCTGAGCCTAAATGAGCTCCAGGCTGCAATTCTCCATAAAAGACAGCCTTGGGTATTCTACTGTCAGACATACAGATCTCATGACCACACCATCTCAGCTGTGGTCGCACTATAAAAGCTTCAGTAACTGTGATGTTGCAGCACTCAAGGACCTCGACGTTTGGAACCAAATCTTGCCATTTAATTTCCATTTTTCACTATAGGTGGAATTGGATCAAGTGTTTTATGTGGCACTGATAAGTAGTCCATGTTGTGTATTTGGTTGTCATGGGTTTTGTTACTATGGCAACTGAGTTAGACTATTAAGGGATAGCTCGGCCGGTTTCAACCGGCTGAGTGAGCTCTCTGTGTCTGTAAATAAAATGGAGGTTTTGGTTAGCTGTCTGCTCTCTGGCCTCAAGTGATTGCTTCCTACACCGGCTGCCCCTAGGACTTAACAGTCCAGGTATTGCAGTCATAGAGGAATGTGAAACAAATATAGACATAACTACTTTATAGAACAGACTTTGCATTTTTTAAGTAAATACTTTTAACAGTATAACCCATTTTTTTTCTTTTCTTTTAACCTTGGTATATTAAAAAAAAAAGAGAGGAAAACAAAAGGTTAGAAAACAGTACAACACTGTAGGCCTGAGTTTGAAAGTGAAGCACAGCTGAAATAAATGTCTGTCCCTTGCTATGGGCTTAATCCTGATTCATGGTTCTGATCGTGTGAGCTGTGAAACACTACCAACTCCCATTGACTTGGAGGCCCTCCGCACCTCATAGGCTCAGGCCCATACCTATGGAAGTCATGGGCATGGCATATTATCAATACATATAGTTCCTACAGTAAGTTTAAAAGATTATTGGATTTTTTTTTTTAGATTAGCACCTGTAGTTATACTAGCTAGAATTAAATTATTATAAGAACTATCAACACTTATGGCTGAGGCCATAAACTGATCACAGCTGGAGTCAGAACTGAACCAGTCATGGTACACTGCTGTGCAATTAGGTACATTATGGAGCCTTTAAGACTTTAATAGCCATTGTCAGATATGGGAAGAGATGGGCTGCTTGTCTGTTTGCTTACAACCATTTGCGTTTTCCTGTTCTTAAAAGATTTTTTCCTTCCTTGCTTCCAAACAGAATAATCTAAAATGTTTTACCCAACCTTTTGTAGAGTGTTAAATTATCCTGCTTCCTGTTCTCCTCCTCCCCCAATTTCATTATTTTCTTCCTTTCAGATCAACAGACACTTTATACGTGATTTTAGACAGCTAGCTGAAAAAACTAGAATAGCCACCAGGGGGCAAAATATAATAGCAATAAAACAGCAAATGAATCACATATTAGTGACTCCAGCTACAATAACAACATTCCTAACCTAACTGAGAATGTAATTTATCATATTTTTACAATGATTTTATATTATTTATTACATTTAGTAGATTAATTAGGATTACTTTTAAATTCATTTTATCATTTTTTTTATTCTACATATGGGCCCCAAACCTACAAAAACTTATGCATATGCTTATTTTTAAGCATGTGAGTTCAATGGGATTACTTTCATACTTGAAATTAACCACATGCTTAGGTCTTTCCAAGATCAGGGCCATAATAGTCCAAATTAATCTTTTTTTATGATTATGAGTTTGTATAGCAGGGAAACTGTGCTAGGTGCTATACAATATATAGTTAGTTCACTGAAGTCAAAAGAGTCGCAGCAGGGAAGAACTGATCTCCCATTATACTTTACTTAGAGTCAGACTATGCAGTTGAAATAACTTTAAGTACTTTAAACTAGGAGAATATTTACTAATACTATGTGCAGATTTGCAATTTTAAAAATCTGAATATATTAATTTTATTGCTACTTACATAGTGTGAATACTTACTGTTTTTTCATCAGTGTTCTTTCATGTATTACCTCTTTGACTCATTTTCCAAGGGTTGTTCTCTCTCCATCTCTCTCTCAATCTGAAAGAGAAAATAGAAGATTTTAAAGTAAAATAGCCTAGAATCCTCTCTCCCTGACTCTTTATCCTCCGCAAAACACACTTCTCCACAGAGGTTTCAGTATTCTTTCTGAACAACAAATAAATAAATAAATAACATTGTAAAACTGAAACTCTGAACAAGCATGGATTACTCAACTAAACTACAGCCTGATTACAGCATGATTACTGTAGTCACTCTTGTACTCCCAGCTGGGTGTTTGTACCCTTTCTCTTCTTCTCCTTAACCTCTAGACATATCCTGAAAACTCTTGTGCATTTTTTGTAATTTCACATTTCAATCTTCTCTCCTCCTCATCCAAATAGCATGCTTGCATCCATTTATTCTTTGACACTGGCAGCTCCAGCAGATTCTATTGCTTGTGAGGTGTATGGACCTAAATCCTGTTGTGAGCTCTGTGTGCATAGGCCTATGGGGATTCAGCTGGGCTGAGCTCTTTGCAATACTGGAGCCTAAGTATTGTGCCTAAAGTCACAAAGGGTCCAAGTGGAAAGTGGAGTCCTGGATCCTTTCCTTGAATAGATTTAGAAACACAGGAATATAAAAATTGACATACTGGACCATACCAGTAGTTCATCTAATCCAGTAACCTGTCTCTGACATTGTCCAGAACACTTTTCCCTGCACCTCCTAATTCTTGCACACCCCATCTGTGGTCTCACAGATTCACAGAATGTCCTCGTCAACCTCCTCTTGATGCTGGCCAAGATGGCCATGCATCACTCCCAGAGGAAGCTGGACAGGGGGAGTGGCTCTGGCAGACCAGGTGCCAGCTTATATCAAGGCTCCAGACCTCACTGAACACTTACAAATATATACTGGTAACTGGAAACCAGTCTTGTTTACCTGTCTGTTAGCCCTATCAAAATCAATATTAGATGTTAAGTTGATAAGAATGTGTTTAGTGTTTTATAAAATGCTTGTAGGATGCTGCATACCGTATATTTTTCTCACTCAACTATACACCATATAACAGCAGACATACGCATTGTATATACCCCTGTCAATACGACCCATCAAACAAGAAAAAAGCCTTGTGTAATGCAAATTATGGTCTTTTACAAGAAGTTGTTAAATCCTGTTCATTAAACACAAATGTGTCATCCTGCGAGATCAAGCATCAGACTTTAAGTGCATTCCTCCTCTCCCGCAGCCGCTCCATGAAGAAAGGACCTTCATGGGAACTGTTGCTGTCCGCTTGGGTTCTGTGAGAAGAAGCTATAAATATGGACACAAGGAAAATTCTCTCTCTCTGGACTGTTTGGGTTCTAACAGGGTAGAATAACCAAACAAGACAGAGGTCCCTCAAGTTACTCTGGGTAGCCCTAAAAGACTTTTAGGAAACTGGCAGATTAATCTCTAGCATGGGTGGCAAGTTTGTAGAAATTTGGGTGGTGCCCAGAACCCGCCCCCCCAACTCCACCCCCACCAAACTCCACCCGCACCTGCCTAAGGCTCTGGGAGGAGGTTTCGGGTGAGGGGGAAGTCTGGGGTGCAGGTCCTGGTCTGGGGATTAGGGTGCAGGAGGGGTGCAGGGGTGCAGGCTTTGGGATGGAGTTTGGGTGCTGGGTGCAGGCTCCAGGCTGGGGCACGGTGTGGGTGTGCAGGAGGGGGTGCAGGGTGCAGGCTTTGGGACGGAGTTTGGGTGCAGGCTCTGGGCTGGGGGTATAGGAAGGGGTGAGGGGTGCAGGTTCTGGGAGGGAGTTTGGGGGTAGGAGGGAGTGCAGGAGTGAGGGCTGTAGGGCTGAGGATGAGGGATTCATGATGCAGGAGGGGGATCAGGGCTGGGGCAGAGGATTAGGGTGTGGGGGAGATAAAGGCTCTGGCTGGTGCTGAGGGGTTCATAATGCAGGAGGGGGCTCAGGGCTAGGGCAGAGGGTTGGGGTTGGGGTGAGGGCTGTGAGGCTGAGGATGAGGGGTTCATGATGAGGGGGGGCTCAGAGCTGGAGCAGAGGATTAGGGTGTGGGAGGATGAGGGTTAGGGCTGATGATGAGGGGTCATGATGTGGGGGGGCTCAGGGCTGAGGCAGAGGATTAGGGTGCAGGGGGATGAGGGCTCTGGCTGGGGCTGAGGGGTTTGGGGTGTTGGGGAGGCTCAGGGCTAGGGCGGAAGGACAGGGTAAGGGCAGCCTGCCTTGCCATTAGTGAATGGCAGGCACTAGGACCCTGGGGCAGCAGACAGCACTTCTGCCAGGAGCCGCTCGGCAGGGGAGAGGCATGCGCTGCTTTCGTTCAGGCAGGGACACGGCGGGGAGGGGACACTCAGGAGGAGGGGTGGCAGGCAGGGGCCAGGGCCCGATCCAGGCAGGGCCGGGGGAGAGACCCAGCTCCAAATATTGCTGGAGCAGGGCCCCCAGAATATTCCTGGTGCCCGAGCACCACAAACGTATATAACCTGCCGCCTATGATCTCTAGTACCACCTGATCGGCCTCCAAGAAGATGGGAAGATGACATTGTAAAATGTTTCGGACGAACGTGGAGAAGAAAGGTAAGAATGCGAGAAGAATGGCGGACGTGTTGTGATCGGTGGAGTATTAACGACGGCTGAAGATCTACTGCACCGATCACAACACGTCCGCCATTCTTCTCGCATTCTTACCTTTCTTCTCCACGTTCGTCCGAAACATTTTACAATGTCATCTTCCCATCTTCTTGGAGGCCAATCAGGTGGTCTTTTCTGTTCTCACAGGTATCACTCAGTAATGATTGCGGTCCACCTATTGTCCGTGAACCGAGCTATGTGGCCCGCCCATCGTATCTTATTATATCTGCTTTCCACAATAATATCTTTCACACCACTGCATTCTCTAGTCATTTCATTTGGGATATGATCCAGAAGGGAAATTCCCAACTTAGCTCGTTCCATTGCCCTTTCAGCTACCGACAGCCGCTGTTCTTCTCTCTTCGTCAGTGCCCACGTTTCACTGCCATACAGCATGGTTGGCAGCACTGTTGAATTGTAGATATTTGTACGTGTGGTTTTGTCAATTTTTCCTTTGCGGATGTCCTTGATGGAATTAAACGCACACCGTTATGCCCGAATCCTTCATGAGAGTTCTCCGTTCATGTCTTGGTGCATATTAACTTCTTGGCCCAAATATATTTACTGTTCCACTTCTTCAATTTCTTCTTCTGTTACCATTATTCGGGCTTTTCGTAAGATGTCAGATTGCATGTATTTCGTTTTGCAACGGTTCATTTTCAGACCGACCTGACTGCTTTTCTTGTCGAGTCTTCGTAGCATGCTCTGCAGTTGGTTGGTGCTTTCAGCAATTAGTACGATGTCGTCCGCGAATCTGAGATGAGATAATCATTCTCCATTTATGTTAACACCACTCCTCCAACTGATCTTGTTCATAACCATTTCAAGGCAGGCGGTAAATAGTTTCAGTGAAATCGTATCTCCTTGCTTTACGCCTTTCTCAGTTGGGATACAGAGGGGAGTTTTGAGGAGAGTAATGTCTGTTGTACATCCAGTATTCACTTCCTTCAACAAACTGATGTACTGCGTGTTAATGCCCTGTTCTGCGAGCGCCTTTAATATTACATTGAACTTGACGCTATCAAAGGCCTTTTCATAGTCGACGAAAGCAATGCACAGCGGGAATTTGTATTCCCTCACTCTTTCTAGGAGCTGGCTAAGGGTAAATATATGGTCAATCATGCTGAAATTTCTTCGAAACCCCGCTTGCTCTCTCAGCTGTTGTTCATCCAGACTCTGCAAGAGTCAGTTCGTTATCACCTTTGTAAAGAGTTTATAGATATGAGAGAGCAGGCATATAGGGCAATAGTTCTTAAGATTTTCTCGATCCCCCTTCTTATACAGCAAGATGGTATTTTTCCTTCTTCGGGATATCGACTGAATCTTAAAGCGAGGGCCTTCCAGAGTTTTTCGCCTCCTGCAGAAATCATTTCTGACGTTATTCCATCTTTGCCTGGAGCTTTTCCCTTTTTCATCTGGTGTAGTGCGCTTCGGCCTTCACTGACGATTATTGGGGGGACGCGTTCTTCTGACTCTTGGAGCGTTGGGAGAGGGACGTTGATTCTTGATTTGAACAGTTCTGTATAGAAGTCCTTGCAGACCTCCTCCATTCCTGCTCTGTGAATTACTGTCTCTCCGTCCTTGTTCTTCAGTGCTGTTATGCTCAATCTATACTGCGCCAATTCCCACTTGCATGTCCTGAGGCTCTTGCATGATTCAGCTGTTTTAAGGAGCTTTTCTTTCCGGAAGTTCTCAAAGTCATCCTTCAGTTTTTGCCGTATAAGCTTGCACAGAATGGAGTACTCGAGGTTGTTATCTGAGCTCCTTTACATATTTCTCCACTTCCCTAACAAGCTTTTAGTTTCGTTCAAGATTCTTCCCTTTGCCTTCTTCATCTTTTCAATTTCAGCTGCTTTTATGCAATGTATCAGCTTGTCAGCAAAGATACTATAGTCCTCATCACACTTTTCCGCCTGGCTCCAGTCAAACCCAGAAGTCGCTTTCTTCATCAACTGTCTTCAAGCACTGTTTCCTGTTTGCCATTTGTAAAGCTTTCTTTTCCACTGCTTCATCGAAAATCAACTTCGCTCTAAACAGCCGATGGTCACTGCCGGTGTTGAAGGGCTGTACCACAGAGACGTCTTGAACGATGCACCATTTATTGACTAAAATATAGTTGATTTCATTCTTACTCTTCGCGTTTGGCGCGATCCACGTCCACCTTTTTGCAATCTTTTTGTACCAGGAGTTTGCCACGTACAGTTCTTTCGTTTCTGCCATAGTTACCAGCCTTTCTCCTCTTTCATTTCTTTCGCCGCTGCCATATCTCCCTATGAACTTTTCACCAGCTTTCCCTCACCCGACCTTAGCATTGAAATCTCCCATCGTGACAATGTAAGTGGACCTTTGCATGAGGGCTCTTTTGAGCTCTTGGTAGAATTCTTCCACTTCTTCATCCTCACTTGCACTTGTGGGAGCGTAGGCCTGGATGACCTTGAGGATAGCTTTTGACTCCATCTGAAGATGCAGCACACCAATATGTGATGATATTAGCTGGCATGATATGACTTTCAAAACCCAATCCTTACTGACGATAAATCCGACTCCTCCAACATTTCTAGTGCCATCTCCCTTTCCGAGCCTCACAGTGCTTCTATCCCTCCAAAAAAAAACAGGAGTACTTGTGGCACCTTAAAGACTAACAAATTTATTTTAGCATGAGCTTTCGTGAGCTAAAGCTCACTTCTTCGGATGCATAGAATGGAACACACAGACAGGAGATATTTATACATACAGAGAACATGAAAAGGTGGAAGTATGCATACCAACAGGCAGAGTCTAATCAATTGAGATGAGCTATCGTTAGCAGGAGGCAAAAAAACTTTTTGAAGTGATAATTAAGATGGCCCATAGAAGGTGTGAGGAGAACTTAACATAGGGAAATAGATTCAATTGGTGTAATGACCCAACCATTCCCAGTCTTTATTTAGACCACAGTTAATGGTATCTAGTTTGCATATTAATTCAAGTTCAGCAGTCTCTCTTTGGAGTCTGTTTTTGAAGTTTTTTTGTTGCAAAATTGCCACCTTCAAGTCTGTCACTGAGTGGTTAGAAAGGTTGAAGTGTTCTCCCACTGGTTTTTGAATGTTATGATTCCTGATGTCAGATTTGTGTCCATTTATTCTTTTGCGTAGAGACTGTCCGGTTTGGCCAATGTACATGGCAGAGGGGCATTGCTGGCACATGATGGCATATATCACATTGGTAGATGTGCAGGTGTACGAGCCCCTGATGGTGTGTCTGATGTGATTAGGTCCTGTGATGGTGTCACTTGAATGGATATGTGGACAGAGCTGGCATCGGGCTTTATTGCAAGGATAGGTTCCTGGGTTAGTGTTTATGTTGTATGGTGTGCGGTTGCTGGTGAGTATTTGCTTCAGGTTGGGAGGCTGTCTATAAGCGAGGACTGGCCTGTCTCCCAAGATCTGTGAGAGTGAGGGATCATCTTTAAGGATAGGTTGTAAATCTTTGATGATGCGCTGGAGAGGTTTTAGTTGGGGGCTGTAGGTGATGGCTAATGGTGTTCTGTTATTTTCTTTCTGCCAGCAATGCCCCTCTGCCATGTACATTGGCCAAACCGGACAGTCTCTACGCAAAAGAATAAATGGACACAAATCTGACATCAGGAATCATAACATTCAAAAACCAGTGGGAGAACACTTCAACCTTTCTAACCACTCAGTGACAGACTTGAAGGTGGCAATTTTGCAACAAAAAAACTTCAAAAACAGACTCCAAAGAGAGACTGCTGAACTTGAATTAATATGCAAACTAGATACCATTAACTGTGGTCTAAATAAAGACTGGGAATGGTTGGGTCATTACACCAATTGAATCTATTTCCCTATGTTAAGTTCTCCTCACACCTTCTATGGGCCATCTTAATTATCACTTCAAAAAGTTTTTTTGCCTCCTGCTAACGATAGCTCATCTCAATTGATTAGACTCTGCCTGTTGGTATGCATACTTCCACCTTTTCATGTTCTCTGTATGTATAAATATCTCCTGTCTGTGTGTTCCATTCTATGCATCCGAAGAAGTGAGCTTTAGCTCACGAAAGCTCATGCTAAAATAAATTTGTTAGTCTTTAAGGTGCCACAAGTACTCCTGTTTTTTTTTGCGGATACAGACTAACACGGCTGCTACTCTGAAATCTATCCCTCCAGTTGACTTCCAACTCCTTCTTTGGTCGGGTTTTGCAGATACCGAGTTTATCGCATCTTATTCTTTTCTTCTCCTCCATCAGATGGTTTAACGTTTCCTCTCTTGCCAGCAACCTCAAATTGTAAGTACATACAGCGAGGGTTGTCCTTTTCCATGTTGGCCTAGCACCTGACATTTTTAGCAACCTCTCATCACTCAATTTCCACTCCACCACCGAAGAATGGTTTGATGACACGCAGGGAACTAAGACCCATTTATTCGTGTTGTTTTAGCCGTTAACTTTAAGCCATCCCACTGGCTAGGCGTGCAGGCATACGTACCTCCTCAAGCTTAGCTAGCCTTCAACCTCTAAGGAGAAGGAAAAATGTTCTTTCCTCTGATAGAGCAATCCCTTCCCTTGTATTGGATAGTCCAACACCTTTGTAGCATGGTTAGACCTACCAGGGCATAGGCCCCGCTACCATAGTTGTCAGACGGCCAGGGTCACCGCTGCACCACGATGAGGCACTGAGGTAGGATTTTGCAGCATACCTTTTGAACATATATCTGTGACTCACATGTACATATATTTTTATCTGCTTTGACCTCTTAATAACTCTCATTCCTTTTTCTTAGGTAATGAACCTTTAGTTAGTTTACTATAGAATTGGCTACCAGCATTGTCTTTGGTGTGAGACCTAAGATGGAGATCAACCTGGTGAGTGACTGGTCTCTTGTGAATATTTTGTGATTTTTTCAGTGTAAGTGACCATTTATTACATAGTCCATCCAGCTTGCCTGGGTGACAAGATATACTGGCATGTCTAAGGGGACTGTCTGTGACTCCAGTATAAGACTATGGTAGTACTTCGGGAGTTCACATTTGGTTCTGAGTTGGTGAAATCTAGCTATAGAACATACCACTGCCCCCACTCATGGTTGTGAGCCACTGCAGACAGTGTGACAGGGTTACTTCTGTGAGTGTGGGGCCTATTTTGGTCCCTCATCTGATCATGTCTCTGGGCAGTATCCATTGACTCGTTAGATGCCTTTGAGGAGTAGTGGGCTCTGTCCTGTGTTCTTTGCTCAGTGTCCCCTTCTGGTTCCCTGATTTTTAACCTTTAACCTCATCCCCTTTCCTGTTTTCTCCTTCATTGTCTCATGTAGTCACTTGTGGACTGAGTTTAGTGGTTCCTCTCCCTTAGCTGAGGGAGTGAGCCTTTAATAGAGGGAGGCCTAGAACCCCTTGTCTCAGTACCCACAAATAGGACATTGGCCATAACCTGATGTTCCAGAGGAAAGTGCAAGAAACCTGACAGAAAACAACCATGGAATAGCTTACCCACAAGGAAATTTCAATCTAACTCCCAAAAGTTAGAGGTTGGGTTATACCATGAAATACGAGGGTTTATAATTCTGGATGTTCTTGTTACTTGTATCTACATCCAGTCCTTTGTGACTCCTGATAAGCTTTGGACCTCAATGGTATTTTGGGGCAGTGAGTTCCACAGGCTAATCATGAATTATGTAAACAAGTACTGTATCTTTTGTTATTGGTTTTGAATTTGCCACCCTCCAATTTCATTGTCTCCGCTTGTCCTTGCATTATGAGACAAGTAGAACAGAAGATTCCAATCTACCTTCTCCATACCAAATAAAAAAAATTTATACTTTTATCATGTCTCCTCTTTTCCACCTCCTCTCTAAGGTAAGGAATCTCCATCTTTTCAGACTCTCTTTATAAGAGTCTTTCCACGTCCCTACTCAATTTTGTTGGTCCCATCTCTGACCCCTCTCCATTACAACTACATATACATTTTTTTCTGCAAGCAGCAGCATAGATCTGGGGAAAGAGAAACATAGTACAAACTCTTCTCCCGCATAACACACTTGGCCTTAAATTTCATGATAGCAAGCCCATAGCCACAAAGTGTTAATTTTCCTTCATTTTTAATTCCTGGGGAGACCACTGGCCTATTACTGTGGCAGAGGCTGATAAGTGCCTAGAAAGGCTGAACAAGGGCCGGAGATTTGCCCTGCCTCTGCATGAGCTGGGGTGAGCCACCTGCTCTCTGCACCTCACTCCTGTGCCAGTGGGTATGTTACAGCACCAGCTCTTAGAGTCACGTGATTACAGGGGAATCTCAGATTTTATTTTTTAAAAAGATACACTCTCCCATCCTCGTGGCTGGAGTCGAGAAAAACTTGAAAAGGGGAGCATAAAGGCTAAGCCACCCAAAGGCAAATAAAATACCCCCAAATTAGTATTTGTGAAAGGCTGGTGATTTTAAAGCTGATCTTGTGATTCCTTGAAGCCTCACTGGGTTTTTCCGAATGCACGGCGCTGCCACCAGGGCCTTCGGCCTCCTGCTCTGCGAGGGGGCTAAGGGCAGGGCGACGGGCTGGGAGTGCGGGGGCAGTCACCGGCTGTGCCAGGTCCCAAGACTGTGCAGGGATGGGGCTGACTGAGGGGCCATCACCCCCCACCCCAGCTTCAGCCCCTCCCAGCTGCAGGCGCAGCCAGACTCCCCTGGGGTGGGGCTCTCCGTCTCCTTCTCTAGGGCCCAGCCTGACCCGTGAGTTCACCGTTGCCCTCTCAGGGAAAGGGCAAAGTGCCCAACTTCAGCATGGCCGCTCGGGCTTCCCTATCGCTTCATAGAGGCACGTCACAGGCAAACGGACCGCTCTGCCCTAATCTAAGATGGCTCCTACCGCTACCATAAGGAAAAAGGCCAGTTTGCCCGGGTCCAAGATGGCCGTTGAATCCTCTACCCTCTATAAGGCGACGCGCGATTTGCCCGGGTCCAAGATGGCCGCAGGGCGTCGCGCGCGTGCCTGGAAGCCGCTAGGCTACAAGCTGGGGCTTCCGAGCGGCTCCAGCGCCGAGCGCCAGCCGCTGCCGGAAGTGGCGTGTCCGCGGTTGTTAGTCGCGTTGCATCCTGGGAGAAATGGCCTAAGTGGGCGGCGGTGGGGGGGAGGGGGCTGGGTCGGACCGAGGCGGGTCCTGTTGCTGCGGGCTTTGACATGGGTTCCCCCTGATGGCGGCCGCCCCGGGAGGCCCCAGATAACACCGGCCTGGTCCCTGTGCGGAGCCACCCTCTGCCCGGCCATGCCAGGCCCAGCCGCCCCTGCAGGAGGCCGGAGGTAAGAGACGGGGCCGGGCCGGGCCGCGGCGCTCGGGTGACAGCGGGCAGGCGGCCGGGTCAGGGCGGAAAGGTGAGACCCTGCTCGCCCCTGGGGAGAGCGTCCCGCTGCGTTGACTCAGGAGCCACCCGCCCCCGCTTCCCCCCTGTGCCATAGCTCCCTCTCCCCACCACACACAGACTGGGGGGCACAGGCACTGCTGTGA
The DNA here is from genome assembly GCF_020497125.1 of Mauremys mutica. Classification (NCBI taxonomy): domain Eukaryota; kingdom Metazoa; phylum Chordata; order Testudines; family Geoemydidae; genus Mauremys; species Mauremys mutica. The sequence goes on along the minus strand of NC_059074.1, from coordinate 195,055,195 downwards.
GGCGGCAGCCTGGGGGGGCAAGAAACCCCCCATCTGAGATCGCAGGAGCCCCCCCCCCTCATCGCCCTTGGAGGGCCCAGAGCCTGCTCCTCTGGTCCTGTGTTAGGTGTGGGTCCGGTTTCTCCTGGGACCGGTGCCAGGTTCTTATCTTCTGACCCAGCGGCTGGTGTGTGAGTGAGTCTGACCAGGGCCTGTAGGTTCCTCAATCGTTTCTTTCCCCACTCCTGTGCCTGGCTGTTAATGGTAAAGATGGGGAAGGCGGTTTGAAGGGCTGGTTTTTATTTTAGATGTCTCCTGCCCTCCCCCCTAACCCCCAGTGGTGCTGGGAACCTTCTGAATATCACTTTGCTCCCACAGATGAGTTAAGGCTGCTGCAACACTGAGGTAGTGTAGTGGTAAGTGCTGTAGAAAATCTTAAGTGAAACAGATTGTCTCCCTTGATGGCTGTCCTTTGGGTCAATAGATCGCCTTTATTAGAGGCAACTGTCACGTAGATTCCTGCTATCTGTTTAGTTCTCACTCTACTCTAATGAAGCCATACATCAACAAAACGCAATTGTTTGTTGGACGTGTGTCTCTAACTAAAGGTCAGACAAAACTCTTCCACCTATCTTGGAAGATATTCCAAAGTCGTTGCTTAAAATAGAGGTTTCCTGTTAGAAATGGGATTTTTAGTGCACATTTTAATTCCATTAAGTGTTATGGTTGGAGGATTGGGTAGAGTTGTGTATGATATGCTATTGAAAATTTGAATTGTGCTGTGTTGTTCACCACCCAAACTTTTCTTTTTGTCTTTGTATGCCAAGGAGTGCTAGACACAATGTTTTAATATTCCGCAAACAAATTAAGTAGTACTAAAAGTAATGTTATGCTGTTGTTTTTCAAGCAGAGGAATTCTGAAGTGGGCCAAAACAAAATTATCAAAATGCTGTAATGATTCTGCTTATTATATTTCAGCATATACCTATTTTCAGTATCATATGTGGCTATCTAACACACTTAAAAAAAGTTCTTTTCTTATTAGAGATGGTATCTAAAGAGTAAACACAGTAATGCTGTAGTTATTTTAAAGTGGTCACTGAAGACCAGTGGTTGGCTGCTTGTTACTGGTGGCCCTGCCTGAATGTTTCACTCTTGGCAGTTTCAGTTTAATTTCAGTGTACTGCAATATAAAGCTCCTGCCACAGTGAACTTCTGCTCATAAGTTGTTCTGTAGAAAATAAATCATTAAAGGAGGATCCCACTGTATTACTAAGTAAGTAATTTGTTTCTCCTATGGTTTAAATAGAGAACTGCATTTCATTTGAGCTACTTTTTAGAAGTTGAGCTCATTTTAAAGTGGTCTTGTTGAGTTCTGATTAAAAAATGCTATTGGACTTCTTCTGAGAGGTTAAACTTAATTATTTCATTTTCGCTTATTCAATAGCCATACTATTATGAAGTAGACTTTTGGAAATCTCAGCCTACTTAAGCATAGGAAAAAATGCTGGGTTATATGCTATGTGAGCGTGTGTATATGCACACAAACTTGCATTTAGGATGGATTGTTTTAAAAAACCTTTTGTTTTAATTCCGCAATATAACAACTCCTGTACCGGAAACCAGAGATGTAACTTAAAGAATACAGTATTCACAATTTTTGGGTGGGAAATGGGGAAGTCACTTTGCTTTTTGTTTTAAGTAGACATCTTCCTCATGTGTGGTTGAAAGTAAATAAAATGCAGCTAAGAACTTTAAGCAGATTTAAACCGCATTAACTTTCATCTGCAGAAAAACTTTGAACTTAAGTAACTAAGCAAACATACGCCCAAAACAATACATGTATATTTGTTTCTTTGACTGACGTTAAAAAAAAAAAAATAGCAGTTCCACACAAACTACAGTGCTCAGCTGCTCCTGTAAAGGAGGAGGTGCTTGAACAGTGTCTTGTTTTTAAGTGAACTTCTTTGTTATAGTAGTTTCCTCTAGAAATATTTTTTTCTAAATTTAAAGGTTTGGGTTGGTGCTACATGGAACAATTATGTATTGGCAAGGATATTTGCAAGGTGACCTAATAGGTCTTTCCATTTCTATGATTCTAATATTTATTAAATGATTTGAATAATTTGTTTAAAACCTAAGAATCCTTTTCTGAATGAACAGAAGGAAGGTAATTGACTCCATTCACATTGACATTAGTGTGTTAGGAAGCAGGTAGCTGGGAAAGGAAATGTGAAACCTGAAGTTCATGTTTTCATTAGAAGACAATGGAAAAGAGAGTGTGTTGTTTCAAGCCCTGGATTTATGCAAGTACTACGTTGTTCTTAATATACCAGCTATATAGATAACATCATCTGATAAATGATGAATGATGTAAGTCTACTCTTGCTAAGCCAGCATAGCACAAGACAGCCTTGTGGTTTTTTTTCTTGTTATCCGGTGAATACATGTTTTTGTATGTTGAAGGTAATGTTTATTTGCTTTAAAACTGGTGAGCTGTAGCAACAATAAAGCGGATGCAGCAGTGACTCTTCTGCCTATTGGAGCAGTACTCCACGTACCAAACTTTGAGTGAACCTTACAAATGAGAATTCACCTTTGGGGCTGTTGTCATCTGCTTCTTGCTTTAGTGCATATTAAGTTTGAAGGGTTTGTTATATGTAGTTCAGAGCATATTGTTCTGAAATATATCTGTAAGAAAAGTTGACCCAGAGTAACATAATTCTAATGGGGTGTAATCGAGCACCTAAAATTTATACTTAAATACTGAGTTTCATGCCGAAAAATATTGCTGACTTAGTTGAAAACCGTTCTAAAGTGAAATTTCAGAAGCAGTTAATGCTAAAATTTGAGTCATCTTGTAATATTTATGTATATTATGGATTAGTAGTTTACTCTGTATGCAACAATACAATGTGTATTACTGCAAATCTAGACCTTAAATTGATTCACAGTCATTGGCTGTAGATGGCTATATGAATTATAGAAATACTCATTCTCTGGTAGTGAAGTTTTAGAAGATATAGCAACTGAAACTCGGTTATAGATTATTAGGGAAAAGTACTGAATCTGATTTTGTTAAGGGGACACTGTCAATTCACATTGGGCCAAAAATTTACATTGTATATTTAAAAGTTTCCAAAATCTGCTAGGACTAGAAACATTAATTTAAGTGAAATTATTTTATTGTTTTTAAAAATTCCTCAGCCCAACATAATGATAGTTCCTAAAAACTTTAAAGTAAAATTCTAGTCTTGTTTCATTGCCCAGTTTGAATGAAATATAAAAAGTAAAACAGCAAAAATTAAATGTATTAACCATGAAACAATTTAAAATCTTAGATTAGATTTTAAATTATTATTAGTAACCCAGGAAAGGACTTTAGAAAAAAGTTTAAACAACTGAATCTCTTGAGTTTTGTTTTATTTTATTTTTACAATCTAGCACTTGCTAATGGAAGGCTTTGCAGGATATTTGAGAGCTTACTGGACCACAGAGAATTGATGTAAAATGTTTATAAAGGGATTCAAGAGAAAATGGTATTGATTATTTAAAAATGTTGTGTACATTGTTTTGAAATACAAGCAGAGATTAATATGGTTCATATTTTTAGACAAAATGACCATATTGGATCTAGAAAACAGCTGTTCTCCTCAACTGTTCAGTGTGTCCAAGCACTAATGGTGTTCTGGAACTCCTGCTGCAGAAAATCTTACTGTTGTGACAGAGATAGAATCGAAAACATTGATTTATTTTTCAGGGTTATCAAAGGTAAATCTTCTTGTGGACTTTACTGTTAAATTGTAACACTGAAAAGATAATTAGGCTTAGTAATTAAATTTAGAAACAAATATTCATTTATTCCAGTTTTATCAGTAACTCTCTTCCTAGGATGGGTTTTTTGGTAAGTAGGAGTGTTGGGAATCAGAAGATGTTTTTTTCTCCCTGTCCACTCCAATTGTTCTAGAACAAAGAGTGGGTTTATATATTGCATCTCTGATTTTTTTAAATAATTTTTTTCTTTCATTATTAGCACATCACCAATGCATTGTCTAATGTTCTGAAGTTATTATTTAGAGGATTAGAAGTAAATATTCAAGGCCATGGCTCTCCTCTCTATTCCTATTCTCAAATGCATCACTTTGGTAATGTTTGTTCTGCTGTTGACCCAGGTGCAGTTGATCATTGCATTACTTGAAATTAGTGCTGGTTCAAGGCTTCCACCATATCTTCAGGGTCATGGGGGAAAAATGAGGATTTAGCTTGATAGGCGAGTAATGAGTAGCATTATAAGAGAGGAAGATGACTTTCAGTAGAAAACAACACTTTGATGCCCTGAGGCTCACAAATCTCATTCTTGTTGAGGTGGTCTTTGTTCCCATTTAAAAAAAAAATCCCTGCAAAGGCAGAAATAAAATGCTGTTGAGGAAGGGGAGATAACAGAAGTTAGTGACTGAGTCCCTTTCCCTGTCAATGCAGGTTTTTTCTCCTAAAGCACTTAAATATTTTAGTGATTGGTGCTAAAGAAATTTCTAACAGCACATTTTTTAATAGTTTTTTTTTTTCCTAATCTGCTTTCAGGTGTCTCAAGTGATAGGCTTTCTTCCCTTCCCCCAGGGAGTCTCAAATATGTTACAACATTTTATTGTTGGAATGTCTTGCTAATCACCTTCAGTTTTTCACTTAACTTCTTCCAGCTACTTGTAATTAAACTTTTTTACCATTTTAAATAGTTATCTCCTTCCTTGATATTTACACCTTTAAATATTTCTCCCCTTTAGCTCTTTTCTTTCCTTATTAGTCAATCCCTGGCCTCCTAATTTTGTAGGTCTTCTACAGCCTGCCTCTGAAATTGGATGCTCAGAACTGAGCATGCTATTTGGGTATTGTTTCAAGAGCTACATAGAAAAGGAGGTAAACCCTTGCTGCCTCTGTGTACATTTCCCAAAATTACATTGGTCTTTTTTTCCTGCCATGTCACATTACAAACTAGCTGTAGCTGTGTAGTTGACAAAGCCGGGCTGTCACGGGGCAGGTGTGGGGCTCCAGCTAGAGTCTGTTGCCTGTCTGGACTCCCCATTCCCAGCCATGCTGCATCCACCCCACTCAGAGTCTGGCTGCTCCCTGGCTCCCAGCCCAGCTGCTGCCTGGGCTCCCGGCTCTGAGCTGGGCTGCACTTGCACCATGGGGAGCCTTGGTGCTGCCCAGAGGCTCTGGGCTCCCCACTGCGGGGAGTCCTTGGTGCTGCCTGGAAGCTCCTGCTCCCCACCGCAGCTGGGCTCCCTGCAGGGAGCCAGGAGCTTTAGAGTAGTCGCTGAGCTCCCCACCAGCTGTCTGGAGGTTGCTGGCTCCACACAGGGAGCCCAGTGGCTTCAGAAGCTCCCAGGAGCCACCCGGACTCCAGGCACGGAGCTCGCAGCTGGGAGCCCAACTGTGACAGGGAGCCGAGAGCTCCAGGAGGCAGCTGGGTTTCCGGTGGTGGGGAGCAGTATGTGGTGTTGAGAGCCCAGGCTCTCTGCCCCCATACTGCCCCTCTTAAGTTGGTGGAAGAACTCCTGGTGAGAGACGCACCACCAACAAAAGGAGGGTAAAGTGCAGTGTTCCCTCTAATTTTTTATGTCTATGTGCGGAATAAATTTTGTTGTGCGCACCAATCTGGAGGTGATGGGTGACATATTGGTGCACATAACAAAATTTCATGTGGTTCAGGGGTGGTGAGGGGTTCAGAGTGTGGGAGAGGGCTGAGGGTTGGGGTGCAGGGGTGTGTGGGCTCTGAGGTGTGTCGGGATGAGGGGTTTGAGGTGTGGGAGGGGGCTGGGGCAGAGGTTTGGGGTGTGGGCTCTGGGGTGGGGCTGGGGATGAGGGGTTTGGGGTGTAGGGTGCCCTGGGGCTGCGCTGGGGAGAGAGGACTCCCCCCAGCCCTCTCTCACTGCAGCAGCTCGGGGCAGGGGGAGAGGTGCTTTTCTGCGGCAGCCCCAGGAGGGCTGCGGTGGGCTGAGGGAGGGGCTCCTCTCCCCGGCAGCTCTGGTGGGCCTAGGCCGGGCTGAGGGAGGGGCTCTTGTCCCCCAGCTGCAGCAAGTACATGGCAGGTCTGTGCTGTACTGCGTTGGTTGTAAGTCGACCTAACATAGGTCATCTTAGTTTCTAATATAGACATGCCCTTAGAAGGAGGTCTGTGGAAGTTGATGTTGATGTAACTTATGCTTTGTTTTCCAGCCTGCCCAATGTGTATACTGCACCCACCTGCCTCCTTCACATTGCCTATGAATTTGGTCCACTGTTTAAATATAAAGGTGTCTAAATTGGTGTAACTCTCAAACCAAGGAACGAGAAGTAACTAAGGGAACAGTATATGAATGTGTAAATTTAAAGCAAGGGATGGTCTACTTTAATTTACACTTTCTTCATTTCCAAGTAGTTGGTAGAACATGTAAATTACACAAACTCCCACTCCCTTTATGCTCACACAGTGTTAAGTGCTTCTAGAATGGTTGGAGGTATCTAAGGATGTCTGTCTTATACCATCTTAAAAATCACCTCTGAATTTGGCTCTTAGAGTTTGTGAATTATCTGAGGGTATGTCTACACTACAGTCTGTCCGCAAAATTTGTCACTCAGGGATGTGAATATTCTACCCCCCGAGAGACAGTCGCTGGCAGAACTGAATTTGGAAATGGGACTTCCCAAACCCATGCTTAGGGCTGGTCCCCACTACAGGGAGACTGACACTGCTGCAGTCGATGCAGCAGGGATTGATTTAGCGGGTCTAGTGAAGACCCACTAAATTGATGGCAGAGCACTCTCCGGTCGACTCTGGTACTCCAGCTCTCCGAGAAGAGTAAAGGAAGTCGACTGGAGAGCGTCTCCTGTCGACACAGCGCAGTGAAGACACTAGGGTAAGTCAACCTAAGCTACGTCGACTCCAGCTACGTTATTCACATAGCTGGAATAGTGTAATTTAGGTTGATTTTACCCCGGTAGTGAAGACAAGCCTTTAGTCCATTGAATCACTCAGACCTGTCATCTGTCACTCTCTGGCCTCTTTCAGCATTATTGCTTTCCAGTTTTCACTCTCCCATTGAATATTTGTATTTCAGATTAAATTTCTTGAGATGTATATACTTTTGTATTTTTTATTTAGAAACTGATGAAACTAAGAGCTGGTATAACATAACTCACCTTAATCAAAATTAAATATTCAGAATTATTGCTCTTGTTTGCCTTTAAAATAAAATACGAATGTTCATTTGCATAGTGTTGTCAGTGAATCCTTTCAATAGCAGTAAGTTTGTCAGTAGTTCCATTGCCTTTATAATTGATAGACATTGAAATATAAAGTTACAAGTTGAAAACTTGAAACCAGTTTGCAACAAGTCATGTAACAAGAAAGTAAGCTTGGCATAAAAATTATTTTGAATGATAGGTGAAAGACAGTAATGGACCTGCCTAAGAGGTAAGTTTGCAGGTTTTAATGGTCCTCATGGAAAACGAGCTCTTTGTACAGGTTCTCCAAACATATATTCTTGCACTTCATGCAGCAATAGTGGAGTCTGTCTGTCTGTCTGTCTGTCTGTCTGATGAGGAGTCCTAGTTCTCCCTTCTCAACAACCACAGCTTGTGTGTTAAAAGAAGAGGACTGTATTTCCATTTGAATTATACATATATAAAGCAAAACATTACAGACTATACTGAATATGGCCCAAACCAATTTTGTTTTTAAAACTTAGCTTAGGTGTGTGGTCAGCTCTGGGAGAAACTGTGACTTTCATCACTCAACACTGATCTTTGTGGATCAGAATAAGCTTTATGTAATTCAAATGGAAATACAGTCCTCTTCTTTTAACACAGAAGCTGTGGTTGTTGAGAAGGGAGAACTAGGACTCCTCATCATAGTCCAAACAGTCCGCTCTTCTTAGGCTATGGTTACACTACAGAGCTTACAGTGGCGCAGCTGTGCCACTGTAGCGCTGTTAGTGCAGATGCTGTGAGCAGAAGGGAGAGAGCTCTCCTGTCGACTTATTTCCTCCAGCCCCTGCTAGCAGCAGTAGCTATGTCCGTGGGAGAAGCTCTGTCCACACTGGCGCTTAAGTAACTTACGTCGCTCAGGGAGTTGCGTGTGTACATAGGGAAGTCAGTTGCCTCTTCTTGTTGGAGACTGAGATAAGACTTAGAACAAAAATGTATTGTATGCATGATGCTTGTGATATAACCACTGCTTTTTATAATCATATGGATATGGAAAGATCACTAATGACAGTTAATGTTTTTCTTCAGTATATGTCTGAATAGGCATTGGAAGATAAAATTCACACTCTATAGGGGAGGATAGGAGTGTGACTCTTCAATCCAGTTCACTTACTGTAGCAATATTGGGCATGATCTTTCAATTTTTCTGACTTTGAGTACAAAAAAAGAATTGGAGCTGCTCAGGAGGAGAACTATTGTTGAAGATACATTTTGTATTGAGAAGAACCTGATCTCTCTGATATATCTAAGTATCATTCCACAAACTCACTTTTAGAAGTGTCCAAGCAAACAGTTTAGAGGTGAACAGTCAAGGGCACATTCCATTACCTCACATTAAAAAAAAAAAATTAACTCTACTGCCAGAAATCCAGGTTAGTACAAGCTTCAACCCATGGAAATAATTGCCTCCCTTACATTCTCTCTCACACAGTGGTACACAGAAAATAATCCATCCTTATTTTAAACCAATTGCAGTAAAGCTCTGTTCATGAGTTCATGTTTCCAGAATTTTCAAATTATTGGATCTTGGAAAAAGCTCTTCTAAACTTCTGTTTCAGAGCCATCTTCTCTAAGGGTAGGGTGGGATAATTTTATATATTTCTCTCAAGGAGTTAACCAAGGCACGTGTGTGTCTAAATGGCTCTAATTGGGTGGACACAAACCCCACAGAAAGATAGATGGAATACCTGTTTTGCCAGATTGTATAGGTAGTAGTTTTCAACCAGGGGTATGCAGAGGTCTTCCATGCAGCACATCAACTCATCTAGATATTTGCCTAGTTTTACAACAGGCTACATAAAAAGCACTAGAGAAGTCAGTACAAGCTAAAATGGGACACAGACAACGATTTGTTTATACTGCTTTATATATTAAATTTGGAAACGTAAGTACAATATTCCAGTTGATTCATTTTATAATTGTACGGTAAAAAAGAAAGTAATCAATTTTTCAGTAATAGTGTGCTGTGACACTTTTGTATTTGTATGTCCGATTTTGTAAGCAAGTAGTTTTTAAAGGGAGGTGAAACTTGGGAGCACACAACACAAATCAGACCCCTGAAAGGGGTACAGTAGTCTGGAAAGATTGAGAGCCACTGTCCTAGAGTGTGACTCAGAAGATGTTTAAACTGAGAATAGAATTCGCTATCACAAAAGATAAACCCACAATTCTAGCTCTTAGACTCCATTTGAGATGTCAGACAAAAGCAGGGATTAACAGCTAAAGGAATTAATGAAGAAAGCTGTCATGCTGAAAAGCCACAGATTTTACAGAATGTTAATGTCTGAATGAATGACAGTAGATTCACTTCAATAGTTTATGGCTTGGGAGGGGAAAGCTGTCACTATAAATCATCCTCTCTTTTAGATTCTGATTTTTTAAAGAAATTTAGCCTATGGGCTGAAAATTCTAATGCTTGTTTCCATTTCATAGTGAGAGTTGATAGTATTGCCATCTCTTAAATTGAAAAGTGTAATCAGATTCAATTTTTGCCATTTGAGTTAGCCAACCTTAGAAAAAAATGGCATGATTTTTCCACTGAGTTTTTAATTTAATATACTTTGTCTTCAAATTCTTGAAAAAAACTGATTTATCCTTTTATGTATAGTGATGCACCTTTCTTATGCCCCTGTGCATTAGTATATACTATGTATGTATGTAGCTCTACTTAGGGTTACCATATTTCACATTCTCAAAAAGAGGACACTGCCGGAGGTGGGAGGGTGGGAGGAGTTGGAGGGAGGGGGAGAAGAGAACAGTCGGGAGGTACCTGCATCAGGGGTACTTACTAGAGGGTGGGGGATAGTTTCACTCCCTGTAACAGTTGCAGGGTGGCTGGCATAAGCCCAAGACACAGTGACAGCCGTCCCTCAGTGCCTCCATGCAAGACCCCCTCCCATGGGTTGGGAGCTGGGGCCTGGGTAGGCGGGATCCGGCAGCTGTGGCTGCAAGGAATGGACAAATGAGCTGCCAATGCAGGGGAGGGGCCAGTCAGAAAGTGGACCAGTCAGGGCTCTTTCTGAGCTCCAGCGTCTGCTCTGAAAAAAATCTCGGACATTGCCTGTTATTTGAAAAATCCACCCGGATAGAGGCTTAATAAAGAGGCAATATCCGGGGAAAAACGGACGTATGGTAACCTTAGCTCTTCTCTGTTTGTTACAATTGAAACACATATGTGTGATCTCAAACATCAGAGCTTCCAAATAAGTCACATGATATACATGTATGTAGTTGAATATGCAGTTAGATTATTTTTTAAAATACATTTATTTTACATGGGGCTAGATTATAAAGTTAAACATACAAACACTAAGGCAAGATGCAAATTGGCAAAGTTATGATTGCACCGTAACGACATTTCTCAAGCCTTGACCATTTAAAATCATTTGCAGATCCTGTTGAAGGATCTATGCTTTAAACAGTTATATTGTGTTGCTGTGTACTAATTACTAAACAGTTGATCTATTTTATTCCATTTTAGTGGTGGATTAAGTGATCCCTGTTTCGTTTTTTAAAAGCTTTGAGATAAACACTATATATACACGTAAAATCATCTTTGGTAGGGACATTATCTAGAAATAAGAACTGTTTCTTTTAAATTCATTGGTTTTTGCTGTTCATTTCTCACCTGAAATCCTAATCCTTGGTGTTTGACATCACAGTTTTACTAGCTGTGGAGATAAATGTGGTTTTTGAAAGGATTGAATTCATATGATGTATAAGCAGCAGGAACAGTGAATCTGATTTCATGCAATTCCCCGAATTTAAAAAAGGCAAATTCTCCACATATGGTGATAGTGCAAAATAGATATACTCTAGGCAGAATGTTTTCTAAACAAAAAGCTTTCAAGTTTAAGCAAGGCTTCTGACTCTAATCTTTTGAGGATTAATTTTGGTGCATCTTTCAATTAACATAGAAAATTTGAAATAGCAGCACAAGGGTTTTAACCTTTTGCTACTGAAAATGTAGTTGTCTCAGGCTCAGATTGTGTACAGTCAATGTTTTGTGGAATCTCTGGACTTTTTTTTTAAATGTCACCAAATTGACTAAAGTTTGCAGGAAAAACGTTAGCAAGACATTGGCCCATATCTTGCATAAACTAGAAGGTTTCTCTAATTACCTTTCTCCCCCAGTCATTTATTTTCCCTCCCTTTGTTTATATCCATGTACCCGATGATGCAGATGGTACCCACTTCTCAGCCCTTTGCTGCTTCTCTGCCAACCCGATGGGCCATTGAATTGTATAAGGTACTGTTTTCTTGGGACCTTTACAGCTCTTTAAAAACTTGATGGCCTCTTGAATGAGAAGAGCAAACCAGACTTTTGTTTTATTACTGAACTAACATAGCTACCTACACTTCACAATACACCACATGCTTGTTAGGGCTATCAATATCTATTCTAATGTATTTTATTAAATTTTGGGGGGAAAAATAAATTTTGTCCCATCCCCTCCCATCTCCATCTCTCCTGCCTCCCACTTCCCTTTTCAGTCAGAGCTGAACATTTCTAATCCTTTTGTTATTCAAAAACATAGTGATTTGGTCACATACAACATTACTGAAGGTAGCACCACTCTGGGGGTTATGTTCTGTTAAAGGTGAAATGTAAAGAAATAAGTTAGGGGTTTGTATGCCCTTTTATTACTACTTTCTGATTAAAAGGAAAGACAAAATACACATTTATCAAAGAAATGTTTAAAGAATTGTCTGCTTGGATTTTTTTTTAACTTGCAGAAATATCAGGAATTGCAAATCTTGTTTTCGCTGGAGGTCAGAAATCCAAAAAAGTAAACTTAAGGCTACAAAGTTATTTATGTATTTAAAAAAAAAAATCAAACTTTCTCCACCTTTTTAAGGTCATTTTTAACTGCTACTTCAGATCCACAACCAGAGGTGAAAAACTGTTTGTTCTTATGGTATAAAAAGCTAGTGGCTGTTTGTTTAGTGGTAGATATTATCTAAATCAGTGTTTTTCAAACCATGGGTCACGACCCAGTACAGTACTGGGTCATGGCATGTAAGGCACTGGGTCGCCTTGCTCTGGTCAGCACTGCCGACCGGGAGGTTAAAAGTCCTGTCGGCAGTGCTAAGGTAGGCTAGAGCCTACCTTTTCTGACACCATACTCACCCCGGAAGCGGCCAGCAGTGGGTCCAGCTTCTAGGCGGGGGGAGGTGGGGGGTCACGGAGCTCCACACGCTGCCCAAGCACCGGCTCCACACTCCCATTGGCCAGTTACTGCCCAATGGGAGCTGGGGAGGGCAGTGCCTGCAGGTGAGAGTCACATGAAGCCATTTGCGCACCTCCTCCTAAGAGCCAGGCCTGTTGCTGGCCGTTTCTGGGGCGCAGTGCGATCTACGGTGTCAAGACAGGCAGGAAGCCTGCCTCTGCACCCCAGCTGCACTGCTGACCAGGAGCCGCTGGACGCAAGTCTGCACCCCAATCCCCTGCCCCAGCCCTGAACCCCCCAAACTTGGAACCCCTTCCTGCACCCCAAACCTCTCATCCCTGGCCCAAGCCCAGAGCCTGCACCCAGAGCCCTGACCCCCTCCTGCACCCCTGCCCCAGCTCTGAGCCCCCCAAACCCAGAGCCCCTCCTGCACCCCAAGCCCCTCATCCCTGGCCCCACCCCAGAGCTCTGACCCCCCCACACCCCAGCCCAGAGCCCCCTCCCACACCCTGAACCTCTCATTCCTGGCCCCACCCGCAGCCCTCCCCCCCCACACCCCAACCCTATGCCCCAGCCCCGAGCCCCTCCCATACCCCAAACCTTTCATCCCCAGCTCCGTTGGGTCATGGGCATCAACAATTCTTAGGGTGACCAGATGTCCCTATTTTATAGGGACAGTCCTGATATTTGGGGCTTTTTCTTATATAGGCTCCTATTATCCCCCACTTCCTGTCCCGATTTTTCACACTTGCTGTCTGTTCACCCTAACAATTCTCTTCAACTGGGTCCCCAGAAAAAAAACATTTGAAAACCACTGATCTAAATGACTGTAAGACTGTCTTCACTGTTTGCTTTCATAACCTTTTAAGTCTCCCTTGAGTTTGTAATCTTAAGGTAGAGCAAAATTCAGGTCTGAAATGACACTCAAGGCTTTAATTTATTGCGGAGAAGGGTTATGAAGCCAAATAGCTATTCTTAAAAACCGTGTGTAGAAAATGCCATATTTTAAAATACTCAGAATTGTATTTTTTACATTACATTGCCTTTAGAAGAGACAAGAACTAATGAATATCAGTTATTGTTCTGTTTTTAAAGAAAAGTGTGAAACATATGACGTTAAATGTTCTTATGTGGCTTTTTAGAAACTTGTCTTTACTAAAAACTGAATATTTAATTAAAATATTTTGTGCGCTTTTCCTTCCAGTTTGAGTCCAGTGGTTGGTTGGGCCAAGAGAGGGATGGCAGCCCTCGGATCACTCAGGCTTGGTCTACATTACAAAGTTAGGTCAATGTAAGGCAGCTTATGTCAACCTAATTATGTCAGTGTACACGCTACAGCCTTCCTCCCACCCATGTAAGTGCCTTACTACATCAGCATAAGTCGTCCACCTCCACAAGAGGCGTAGGCTTGTGTCGGTGTAGTTAGGTCAAAGCAGTATCTGTGTAGACACTGCAGGTTACTTACATGGTCTGTTGGCTATCATTCATCCATGCTGGAGCCCTGAAATTGAAAAGAAAGTGGTCTGGCACCCCAAGGTGGGTAGGGGGCTCCCCACTGTGAGCCAAGCTGTGCACAGTGGGCTCCCTGCTCTGAGCTGGGCTGCGCACACCGCGCTCCCCACTCCAAACTCCCAGTGCAGTGGGGAGCTGAGAATCCAGACAGCTGCCAGGCTCCCAGCGGGGAGCTGCGTGTGGAACTGACAGCCCTGGCTCTCAGGCTCCCACACTGCCCCTCTTAAGTCAGTGGAAGTGCTCCTGGTGAGCACGTGCACCACTGACAGAAAGAGGGCAGTGTGGACATGAACCAGTAATTGTTGCGGTGGCTGTAAGTTGACCTGTATAGGACTTAAGTTTGTAGTGTAGACTTGCCCTCAGCAGTTGTTCTCCTATGTATTTTAAACCTTACTTAAAACCAGGGGCTTGTCTACACTACAGAGTTAGGTTGACCTACAGCCACTGCAGTAATTCAATCAGCTGTTGGTGTCCACGCTACCCTCCTTCTGCCAGTGGTGCATGTCCTCACCAGAAGCACTTGCACAGACTGAAGTGGAACATTGTGGGATACTGACAGCTGGTTGTGGGACACTGACAGCTGTGTGGGGCCCACAGCTGGAGCCCTCCACCCCCCTGGTGTGACAGCCTGAGCTGTGAACCCCACCTGGGGTTGAGTTTTACATCAGGAAGCCTACCTGTCATGGAAGTTAACATTCTTGTCAGTTTCACGGCTCCAGCTGTAAGTGAGGGGCTGTGGAGGAGAGGCAGTGACAGCTGTGAAACTGATAAGAATGACAGCCAACAGCCAGTGTAAGTAACAGTGTCTACAAAGGCAATGCATCTATCCCTAACTCCACCGACATTAACTCCACCTCCGTGAGAGAGACAGCACTTATAGACTCATAGACTTTAAGGTCAGAAGGGACCATTATGATCATCTATTCTGACCTCCTGCACAATGCAGGCCACAGAATCTCACCCATCCACTCCTGTAACAAACCCCTAACCTATGTCTGAGTTATTGAAGTCCTCAAATTGTGGTTTGAAGACCTCAAGCTGCAGAGAATCCTCCAGCAAGTGATCCATGCCCCATGCTGCAGAGGGAGGCGAAAAACCTCCAGGGCCTCTGCCAATCTGCCCTGGAGGAAAATTCCTTCCTGACCCCGAATATGGCGATCAGTTAAACCCTGAGCATGTGGGCAAGATTCACCAGCCAGACACCCAGGAAAGAATTCCCTGTAGTAACTCAGATCCCATCCCATCTAACATCCCATCACAGACCACTGGGCATACTTACCTGCTGATAATCAAAGATCAATTGCCAAATTAATTGCCAAAATTAGGCTATCCCATCATACCATCCCCTCCATAAACTTATCAAGCTTAGTCTTAAAGCCAGATATGTCTTTTGCCCCCACTACTCCCCTTGGAAGGCTGTTCCAGAACTTCACTCCTCTAATGGTTAGAAACCTTCGTCTAATTTCAAGTCTAAACTTATGCAGTGTAGCAGGCCACTTACTTTGGCAGAAGCAGCACTCTAGTGTAGACACTGACATAATTAGGTCGGCGTAAGCTGCTTTAGGTCAACCTAACTGTAGTGCAGGCCAAACCTTTGTAAGTGGTTAAAGTAAGTGGCCTGCTACAGCCACATAACTACCGGCAGTGAAATTGTCAGTTTCACGCTCCAGCTGTGAGCGCCAGGTTGCTGGGAGCAGGGACAGCCGTGACATTGAGAAGCCTGCTGGTAGGCTCCATGCTGTGAAATTGAGCTGGTGCCGGGCTCACAGCTCAGGCTGTCGCCCTGGGGTGGGTGAGGGGCTCAAGCTGTGAGCCCCGTGGGACTGTCAGTGCCCCACAGTGCTACACTTCAGTCCATGCAAGTGCTCTTGGTGAGGAGAGTAGTGTAGACACCAACAGCTGATTGAATTATTGCGGTGGCTGTAGGTTGACCTAAATAGTGTAAACCTAATTTTGTAGTGTAGATAAGTCCTTTGTCTCTGAGGGTATTAGGGGACAGCATCCTATAGGTTTTCCTTCAGACAGTATGTTCAATGCTTCTTTAATCAGTGGAGGTTATATTTATGAGCGACTGTACCCCTCTCCCATCCATCCCCCATGCTGAGCATGCTTCTGCAGACTCTAACTTCCAGTTTCTACCTATTTAGAGAGGAAAGTTTGAAAAATCTAACAGAGTTTCCCACAGCATACTGACTTTCTTAAAAAACAAAAAAACCCACACCAATTTCTGTATAATAATGGCATTTTCCCCCGCCTGCATCAGAGGACTGAAATATGTCCTGCTGAGTGAGATGATGTGAGTTTCTTCCTTTTAAGAAAGAGCCACCCCATATTGGGGCCAGATAAATCAAATCCATACTGTGGATTTTCCTACAAAATATAAACTTCAGCACTTCAACTATCTTCCATGCTCTAGCAGTTTTATTCCTGTTTTGCTAGTTGGGATAAAAATGTATGAAAGGCACAGTGGTACGTACACATCTAACTCTTTCCGGTTACAGATGTTCTAACTTGATGGACTGACTTTGCTGTATTGTACTGTCAAGGGATTTAGCTGCTTACTGAAAATTCAGTGAGCAGAAAGCATGAAGTGATAAAACTGTGCCAGAATTGCCATTGGTCTGTTTCATAAAACTTGTTTCAATGACTTTAATAATACGCTTTCTTGACCTGATGATTATTCCTTTTTAGAAACAATTTTAGTACAATCTGATTATCCAGAATGGATTCAGAAAAGTGGAGAAATAGCTAGTAAACTAGCTTTTTAAAAACAGTTGTTTACTGAAAACCTAGGGATCTCCTAGGGCTAGGGCACTTCAGTTTCAAGATAACTGAAAGATAGAATGTCAGCATGGTGTATGCCAATCTACATTACAATATCTAATTTAAAAAAAATGTTTTGCAGAACTGTTTGGGTGGTATTTTTAAAGCTTAACATAAATATTTTAAGAGTATTTTTTACTTCAGTAAATCCTTGGATCCTTGAAACTGATGTTGTAAATGTTCTTTGTTGCAGTCATGCCATTTTGGTAGTCATTTTGGGTGTTGGTTTTTTTTTTTAAAGAAAGCGTGACATTACAGATCTGTCTCTGGATGACTTGGCGTGGAGGGGGAAGGAGAACATACAGTACACATGGGAAGCATTGGGTTTAGTTTGCTGCTGCTCCAATAACTTTTGTAACAAATATTAAACCCTGAAATAATGTGATGGAAAATTACTATTGAGGTTTGCAGTGTTGTGTCAAATTTTCAGGCTAATGGCACCTGTGTGTTCCCCTTGAGGGGACCCACTTAAAGATTTCTGACTCCCAGCCATCACCTCTACTGCATGGAGGCCTGCATCTCACTCCCTTTTAACTGAGGGTTTTAAGGCTGCACAGCTCCCCGACCTATACTCTGATATCTCCAGCAAACCAGTCTTCCTAAAAGGCCAATGCTTGTGCTTTGCTTTCTCTCCGAGGGCCATGGCCAGTGTATTGCTGGCAGTTACAAGTTGCCATGCACATTTATTCTTAAGGTAAAACATTACAGAGAAAGCATATAAAAAAATAAAATCTACACGCATGCTCAACAGCTCATGAGAGGTCACCCCCAGCTCCAACATAGGGTTCTAGTAGGCCTCAGTCCTTCAGACCCCACAACTGGGTTTTTCCTGTGGTTACCAAGTTCACATCAGTCTTAAGATCAGGAACCAGACCCAAGGCTGGGCAGGTCTACCATTTGATTATATAGTTTGGGCCTTTGGTCTCCAGTCTCCAGAAACGTGTAATCACCAGGTGATGGCCCTCTCCTCATGATGTAGCTTCAGAATGCTGTGTTTTGATTTCATAACCAAAGTCAGGGCATTACCCATTCCCCAGGAATTGGATTTAACACATATTGGCCCAAAAGTCCATTCTTGTCTGGCACATTTCAATATAGCCATTTTTGTACAGGAAATAAATATTACGGTGTATGTACAGCTCCAGTACCTACGTTGAACAATGGTCATGATTTGTGAATAGTAAATGTTGCACTTCATGAGTACTCCTATTTTGTAAAGTGTAAAGACTGCTTTGAAACTTGCATTCTAAAGGAAGAGCCCTGTCTCCCACCAAATTAAATGGCATATACAGCTAACCATGTGTAAATAGCAATAAACGCAGTGGGAACTTGCAGCTTATGCAATATTGAATTTTTTAAAAACCATTTAAAGGTAAAGATTGAGATTTTCTTTCAAAATAACTTACTGAAGTAGTTTACAGTTTAAGATTAAATGACAAATCTATTTTAAGGTATTTATAAAGCACCCAATCACCATAGTACCTAGGCACTGAAAACACTAAAATGTGGAGTACAAGACTTCTAAAAAAAAATTGGACCTTTCTGTGGTTTAGTGGCTTTCAGTTGAATATTTTAAAGATCATCCTAGCTTCTGCTTTTGTGGATAAACTTGAATGAAAAGATTACTTTTGCATTAGGCTTTAATGGTACCTATAGCAGCAGTTCTCAGCTGATGGATTGTGACCTGAAAATGAGTTGGAGCAGTTGCTTAGTAAGTGGTGCACGCTGGCTGAGAACTATAAAATCCTATGGGCTGTAGAATCCAACTGAAGCCTGGATTTGAGGAGAAGGAACTCTAGGTTCCCACTCATTATCCAGTCAGCTCCTCTCCCCCTTTCCCCTACCATTCCAAAGCTAGGAGCCTGTGGAGCTATCTTTGTGAGGCGAGTGCCATGCAAGAGGGGAGAATTCCCCATTTTTTTTGATGTACAACCCATAAAATGGCTTAATATTTTCCCATAATCC
Source organism: Mauremys mutica (assembly GCF_020497125.1). Lineage (NCBI taxonomy): Eukaryota > Metazoa > Chordata > Testudines > Geoemydidae > Mauremys > Mauremys mutica. Next base: position 195,036,500 of record NC_059074.1, on the reverse strand, counting down.
TCTACACACCCAAAAGATTGTGAGGTGTGATGAGTCAAGTGTATTTTTGGACATCTTGTGAGTCACAGGCCAAGTTAACAGGAATTCTTAACTGTGTGGTGACTTTTGTGACAATATATTTAAAAAAAAAAAGGGCACTAGAAAGTTTCACTCATGCTATTTTTACTCCCTTTATAAAGTCCTTCACAGCCATCAAAGGTCTACATTGTGGCCATTCCTCTCAATAATTGGTTTGTTAAAGCTACATTAGACACTTCCTGTCTAAAGCACTGAGATAAATGTGATGCAATCTGTAGCACATTTTGTGAATACGTTATCTGATGGCAGGATACAACTGTTTCCCTGTTCTAATGTTGCCCATGCCCTGCTCATATCATTTTTTCTTTACATGAAATGTGAAACAGAATAAAATATTACACACTAACAATCTCACGTTTTTACAGTATAACTATAAAACTGCATAATAAATTTCAGGGTTTTTATGTCAGAAAAGTAATAATGTCCTTTTTTCCTCTGTAGGTATAAATTAACCTTCTAAAAGGAATTAAACAATGGAACCAGACATAATTCGGATGTACTCTTCTTCCCCTCCTCCACTAGACAATGGTGCTGATGAGGATGACGATGATGAATTTGGGGAATTTGGTGGATTCTCTGGTGTTGGCACTTCTGGCGTAGGTTTTGCTGATTTTGATGCACCAGACTACAGTAATTCAAAGGAGGAATTTATACCCACAAACCATTTTATGCCAATTCATGATTACTCTGACAATGGAGATAGCCTTGCAACCTTTAACTCTGTTAAAAATGGTAAAGATAAAGACTGCATTGCAGAACATCCTAAACCCACTAAAGAACTCTCTGATATATCAACTAAAACCAGCAAAGAAAAATGTAAATCTAGAACTTCAGGTACGTCCTTTGATGTTAATCTGGAAGATGTAAAGAGAATAGGGGAACAAAAAGAGAACATGGGAAAAGCAGAGGGTTTCTCCTCTGAAGGCGTTAGAACTGATATGAAAGTTACAGGCCAGGACCAGCAAATAGACACTTGTAATGGTGAGAAACTCCCATGTCTAGAGATTCTAACAAATGGTTTTGCAGCATTGGATTCTGTAAATCCTCAGGGAATAGAAGATCTGGACAGCGTCAGTGACTCAAAGGGACTAAAAACTACTAGCACTCATAGCACTGAGTTAAGTTTAGACTCTGTGCCCAGCCCAGCTGAGGATTTTGCAGATTTTGCTGCATTCTCAGACAATGAAACAATCCATTTAGAAGAACCAGGACATAAAATATGCAAAGTTTTTAATGAAAGAGAAGCACTGAATGTACTGGAAAACCATATAATAAATAGAGTGGCTGAACAAAGTATTATGAAGGAAGAGTCTTCAGATAGAAGCTACGAATATGAAGGAGAGACTTGCACTGAAGATGAGCAGGCTTGCATTTCAGAAACCAATTTAGTAGATAATGAAGTCAGTAGTAATTGTGAGCAGGACTCTACAGCACTGGAACATAATGACTTCATCATTTGTAGCACACCTCAAACAACTGAGATTTCAATAGGCACTACTGAAAATGCAGAAAACACTGGAAGGCGAAAATATTGTGACAGTGGGAACAGCAAAGAACTTGATTTTTCTAGGGCTGATGATTCTTCAGAAACAGAAAGTATCAACTTTACTAAAATTCAAAACCCCACCAGTGATCCGGCAGAAGAAACTGATTTGGGTGATTTTGAAGATGTAAAGAATGGTGAAAGTAGCACTGAATTTCTGTCTTGTAGTGATACAAATGAAGATGATTTTGGTGATTTTGGCACAGTCAGTGGTGCATCTCCTGCTTTTATTAGTGATACTCAAGAGTCAGTGAATGATTTAAGTTTAGAAGACTCTTCTGAACAATCTGCACACTTCAGTGAGCCAAGTGGTAAATTTGGTGAGTTTAGGGATATAAATATTGTGTTAACTGTTGACAAACAAAAATTAGATCAGTCTGAACTAAATCAGACATTAGAATATAGAGCTACCAATACGCTTTCTGACTTGGAAGTCCCACCTCTTGCTGAGTTGGAAAATGGAAAGAATAGTGAATTTGGAGAGTTTGATTCAGTGCCAACACCTCAAGATGAGTGCAGTGCTTTTCAGGACTCTGACGATTTTGCAGACTTTAGTTCAGCTGGTTGTAACCAAGCTGCAGAGTGGAATGCTTTTGAAGATGAACAGAAAGAAAGCTGTTGTTGGGCTGCTTTTGGAGATGAACAAGCTGCTGAATCTCATTATAGAAAAGAGACATGGCAGTCACATAGGACAGATCCATCTCTTAGTATTGACAGCCCGGTGACCCGTCAGACTGATGATGTTGCTTTGGCATCTTTCCAGGAAGCTGCTAGTAGGCGAGAATCAGCACCTTCAATTCAGGTAACTTTCTATATTTTGTCCCTTTAGGAGATTTTTTAAAATTGCTTTATAAGGCTTACATCACTCAAAAGTGTACTTTTTATCTTAGAATCCATTGTGCATGCAATTCTTTCCCAGTGCACATTTTTGAATGTGTAAAGCAGTAGCTTTTGTGTATTTCACAAAGAATACTTGTTACGAGAATTTGTATTTGGTTCTTGGAAAATGTATTCCTTCCACAGATGTATTCCTCTGACAGATGTAGAACTCCTTTGAAGTTTCCATTATGAGATGCCCTTACAGACTTGCCAACATGTCATCTTTCAGCTGTTTCATAGATTTACTTACTATTTTGGGGTATAGAAACAGCTTCAGTGGTTTTCATTATCATTTGATGCCCAGATGCAAAATAATACAATGGTGTTCTTTTTAAATCAATACTTTTTAAAAAAAATTGTTTTAAAGAGAGTAATTGAAAGCGGATAGGTCTCCTACTCCTTGAAATGTAGTCTAAGATAAGTGACCGATAAACTGATCACCAATCTTAATCTTTTTTTAAAAATCTGATAAAAATGTAAAATGTTTTCCTAAGACTTTTACTTGTCACTTAGTTCCTGTTCATGCTGTCCACTCTGACTTCCTTCTCATGCACAGTCAGTCTGTTACAAAATTGTTCCTGATCTAGTAGTAAAATATGAAATTCTTTCCCTAATGCTTCAAATCTTAAGGTCACACTAATTAGAAAATTAAAGAGTCAATTGTTACGAAAACTCCTATGTAAGACGCTAATTTTGGGGGGAGGCTAAACATATTAATATTCAAGGTATTAATATTCAAGAGTGATTTCTTTTGATCACTGCTATACCTGAGCAAGAATATGGGGATAGATGACTGTTCAAAAGATGCTGGTTATTGAATAACTAAATACTAATTTCTAACTTACTAGCTGGGCTTTTTCTTCAGTCATCTGATTCTCTTGCACCAGGGTAGATGTTTGACTGTAGTTGTACATTCTTGACTTCAAAACAACTGAATCTCCATTAGCTGAGCATGTGCAGTGTAGTTGTAGCTGTGTTGGTCCCAGGATATTAGAAAGACAAGGTGGGCGAGGTAATTTTTTTAATCAGACCAACTTCTATTGGTGAGAGAGACAAGCTTTTGAGACACACAGTTCTTCTTCAGGTCTGGGGAAGGTACTCCGAGCATCACAGTTAATTGCAAGGTGGAGCAGACTGCTTATGCTAAAGAATTTGTTCCATCTTGCATTTAGCTGTGCTGCTAAGTATTTCCTTATCTAATTGATAGCATTCTGTATTTGTGTGTTCATTCAACGTGATTACTGTTTAAATGCAGAAACTATGCCAGTACTGTGTAGTGGCATGGTGGAGATCCTTTCATGAAGGGGAAAACTAGTTATTTACCAGTAGCTGGAGTTTTCCAAATGTTGATTTCACCAATCGTCCTTCACTCCTTTTTCTCTCTGAGGTCCATGTATTCTGGACAGGGAACAGGCAGCAAGGTTGCTGTGTCTTCTGAATGTAGTCTTAGAGCCATAAGGTGCATGAATCAAGGGATGTAGCACTGATCTCTGCTAACTGCTTTAATGATTCTGGGGTCAGTTTTGTTGTTGGCTTAACTAGGGAAGCTGGCTTGAGTGAGCATTGTGTATGTAGAGGAATGATAAGTAACCCAGTTTTGCCAGTAAAATATAGATTATAAATTGGAGTGTGTGGGGGGGGTTGTTGTTAGTGGTAACCTAGTGCAATGCTTTTGTAAACATAACAAGATCACAAAGGCACAACCAGGGTGTTTGAGGACAAAATGAAAATCTCCGCTGTGAACATGTTTGTTTCTGTCAGAAATTTAATGTTTGTAGTATTAAACAGATCAACAATGTCAAGTACTTGAACATTATTTAATTGTTGCTGGAATCAGGGCAGCCTCCCTTTAAAATAAATTGTCTAAGGTTGCAGTTTCTGAAGGGGATTTTCCACGCTTGTTGCAAGTAGACTATGAAGTTGCACAACGTCATCGGTGCATTGCTGAAAACAAATATTTTGACAAATCCTTTTCAATGGGACATAAAAATATTTTCTTCCCCCCCAGACCAAAGGCTGATGGACAAACATTACATAAGCTGTTTAATATTAAAAACTTCAAAGCATCCAGTAACGTCTCATTTCAACTGTGAAGATCCAATAACAGTTGTTGCAGTATAGTGTAGGCCTGCTTTTTTAAGTATAAGGTCCTATTGTGATTAATATATAGGGTTAGACGTGATACTGCCATAGGCTTCTTGGGGCAGAGACTGCCATCTTCCATGTCATGTACGCACTGAGCACGTGGACAGTGCTTCACAGTTAATCTGATTCACTGATTGCTATGCAACAAAACCAATAAATCATTTGTTCCCTGAGTGTTGAGATGTGTGGTGCAGGATATGTCCTATTTCTTTTTAAATTATACAGAAAAATCCGTTACCACGAACATTTAAGATATTTAAGAACAATCCTCCCACTTCCCAGCACCGGTGAAAAATAATGCTAAGAGTTTGGTAGGTGTCTATAGACACCTCCAAAGACAAGCACCCTATCCTGAAAATGCCCTCAGTCTAGGGGCCAGGTCTTGCAAGCCTGTACACAGATAATTCCACTGACTTCAGTGAAGTTATTCAGATGAGTAATGGCTCACAGAATCTGGCACTATATAGAAAGCAGAAAAACAAAGGATGAGGGATGGAATGCAATTTATTATAGGAAGAGCTGGCAGCAACACCTATAATTAAAGTTGGCTAACACTTTGTTACGAGGCCACATAGTCAGTTGCTTGTAATTTGCCAAACTTGAAACATTTGGGGGAGTGGATAAGTGGAGATGGAAGAGGCATAAAAAGGGACAAAGCTGGGTGTTGTGTGTGTTGTTGGGGAGGGACAGAAGGATCTGTATCCACTAGAGTACACTTCTCTCCAGAAACTTCAGTAGAATCCAGAATTCCAAAGTCAGCACCTTCCTTCTGTCTAACAATTATCTGTGAAACCCACTCGCAAAATGTTTTATTTCCTGCCAATGACTGGTCTACATAGAGAATAACAGCTTACTACTGCCACTTGTTCTTCCACTAGCTCAAGTAGGAGAGGTCTGTGCTGTGGATCTAAAGGTGACAACCCCACTGATATCCCGTGGGAGGGTCACTATGGTTTCACAGGATGGAAACCAACACACACAGACCTCCCCCACCACCCAGTGCTCACCAACATACTCCTGCTACCTAGCACCCCAAAACAGACCTTGCCCACTGCTCAGCACTCTCCCACATACCCCTCACAGCCCAACACCCCAAAACACAGACTTCCCAGAGACCCACTCTCCAAGCCCTGCCCTCTGGCTGCACTCACTGGCCCTGCTGAGCCAGCACAGAGCAGGGATCCCCTCTTCCAGTACAATGCTACAGGGCAAGACAGCTGAAGCTCGGGAGCACAGAGCATCCTGGGGGCCCCACCCAGCCCTGCCTACCTGGTGCTGTTGCCTGTGGCGGAGGAGGCATTTCCTTCCAGGGATGGTGCGGGGGGCAGCCACCAACTTCCCCAGCCTGCCACTTCTCCAGAGCGCCAGGGAGAGGTGGGCTCCACCCGCAGGAAACTGGAAGCAGACAGTAGGTCACTGGCCCAGAGCAGTAGCAGCTGAGGGCTCCTCTCTGCTACCGGCGATGGGGGCAGAGAGGAGCCCTTGGCTGGCTGTCCACCAGCTGAGAAGAGCAAGTAGTGGACGGGGGGAGTGGCCAGGGATTGCATGGAGTTGGTGGGCAGGGCCAAGGGGCGGAGAAAAGCCCTGGGCCTGCGGGCCAAGAGGAGCGAGTGATTGGAGAAGGAGACAGGGTGGAGAAGAGCCAGTGGCTCGGGATGCAGTGTGAGTGGAGCAGGCCAGGCTGGGGCCCCTTTTGAGTGTAGGCCTGGCGCCATTGGCACCATTTTAAACCCAGTACTGCATGTTACCGCTTGCTTGCTGCAGACTCTGGCTCTCCTGTCTCAGCCCTGCTGCATGCTGACTCTGGCTCTCTCTCTGTCAGCTTCCCACCAAGCTGACTACTTTGTTTCTCCCTCTCAACCGGGGCACTTCTTTTAACCCTTGAGAGTCTTTTGATATCAGCTCTAGCTTTGGGAAGAGAAAAATATATTTATCTGGATGGTTCCAGCAAGGTAGCTGCTTCCACCCAACTGAGGCCCAGCCATTGTTTGTTTTCTTAAGGCAGGTACCTGAGAGACTGCCTTAATCTGTCATTGTTTTGCCCTTCATGGGTTCCTTAACAACCCCCCTTTACAGCCTTCTTTGGTTTAACTCTCTGCATTCAGTCAGGATACAATATAAAACTGAACAGGGAAACCATGTGGTACAAAATATTCCTAAGAAATGACTCTGATATTGTCCCAGTTTGGGTCACTGAGCACTCATAATTGCAACTAAAGTTGATTCGAGTGGTGCTGTGTAACATAAAGTGCTATAAAATTTCCTAAGTACTCAGGCTTTGGTTACACTTACACTTGCAGCGCTTTGAAGCGCTAAGTGTAGTCAAAGCACCAGCGCTGGGAGAAAGCTCTCCCAGCGCTGTCCGTACTCCACCTCCCTGTGGGGAATAACGGACAGCGCTGGGAGCGCGGCTCCCAGCGCTGGGGCTTTGACTACACTGGCGCTTTGTAGCGCCGCAATTTGCAGCGCTGCAGAGGGTGTGTTTTCACACCCTGCTGCAGCGCTGCAAATTTGTAAGTGTAGCCAAGCTATCAGTAAAAATCAGGCCATAGGCATATTAAGTTGGGCACCCAAAATTAGTGGACACTTGTAACAGTTTTGGATATGACATTGTGGTTCAGTTCTCCATCTGTAAAATGAGGATAATACCACCTAATTTCACAGGAGGTTTATAAAGATAAATTCATTAATATTTGAAACTCTCAGGTGCTTTGTTTCCTAAAAATAGTCCGGGGATAATGAGTAAATCTGAACTGAGTGCTGAATTTGAATGGTGTGCAGTAAATAAAACACGGGGATACAATGAAAGAAAAGGGACTGGAAAGGTGGTGTACATTTTTAACAGTGAGGTGGATTCTCCATCACTGGCCATTTTTAAATCAAATTGATGTTTTTTCTAAGATATGCTGTATATCAAACAAATTATTTTGGAGGCATTCTATGGCCTGTGTTACACAGGCGGTCAGACTAGATGATTACAGTTGTCCTTTCTGGCCTTTAGAATCAATGAATCTCTGAGGATAAAAAGAAATATTGACTAGCTGTCCATTCAGTGAGCACCATCAGTTCTCTGCACTGAATGAAGTGGGGGTTCTATGGAAAAATAGCATGTAATCTTGTCATTGAAGGCTGTATCACAACATACACGGGGATGAATTAAGGTTGCATTGGCACAGTTTTAAGTTCAGATAACTTGTGAAATTTACAATTAGGATGACCAGACAGCAAGGGGCCCATATTTAAAAAAAAGAAAAAGCCCCAAATACTTACAATGTAAGTTGTAACCATACATAACAAGTTGTGCATGTTACTACTGCTTATTGCTTCAGTGAGAAACCTCTGCTGACAGACAACAAAGTTCTAAAGGCTGCTAGTAGTATATCAGCAAATGAGCTGTTAAAGGGCTTCTCTGAATGAAGGAAACTATACTTTAAAAATGAAAGTCAAGTAGGTAATTAAAAATGTTTTACTTTATAACACACACTAGGAGGGACCTGAAAAGGAAGACAAAGTAGGGTTTGTGACCTTTATGGTATCTTGTATAGAAGAGGACCTGGAAAAGAGTATTCAAAAAGTTGGTAAACCTTACAACTAAGTAACAATATCTAAGTCTTATTTATCTGATAGTTGAAATGGTAACATAACTTATTGGGAGGGAAAGTAAATTTTACTCAATGTATTTTTTTAAAAAATTTTGTTTAAATTTTTTTGTTTTTTGTTCAAATAAGTTAAAACTTATGTAACTTAAACAGATGGAAGAGAAGTTTTTTTTGTTAAAGATTCAGTACCCTCTTCTATTAAGGAATAAGAGCTTACAACAAACATGCAAACCAGGAAGACAAGGCTTGACATTCCTGATATTTGGGTTTGTTTTTTTGTTTTGTTTTTTAAAAAGCAGAGAAAAAAGGTTATCCATCCATCCTGTTCCCATTTGTGGGTAACTTTTTACTTAATTTTCAGTTTGCTCAGCAGTTCATTGTAAAAACTTTTTAGTGTCACTTTAAAAATTCCACTTTTTAGAAAAAATATTCCATGCCTCTTTCTAGTAACACCTTATATAATTGAAAAAATTGTATAACTTATATTTGTTGTGATTTATACTAGCCGTTTACTCTTTCAACCTTTGTGCTTTCACAGTGAAAACAGACTAATGTTTTCACTTTCTGATTTGCATGTACCAACGTAGTGTTGCAGTGTTTTGAACAGCAAATGCTCTCTTGGACTGTTTAAAACCAAATAACTGTCTTTGCTGAATCTTTTAAAGAATTCACAAAGACATCTTACGTTTAGGTTTTTCCTTTTAAAATGTTTAAATATGGGACCAGAAAGGGAAAACTAGTTTTCTTGCCTGTAAGTTTGGCTTCTCCTGGTAAGGATATGTTGCTCTGCCATAACCAATGGAAATTTTTGTCTCCGAAGTGCTTCTGTGAAGACTCCCTTCCTTCCAGATGGATTCCACACTGAAGAGAAAGGGGTATATTGTTAGAAGGTGTTTAAAGGGAAGTTTGTTTCTTGGGGTAAAGAATCCTTTGAGCATCTTTTAAATAACAAGTTGCACCGGCTTAACTAAGGTGGTGTTTTAAAAAAATAAATTAGTTAAACGTGTGTAGCTCTGTTTAAACAATTGCATTAAACTGACTTTATGACCTTGTTAAACTGATGCAAGAGTGTGCACATTAGGAGAGCTGCGACAATTTTAAAATCCATTTCTAAACCTATTTAGTTAAGCCAGTGCAAAAACTGTATAGGCCAGTCCTTGCAAAAGGCTGTCTCAGAAAGCTACTCATCTCTTTGGAGGCAAATATATAGGTAACAGTATGGTCAGTTTAGCATAAATCCCAGCACCAGGAGCTTCCAATTTTATTTAACAAAACAACTTCTGCCTTTTGGACAGAAATATTTGTGAATTAGGTCCACTGCACTGGAGAGATGTCTATCATCAGACATATACTTTAACATTCTTTACTTTAATCCAAATTTTCTCTTTCTTGCCTTCAGACCAGGGCCAGCTCCAGGCACCAGTTCAGCAAGCAGGTGCTTGGGGCAGCCAAGGGGAAGGGGCGGCACGTCGGGCTCTTCAGCGGCAATTCGGCAGCGGGTCCCTCTCAGAGGGAAGGACCTGCCGCCGAAGAAGAAAGCAGCGTGGTGGAGTTGCCGCCAACTGCGATCACGTCTTTTTTTTTTTTTTTTTTTTTTTTCCACCCTGCTGCTTGAGGCGGCAAAAACTCTGGAGCCAGCCCTACTTCGGACCATTGCTCCTTGGTCTTCCATCTTCTGAGACCAAATAATTCTCTTCCTTCATTTAACTTGTGAACTTGAAGTTATTATCAGATCATGTCCCCACAAACTTTTCTCTTCTAGACTATAAATGTAGCTGCTTTATTCTCTACATATGCCTTTGCTGTTTTAATCTCTGTAGTCAGCCCTGAATGTGTACCGTATATACTCGTTCATAAGCCAGATTTTTTAGTAAAAAAAAAAAAAGGAAGCACCAGAGATGGGGGTTGATTTTATGAATGGGTATAGAGAGAGAGAGAGGTGGGACACAGCCCCTCCCCCCAGCAGAGGGAGCAAGGAGAGGCAGCAGAGCCAGGTGGGAAGAGGCAGGGCCAGAGGCTCTCCACTTCTGACCACGCTGCTCTCCCCCAGCCTCCAAAGCAGCTGCAGCCCCTGGCTGACAGGCTGCAGCCATGCCGCTCGGCCCCGCCCCACAGAGCAGGCTGTGGCCACGCCGCCCGGGCGCCAGAGCACACTGCGGCCACGCCGCCCGGCCCGCTGGAACATGCTGCGGCCACGCCGCCCAATCTGGCCCACTGGAGCAGGCTGCGGCCGCGCTGCCCAGCCTGACGGAGCAGCTCCAGCCAGGTCAGAGACATCCTCCCCTGGCCCTTATCTGGGGAGGTGGGAAGGGATGGGATGGGGAGAGTTGGGGGGGGGGGGTCCCGGGCTAGGGGTGGGGTCATGTGGGAGGTGGTCACAGGGATTACTCCCCTGACTCCCAGCTTCTCCCCCCAAAAAACTTTCCCCACCAGTTGCTGTCCCGGCCCGTCAGGGTAAGCAGCTGGCGCGCTGGGACACTTTGTTTACTTAGGTTTACCTCCATGCCTGCGACGCTCGAGGTAAACAAACCATCTCGGACCACCAGCGGCTTATCCTGATGGCCTGGGAGCCAAAGGTTTGCTGACCCCTGAATTATAGGGTGGGCTTATGAACAGGTTATAACATTTTTCCATTTTTACTTATCCATGTTGGGGCGGGGGGGTTTGGGTTATAAACAAACCAGTTTATGATCGAGTATATGCGGTAAGTCTTTCAAAAGATTTTTGTGCAGTTAAAGCTAAAACCTTGAATTGCAGTTATTTATCTTAAAAATCCCTCTATTGTTTGGATCTTTTACGTAGGCGGGACTCTCTCTTCCCCGCCTCTCCTTCTGTTATAACATGGCAACTGGGAGGCAGTCTTACACTTTCTATATTTGTACGTCACTGACCTTGTGGCAAGGTGCCCAGTGGAGCGCCCCTCCCCCCACGCCCCCACTCTTTACTTTCAAAGTAACATCTGCCAATGGAGACCAAATTTGTTGCCCTTCAGGGCAAGTTGTAAGGTCTGTTCATTACCCAAGCTTCAAAGGGAAATGGAGGTGTTGAGTGGGAAGATTTTTAATTTATTATCACTGAAACTCCAAGACTGTGGTTTTTGGATTAATTAGTATTGTGTTTTCATTGGGCCAGTGTAGATTTATTATATAAAATGTTTTATTGATAGCCCATGGATAAGGTGCATTGTAAAAAGAGAGAAATTGAAGGGTATACCAGGCCCTTAATTTTTTTAAGAAGTTATGGTCAAGGGCCTAATCCTGTGCTCCTTGCTCATTTCTCATTTGAATAAGGGTATACAATTGAGTCCCGTGTTTGGAATTTGGCTACTATCAGTTGTCTCACCTTCTAATTTTAAAATAAACTGTAATGAGTGGCCACCTTCAGAAGCACTTACACAATATGAACCAAAATCCCTCTCAAGAAACATTGATACTAATGCTAATCAAATAGTAGGTAGCACTTTAATAGACTTTCCAAATAAGAGATGTTATAGAAGTATATTAAACTAATATATAAATACTTTAATAGAATAAAAAATCTTCTACCTTGTAGTGCCTGCATTATTGCAGCAAAATAGCCTTCAATAAGAGGACCTTGAAACAATTAGCCAGCATATATCCCATATGCAGTTAATAGGTACAAAAGGCCTAAGTTATAATGCCCATGACCTTAGAATATATATATAACTGTTTTGACCCTTTTGAAGAGGCACTTATTAACATAATCTTTCACTCTCTTTGATTGCCTGGAATATCATAAAAAGCAACAGAGAGTCCTGTGGCACCTTATAGACTAACATGTATTGCAGCATAAGCTTTTGTGGGTAAATACCCACTTTGTCAGACACATATGGAATATCCTAGTTAACTTTCAGGATGACAAGTTATGGTCTAACTCTTAATACTACTTATTGATTTAAGAACTCCTCTTTTCTCCTCAAATTGTAATGGTGCATGTGTGCAGAACTTTCAGGAGCCATAAATACATCTAGTGCCACAAAAAGTGCAAACAATTTGTTCTATTCAACAAATGTCACATTAAATTTTAGAGAGACAAGGTGGGTGAAGTAATATCTTTTATTATTGCTTCTGTGGGTGAGAGAGTCAAGCTTTTAAGCTACACAGAGCTCGTGAGGACGAGCTTGTCTCTCACCAACAGAATTTGGTCCAATACAAGAGATTACCTCATCCACCTTGTCTCTAATATCCTGGGACCAACACGATTACAACAACAATGCATATTAAATTTTAAGAAGCATACTTGCTGCCCTGTCAAAGCATTATAGGTAATGTTTCATATTGAATAATTAGATTGTGATTTTTTTTTCATCTTTACAGTAAGTTATTGTATAACTAGATCATCCAGGAAGACCTGGTAGTTGGACACAATGTGTATATAAATACTTTCCACTATTTTTTCTCCAGTAAAGCAGTTGGATGGGATTTATGAAACAAAATGGATGTAGTTCTAAAATTAGCAGCAGAATTTTGTAGTGTTTATTTTTTGGTAACTCCCTTTCCACCCAGGAGATGCCAACACAGTGTCATATTTCCAATTAAATGAACAAGTGTAGTTGTTCCCTTTAGAGCTATTGCCATTGTTCCCTTGATATGCTTGGGTTGCATGAGTCCAGGGAGCTGGAATTCTCCCCAGTTCAGATCTCCTGATTTTCGATAGAAACCTGCCTACTTTCCACAGTACATCACCTATAAATAATTGGAGATCCTTCTCAATGTTTCTGTAAGACTTGAATAGATAAAAGCATGTGCCAAGGATGTTTTGATGAAATAATATTGTGCCAAGGCTGCAGTAACTGTCTTCCTCTCTCAAACTTGTATCTGAATTTTTATGTGGGTGCTAGCAATAGCCTGAGATGAGGTTCTGCTATTAAGGGCTCTCTCTATTGTATTCCTTCTCTTGCTGTCATTTGCACTTCCCTAAAATCAAGCCACCAACTTAGACATTGACCTGGTTTTCTGAGTGGCGGCAGGTATTCACAGTGGCAGGCACTTTCCTCTTGTAGATGGCTTGTTACTTAAGCAAACCTATTCTTAGCCATTACACCATGGGATTGAGTATATTCCCAAATCTTGACTCTTTCCAGGGAAACTTGATGGTGTGCTACTTTACCAATACGGCTGGGCACCTCTGCTGCCTTCATAGTGACTATTGCTGTGCATTTCTGATGGACTGTAGCATATATCTTAGGAATGTTAAGTAAACGTCAGTAGTTTGTAAAAGATCATAGGAACGGATGTAGTTTCACACAGAGTATAATACTTAATTTTGAAATAGATTGTTTCTTGTAAAAGCACTAACAGAAAAATTCTAAAAGGAAATAATTAGTTTTACATTATTTTTAAGCCTGTCCATCCTGACTCCCAGACGTATATCAAAAAAGGTTAAGGGTAAAAAATATATGTACGGACACATTGTCTGCCTTGTTCAAATCTTTGTGCCACTGAGGTGCTTCAAAAGGAGTGGAAGTCACTTGCAAGTCCCCTGCTGGGGATTCACTCAATATGGGAGAATCCCCAGTTTGAAGAAAACCCAGCTTTTGCACCTCCCTGCCTCAGCCCTTGGTGCAGAGGAGTGTGTCAGAATCAGGAGAGTGGCTGGAGCATGTTGTGCTCTGGCTATCCTCAGTTGGCATATAGTCCCTTGTGGACTTTAGCCTGATGGTGCAAATTAGAGCTACCTCCAAGCTGCTCTAACCTGGCCTGTGGGAGAGTATCAGGGAGTAATAATTGGTTCTCATCTTCCACTGCCCTGGGTAACTATGTGGTGGAGGGGAGCCATCCTTACTAGGCCCTCCATGAAGCTTGGCCCGTGACTCAAGCGCCTCTTCTGCCCTGCCATGCGGCTCCCACAGCCAAATAGACCATCAGAAATGGAACAGCCAAATGCTAGTCTCTTCCCTGCTGTGCAACGCAGCGGTTGGACGGACAGGGAACGGCAGAGCAGCTGCAACATGGCAAGGGCCGTGTTGGAACTGTAAATGAAATGGTAGTAAGGATTACAAAACCTGAAGGGATAGTTTTTTGTTTTGTTTTTTTAAAAAAGCCCCAAACCTGTCCTTTAAAAATACAAAAATTTGTCATGGTTTAACAATTTTTTCTACATGAAAAAGAGACACTGAAAGTGACTATATAAATGCATAGAGTAAACTGGGAAGTGTATTCTCTGATTTTTCAGTTGCCATAATCTTAGGTGTTCCTTATAATGGTGGCAGATCAGTATACAGAGAAATGTGGGGTTTTGTTGTGTTCTGCCCCTAAATAGGCGTTTCATTGAAGGTAAAACTGTCAGGCTCACTCACTCCAGCACCTTTTAAAGGATGGCCTAAAAATGCCCCCGCTTCTGTAGGAAGGCAAAAGGTATTGTAGAGGAAGCACTCCACTGCCTCACGAGCCAACAGAAATCACCAGATAACCTTTTGGTCAGCTGTTAATGGGAAGAGAAGGGAGTTACCGGGAGGAAGGCCAAGATATAGAGCAGTGATATGGGTTAACTTTTTATAGAAGAGCTAAAAATAGAAAATTGGGCTAACAATTATACAAAAATACACTAATGGGGGGGATAATATAGGCAAAGTTCTTATTTTGAAATTATTATATGTGTAAAAACTCATGTTGCATCCCCCTCTCCCCTCCTTATTTATCTATTTAGATTGAAGCTCTTCAGCTAAATAGGGATTTGTCTCATTTGTAACAAGCCTAGTGCACATTTGGATGCTACTTAAATCTCTAATAATGAATACTCTTTACAAAGCGCACAGTATTTGGGAATATTATGGAAAGAATAAGTGTTGCATAGCAGGTGCCCATATTTATACTATTAGCCTGTTAGATTATAAACTAAACATGGTTGGACCAGGACAGTACTTTGATGGAGACCTGATAAATACCTAGATGATGCAGGAAATAGATCTATTCCCTGTGAATTGATATTGAACCAGTCCCCTGTCATCAGGGTGAACTTTGCTGTTGCCAGTTCTGTATTTCAGAGGACATTCAAAACCAAGGTCTTGACCACTTGTGTTGAGTAAAGATCTTACTGTACCTACCATAAGAATGAGGGACATTAACGCACACCCTAACTAAATATCACTTTGAATACTTGCTGCACGTTTTTCCTACCAACATTCACCTTGCAGTTTCATCTAGACATTGTAATAACTTCTTGTGTCAAACTTGTATAGCAGTACTGTCAGTGGTGGATACATCACTTACCTACCCCTCAGTTGTGATTCTTAGAGTTGCAAAGAGCTTTGTGATCCCCTGACAAAAGTTATTATGTAGAAGTGTATTATAATTTTCTTTGAATGTGAACTGTGTATAATTTCTCATTTGTCACACTCATCAGATTTTTTCTTTATTTTTGGAACAAGCAGTTAAAGAAAACTTGAAATACATTTCTTTGGTGTTTGTTTGTTAGACAACATTGCTAAGCCGTCTGGAGCGAATATTTGAAGTTTGCTTTCCTTCCATACCTGTTCTTGAAATAGAAGAAGAGATAATTTCCTTGAACCTTTTTCTGGAAGCAAGCAACAAACAGATGAGAACAGGGGAGACTTTGGCTAACAGTGGGTAAGAAACATTAATATGGCAAACTTAAAGAAAATCAAGTGAATAAAGCTGCTTTTAGCAAACCTAGGTCTTTACACAGACTATAACTTTAAAAACCATGTAGTGATGTATGTCAAATTCTAATGTTTCTGTAAGTGTTTTTAGAAATTATAGGGTAAAAGTTAATCGTAGTTCAGTAGTCTGTTTCAGTGACCACATGTACTGATAGTATTTCATCTAATTGGTGGTTTTTCCTCTATTTTTAAGTGATGTCTAAATGAGATAGTTAATTAAGATGTAGCTTATTACTTACACTTGCTACAAATTGCTGTATTAATTCATGCATTGAAGTCTAAGTAGGCCCTGTTCTGTCTGCTGTGGGCATAATTTTCCAATTATAAGTCTGAATAATAATTGTTCTGAGAACACTATAGCAATTTTAGCTCCCTTGAGTACTAGTGTTTGGGCACAAGTTTAATTGGAATTTATAACATCAGTCACATTAATAATTAGAATGTGTCTAAAGCTGTTGAGTCATATGATTCTTCCTGTTGATGATTTGATTTTTCATGGGTTGTGTAGGGAACTTATGGAAGTGTGGACAGAGCTGCAGGATATCCATGATTCGTATGGATTGAGATATCAGTGGGGTGGCTCCCACAGCAACAAAAAGCTTTTATGCTCCTTGGGAATTGACACAAGAAATATTGTGAGTTTATCTATAAAACTTTTAACTGTTTCTTTAGGTGAGCTGTAGTAAATTTACTTGTGCATGCCTATGTTTCTTTCTGAATGATCACACTTCTTCATAGAAGACATACATTAAAATGAGTTTTCGTGTCAGTATACTTTAGTACTACAGCTTCACAATTCAGGAGAATTTATATTTCCAGTATAAAGTTGTTTAAAAGAAAATGAAAACCTTGTTTAGTTATAAATTCATATAGTCTTTGCTCTGATATGAATCTCATAAATATAACCCTAATCCATTGACCCATATTTTAAGATACTAATTTTATTTATAATTAAGACAGAATGGGAAAACTTCTTAAGTCATCCATCTTTTTTATTAGCTCTTTACAGGCAACAAGAAGCAGCCTGTTATTGTACCCATGTATGCAGCAGGACTGGTAAGTACTGTAGTATGCTTCCCACAAAAACCGTGTATAATCAAATATATAAAGTGCCACACAAACTGAAAGAGGTTTTTGTAATATGCCCAAATACTTGTTGGGAATCAATAGAGTTGTTAGAGAGAGAGAAGCTTGCAAAACATGTAAATAACTTGCTTTATTTGTTTAGTAAATTATGCTGAATGATCCAATCTCATTTTGGTGAGAAGAAAAGATTATAATGCAATATGTTAAAGTGTGTGTAGGCTGAATAATGACTCTTAGCTTAATCCCATTTTAATATTTAGTGAAAATCCATGAGATTAGAATACAGCTTTTAAAACATTCAAGAAAAAAACCTCAGTTAAGAAGTTTAAAGTGGCAGGGTTAAATCCTCAGTCAGGAAATGGCAATGTGAACATAGGAGTTGCCAGAGTGGATCAGATTATAAATCCATATAGTCCAGTATACTGTTTCTGACTAACTAGTACTAGATGCTGCTGTTCAAGAAAACCTATTGTAGACAATTATGATATTACTAAGCAAAGTTTCTTCACCTATCCCCATCAAACATTACTCTTCTGGCTCATGCAACCATTACCCTGATCCCTAGTACATAAGTCTGAGTACATGATCACGTGCTGTTTCTCAAATACAATATTTTTTCAACATTCTTAGATACCTGTGTATCTTCTTGTATTGCTATGCACTATTCCATGTCTGCCAGTCAATGAAAGTCCTGTATGTACAATATCTGCAGTGATTGAGTCAAGGGCTCCTATGAATTCCTGTCTCATTCAAGGAACACATTGTACAAAGTGGACATCAGGCCATACGTCCTTATAGGATGTGTTCCACAGAGACCATAGACTGCCTTTGCTCTGAAAGTTGCTTTAAAAAATAGCAACAATATATAAAGGAGGGTTTTCCCTTCAGTGTCTTTGAAATCTAAAGTAATGTCTGGTGATCTCATCCATTTTCATTTAAGAATTGCAGTAATTTCTCCATGTTGTCCTGTCTGGCATCGTAGACACCTGGCAATATCTGTAATAAGACAAACATTGACAGACCAAGAATCATAATTTTTCTGATCAGAGTTTTAAAAGCTTTTTCTGTTAATGGGAATTTTATTTTTTTAAATGTTAATAAGTAGTCCTCTTACAGAAGAAATTACAACTGTCTGGTACATGTTATGCACTGTTATTTACCAGGAAACATTTTAATATAAAGATTCACAGCAGTTCCTTCAGACTTGGACTTATTAAGCCCTATTTGTGCACTGCTTTGAATCAGGATCTGCCTATTGTATATTACAGAGGGAGTTTTAAATCTCTTATTAGTAAGTAGTGGCTTATCTTGTGTATATATTTAGGAGCTGGACCATGTAGTGTACCAGTAAGGTATGTACTTGGCCAATAATATACATGATATTAATCACCCATCACATCAGGTCATGCCTCATAGAAATTTTTACAAAATTCTTCTTGAAAATATCATCATAGAAGCCACTCTCCTAAATTTTATTTTTATATAATATACATATGCACATATGAGTTAATTGTTAAATATAAATAAGCAGTATGCAGATGGACTTTTAATGCAAAATGACTTACTGCGTCCTCTTACCACACAGCTTCAGATGTTCCCTCCATTCTGAAACTAAATTTGGTTTCTTTGCTGATCCAGTGAGTTTGGGTCCTGAACATTAATTTCCTCATGTGGTGGAACCACTTGATCATTGGACAAGCTAATTTTGGTGGCTAACTTACACAATTTCAACGATATGTGGAACAAACCCATGGTTTGGACATGCTTCTGTGTGAACAGAAGTCTTTTGTATGTCTGAATGCAAATTATGCCTGTGACTACACCAATTTTTCTCATTTATGTGCAAAAGAGCTTAAGAGTTCAAAGCCCACTCGGATCATTATCCTAGGCCTTGAGTACTTGATTCAGAATGAAAAGCCCTGTCTCATTGACCTCTGAGATTTTAAACTGGATTTACATCCTTGCAGTAGTAATAGCAAATCACTGAGAGTATGGCTACACTTGAGAGTTGCAGCGCTGGGAGTTACAGCGCTGGTCGTACAACTGTGTAGGGAAAGCGCTGGTGTGTGGCCACACTCACAGCTACCAGTGCTGCAGTGTGGCCACATTTGCAGCATTTGCAGCGCTGTTGGGAGTGATGCATTATGGGCAGCTATCCCAGCGTTCAAGTAGCAGCAACGTGCTTTTCAAAAGAGGGGGGTGGGGTGCAGTGTGACAGGGACCGGGGGAGAGAGAGAGAGTGGATTTTTGGAGCCGACACTGTGTATCAGCTCCCTGCCTTGCAAAATCAGAAATTTTTCCCGACCCCTTAGTCTTAACTGCAAACAGCCTGCAGACCAGATAAGCAGCTGCTCCAACAGACTCCCTTTCTCCGCCCTGCCCCCGCTGTTTCTCTCATCAAGCAAACTCTCATCCCCCTGCCTGCCTCATTCACAGCAAGGTAGTGGGTTATCTCATTTGATTGTTCAGTCAGTTACAGATTGATCACGGCAAACAGGAGCTGTGTTTGCTTTTTTAGATAAGCAGCTCCCTGAACCCCAAGTTCACAACAAAACAAAGAGAGGCAGCATAACAAAACAAAGGGAGTAATTTAGTTAAAAGCATTCTGGGATATCTCCTAATACCCTGGAGGCCAATAACAGCGCTGGTGTGTAGCCACACTTTACGACCAGCGCTGCAGCACCAGCGCTGCAATGCTTATACCCCAAGCAGCCCCAGGTGTACAGCCAGCGCTGCAGCCAGGGAGTTGCAGCGCTGGATGTGCCCTGCAGGTGTGGACAGTTACTAATTGCAGCGCTGGAAAGCCTCCACCAGCGCTGCAACTCTCAAGTGTAGCCATACCCACAGAAAATAAGGTATTGGAGACAAAATCATGCTACAAAATGACTCAATTCTTATAAATAACCAATTTATTTTGTGTGGTAAAATGGAGTAAATACTACTATATTACTTTCTCCTGTGGCACTTGATCCTTATGATAGTCCACTTACACCAGGGAGGGAAAATGTCATTTGATTATGGAACAGTATCTTCTAATTTGTGTAATGTTACTGATCGTAATAAGACTTAGTTAAAGGGTTTGGGTCTCCATTGTTTACTGTAAAATGGTCCCTATGATCCACTAAATAGAGCTGGATGAGGTCTTAAAACATTGAATATGAAAATATTCCCAGAAATAACATTTGGGACCCACCTACTTGAGAATATTACTATTTAGTACCATATTTTCTGTCTTTCAATGTCTGTGTAGTTCTTGGCGTATATGTACACATGACTCTTATTTTTTTAGGGTATGCTAGAGCCTACCAAGGAACCTCTGAAACCAATATCTGCTGCAGAAAAAATAGCTTCCATAGGACAGACTACCCCTGTATCACCAGAGATGAGCACATGTACATCTGATCAGTTCCAGGTAAAAAACTGGAAAGCAGGGTTCCTGATCTAGCTTTATAATATTACAGTTCAGGGTTCTGGGGCCAAAGGAATCTGAACATATAAAAGAGTTTTCTCTGCATCACATTAAATCCCACCCTTGGATCCACCCCTTGTGTGTCTGGAAGGAGTCCCGAAGCTGTCTCTGGCTGCCAGCCACTAACAGGGAGACCTGCATCTGCTAAGAGCCCTGATGACCTCTAATGCCTCTAATGGTTAGCTGCTTTCTAACAACTGACAGTGAATGAGCTCCTGCTGTGATTGTGAAGTGTGCCATAGCAGCTGGCCCTCATCTGACTAATGTTTTTCATTCAAAGTTCTCTCTGGGTTTCTTGTACTTCCCCTATCCTTAGTGCCCTTTTCTTCTTGTTTTCATATTTTCTGTATGGAGCCATTTTTACCTGTCTGACAAATGTCTTACATTTTCTAAAGTGTAGTTTTAAACTTGTGCTTGTTGCACTGTTTTTCCTTTCTCCCTTTCCCTTTATTTTATCTTGCAGAATACATAGGAAGCAGCCTGGCCAGTTAGAGAAATACCCTGGGTGTAGTCATAAAATGTCCATTACTGGCACGTGTGACTGTCTCCAACATCTGTCAGTGGAACATTCTGGGGCATCAGAGTCAGTGGGACATACTGAGGCATCTAAATCATGAGCATGTCACCACAGTTATGCTCAGCACAGATTCAGAGAATGAGGTTCAATACAAACATCCCTCAGAGTTCTGATCAAGTCAATTAAACCACTCAGCTCCTTTGATTATGCATCAGGCCCATGACTTCTGATTGAAAAAACATCTATGACTCTAGTTCCAGTGGTTCTGGTGCTTAGTCAAGCCATTGGATCAAGCACTTCACGACTTATTGATCTCCATTAGCAACTTGTTCTACCATGTCGACTTGGGCATAACAGAGCTGCTATGGCCTGCTGGTGGTGGTAGTGTTTTTTCGCTGTTGACTCCATTCAGAACAGTCAGTACCCTGGGTGCTCCAGTGCATCTGTGTTTATGCTTGAATCTAGTTATCTCTGTCTTTTTGTATTCAGCACCATCAGTGTCAATAGTCTCAAAGTGACCAGATTTGTCTCTTGTTTCAGTGATCAATTCATCCCCCATCTAGTTTTGTTTCCAAGCCCTATGGCGAGACTCAGCACCTCAGTTCCCCACTCTCTTCTCCTTCCCTTGACTCCCCTTTAAAAAAAAAAAGTTGTCGTCTAGGGATCTATCTACATTCCTCTCCTTTTCGAGTATATTCTACTTTGTATTATGGACATCGGTTGACTTCTTTGGTGGAGTCTGAAGTTGTTATCCTCCATCTCAGCATTCAGGATAACTTTGTGCTTTCTTAGTTGCTTATTGAGATACCTGGAGAAGTTTTGATTTTCAAGAGTAGAGACCTGCTGTGACCCAGACCTTAAGAGAGAAAATTACCAGCTATTCTTTTCTGAAGGTATTTATCACAGCAGATCCATGCATACACCTCTTACCCACTGTGTTGGAGGTAAAATGTAATGACAATATATTTTATGCCTTTAGCTATTAGCTGGCATTCTGCTTCGATTAAACTCAATGAGATGAGCTCTTTAAAGGTCCTGTTAATTACATGAAAGGCCACTAGAACTGCTGGTGATGACAGATGCATGCTCCCCTGCTATTGGCCACTGGCCAAAGACAGCTATGGAACCCCCTTCAGTAACATACATGTGAATGATCCAAGAATGGGATCTAAGAACAAGAATTACAGGTCAGAAATGTCTTTGAGTAAGCGATGGCAGGGCACTTTATGGAATTTAATTTATTAAGTACAATAAAGTAGCTCTGAAGTAGTAGTCTAGAAAGGAAGGTAGTATTTGAAAAAAACAAAACAAACTTTTGTATAGTAAATTTTTCCAGTGAATATATTTTATGATCTAATGTATGAATTGTACACTGTTGTATAGTAAGTCTTTTCTTCCAGTTTTCCAAACGTCTTGTTTACTGTGCTGTATTTGTGGCAACATTTAAAAGTTGCCAGTATATTTGCATTGCAAGCTTGTTTTGCAGCTTTAAGACAGCAAAAATTCTTTTTGTTCAGACTTAATCTCTTAAGTGGGTTATTTGTGTAGAGACAAATGTTTAAATCTTAAACAGTCTCTTGAATTAAAGTTCCCACACAGTGAAACAACAATAAACTATATTTATAGTGCTCTAGAAGGTAATTGAAAAACAGTTCATATGTTAAACCAGAAAGCTAAATATTGCACAATAAAACTAGGTTTTTCGATTGCCTCTTCCTCACTTCCTTAGCACACCTAAGGATAATTCTCTGACAATTGCACCGACTCAATTGTATCTTTAAACCTCAGCCTACAGTCCTAATCTAAGGCTAAAAAAAAGCCTACTCCTATAATCAGATTTCTCATACTTTTTGTTCGGCACTTCTCATTAGAGTTAAAACCTACTGTTTGGAAAATGGTTGTAAAACATCAGGGCTTCCAAAGGATTTTCTGCTTGTAAGGCTGGCAGAGTTTAAACTCCCACATCTGATACACATTCCTGTTGTTTTTCATCATCTGGGATACCTGTACGGAGCTTTGAATTATCAGTGTTGCTAGAGTCATCCAAGGGCCAAAGCCAAGAGCACCAGGAAATTATTTCTATTTAACTGCATCTGAATCTTTTGTCTCCAGCCCCTTTTCCTTTGATTTTAGCAACTATCTCAGAGACTAGTCATCTTTCATGACACTTTGCGGATGTTGCCAACATTTATCTACAGGTTATATACATTTTTGGCAGCTTGCTGCTCAGAAACTGTCTGAACCAGCAGAATAACTTCCTTGTCCCCAAAAGCAGGACAGTCTGTATTGGAGCCAATTTTTGCACCTAGGGTCCATCTAACACTTTTTCTCAATTTTTGCTAACATTTGAGAGTAAATTCAGTGTTCATGAAAGTGAAAGAGGCTCAGTCCAGGTAGGCACTAGTATAATCTTACCCATACTGCTCTGCCAGTGCTCCTAAATCCTGAACTAAGTTCCCTCTAAGCTGCACAGCTGTCTATTAAGCGCTGCACAGGTGCTCAGGGCGGTGGCTGGGAGAGGGGAAACATGCCCCTCCCCCAGCCCTGACCTGGACCTGCCATGGCCAGGGGAGACCTCCTTTCCTGGCCCCAACCCAGCCCCGGCATGGACCTGCTGCGGCCATGGGAGAGGCGCCTATCCTGTGGCCCTGGAGCTGCCACGGCGGCGAGAGGCACCCCTTCCACCAGGGGCGGCTCTAGACATTCTGCCACCCCAAGCAGGGCGGCATGCCTTGGGAGGCGCTCTGCCAGTCGCCGGTCCCGCGGCTCCGGTGGACCTCCCGCAGGCGTGCCTGCGGAGGGTCCGCTGGTCCCGTGGTTCCACCAAAGCCACGCGGGACCAGCGGACCCTTCGCAGGCATGCCTGTGGGAGGTCTGCTGGAGCTGCCTGCCGCTCTCCCGGCAACCGGCAGAGCGCCCCCCCCATGGCATGCCGCCCCAAGCACGCGCTTGGCATGCTGGGGTCTGGAGCCGCCCCTGCCTTCTCCCCCCAGCTCTCTCTCCCTGCAGCAGCACCTGGGCTGGGGGGATCTCTCTCCTCACCGTAGCCCAAGGGCAACTTGCACCCCAAACTCCTCATCCCCGGCTCGGCCCCAGAGCCCACACCCCAAGCCAGAGCCCTCACCTGCTCACACTCCAACCCTCTGCCCCAGCCCGGAGCCCCCTACCACATCCCAAACCCCTTGGCCCCACATCCGCCATATGCATTTTGTTATGTGCACCAATCTGGAGGTGATGTATTAGATATCACCTCCATATTGGTGCATATAACAAAAATCATTCCGCACATGGGTGGAAAAAATTAGAGGGAGCACTGGTCCTGAATCTAAACATTTTAACAGAGACTTCCAAACTATTTTCAGGGTGATTGTGTGGCTAAATGGGGACTGGTAGGAAACCATTAATCCATGTTTTCACTTGTGATTAAAGCCTGGATTTGAGCTCATTTCTCTCAATGGAAAAATGAGATTGTCATGAGTATTTTTAGTAAAAGTCCTGGACGGGTCATGGGGCCGTGATTTTTGTTTTTTGTTTTTTTGCCTATTACCTGTCCATGACTTTTACCAAAAATACTCATCATTAAACTGTAGCCTTACTCCTAACATACTGGGCATGGCTGTCATAACTGTACCAGCTGCAGTTTCTGCATTGGCACCATTATTTTTCTTTGCCACTAATTTGAGTATTTTCAAATGCTAGTATTTTCACTAAGAGTGAATAAAAATTAGATGTGATTAAATCTTTAGACACCAGGTTGTGAGAGAGTGCTTTAAAACATACTCATCAGTACTGGAAACATTGCAAAGGCATTAGGAAGAAAAGATTTCTCCAGGTAAAGCTTTTACCATAAGTAAATACAGAACTTCCATTCACCTCTTATTTTTTGGTTTCCAATAATAATTTTCAAGAAGCTAGAGGCTTCTTAAAATGTAACTTTTATTGTATGGAGCTGGCTCAAGCCTCTGACCCTCTACTTTGTGAAATTGCACAACCTTTCAACATTAAGTTGTTCCAACTTTTAGAGAAGGAGGCAATAGTTGATTAAAACAAGAGCCCCCTTCTTACTGAAATAGTCAGAATGTGTCTTAACCTCCAAGAACCTGATAATAAAGTTTAACTCCAGTAAGACATTCCATATTGATTACCAAAAGTTACAACCGTTCCTGCTGACTCAAGTATAATGAAACAAAAAAAAAATACAACCTACCAAACTTACCTAGTTCAAGGCAGATCCTTCCCATTGTTTCTAAAAGCTAATTTCACTGCAGAGCAGAAATGTAACAAGCAAGGCCTACCTATACCACGTATTTGTAATGCTGCTTCTGTGGATGTCCTCAGAATACAAATACATGTACAAGTCACACTACAGGTTGCCACTAGTGTGTGCAGAAGGATTGAACAAAAGGAAATGGAAAGCTAAGGATACTTTCCCAGGAGGAGACCCAGTTTCCATTTTGAGTCTTGCCCCTGGATTTTGTGTGTGTGTAGGACAGCATCTCTTTGTCATCAGACAGAAAGTTTGGGACTTAACCTTTATTGGTCAGGATAATAAATCACAGCGTCGTTGTAGGCAGTCCTTTCTTTTCAGAGTGTAGTGTACTCCCCAGGTGTGCTGGGGGGAGCCTCTCTCTAGAAAGGAAACATGAGTTCCTTCATGGTGAGTAACTTTCATTTTTGGATATAATTGTGCCAAAGCATACAGAAGTGGAAAACATACTCTTCTTATTTAAAATAAAGAGCCACCTAAGCTAAACTGTGTGTTCACAACTTTTCATGCACAAAAACTATACTTTGTCCAATTTGAGTAGCAATTTCTTAAATTTTAATGCTGTATTAATGTTTTTTGTTTTCGTTGCCATAATTTAATAAAATTAACAAAAACCCATTGGGGCTAGGGAGGGTATCTCATCTGTTTGATTTATAATTGAACCAGTCTTTGAGGTAGACTTCAGGGTTTTTTTAATGTGTATTAAGAAAATGTATAGCTCACAACATCTGAAGGTTAAAATATTTGTCTTATGTTCAATTGTCCCCTTAATATTTAGGTGCAAAAGAAATTGTGTAATACATTTTACATTGTTATAACCTGAACTGAAATCTGATTTCTGACTTTTCAACTCTAGGAATCTCTACCACCTGTCCAGTTTGACTGGAGTAGCAGTGGCCTTACTAACCCTTTAGATGGTACGTCTCTCCGTAGAGCCTCTAGCACCAGAGCTAGAGTTAAGAAAGCTACAAAGTTCAGACAAACATCTCTCTGCTGATTTTTTTTTTTATTTTATTTTATTTTTTTTAATTATATATTATTTCTTACTCTTAACTTTGGAAATTCAGGCTTTCTTTCTGGTTAGATCCGCCACAAATAAAGCAATCTGTAATGTTAAAACACTAAGAACTAGGTAAGATTTTATTTTCCTGCATTTATGTTGAGCACACAGTGGCAATATTAACACCTCATTATATATTTTCAGATTATAATGAAGATCTGAATAGTTTAGGATTTTGGATTGACATGTTTTACTCTTAAACATGTATTTTTCCCAATGCACAATTATCTGTTTAGACTTCCTTATGAATGGCAAAATTAAGTATGTAGTGGCTACTTCAAAGCACAATTGTTTAACCAAAAACTGTGTGCAAAAGAGACATTTCTTGACCTGGAAGTTTTCAGATTACAAGTATTTTATATATTAAAATGGAAAATATATAATTTAATGCGTAAACACTTTTGCTTAAACTCAGAATCTAAATATTTTCAATTATTAGAGGTAGCTACATACATTAACAAACATAGTTGTCTACATAGTTAAAAATTCACGTAAAAGAATTTTATATACTTTTTTTTTAATGGGGAAGTGAGTTGTCACACTAACTGTGTCTCTTAAATGTAAGCTGGAGGAGAAGGAAAAGTAACAAGTTTAATAAACTTGTTGGGTAGCAGGTTAGAAACCTGTAAAGAACATGCGGTTTCTGCTAGCAACAATTATTTCATAATACACGAGTTGCTAAAAAATTACCTAAAATAAATTACATCTGTAACTACATCAGTGCTATCTAATAGTGTTGTTACCAGGATCTGTGCAAAACAACAGCTTGGATATCAGTACCATGGTGATGAAGGAAAGCCTGGATGGGCCCTTTTGCTATTGTCCGGTGTCTTATTACTTCAGTCAAATCATCCTGCTTTCTTTTAACAAGCAACTTCTTCAAAATGTATCCTGTTTGATTTCTGTTTAAGTGTTAAAGGGGAACAGTATAACTTACCACTGAGAAGCTGGATGTAATCATGGCATTCTTTATGATGTATTTACATTGTTTTACGCTGATATTGACAGTTCATAACCTAAAACTAACTAATATAACTTGTCCAGTTTTCAATTCTGTGCTTTAATTAGAGGGTCAGTTACATCTTCATGCTAGAAGAATGGTTTGTTTTCTTTGACGTTTAAAGCCATTCTACTTCTCCTACAGATTGGCCTAAGAATTGTTTCCCTTTAATTGGGCAGATCTCTCTTGCTGTTTCTACTCCATTTTTAGACTGAAATAAATCTTTCTTTCTTTCTACTTATAAAGTTACTAGTGTTGAATTATTTGCTGCATTGTACATGAGAAAATGTACATTGAATTAAGTTGTTAACCTCTTTAGAAATTACAAACTAATATTGTAAGCCTTGTTTTCATGTCAATTTTTAAATTGTGTAATGAGTACTAATTATAACTTGCATGTTCAAGTGTGTGTCTTACCCCTTTTTACACATAAACCCCTCCCTTGGCTTACCTTCTATATGGCTGCCTACCAACATGGTCACTGAATTTCAAGCTAGTGGAGGTTCCACTCTTCTGAACCTTGATTTCTTTGGGCCCGTGGATGACAGTAGCTCTAGCAGCACGACCACAATGCCAGGTCAGCAGAGTGTTATAACCACAAATACAGTCTTAAATAATTTACTAAAAGCATGAACACATCACTTGACTTTCCTATAAACAAGGATCTTCTATATTGTATTTCTCTAAAATGTCTTTCTAGTACATTTTTTTAATCTGTGTGCTATTTTCTGACATTTTTATTAAGTGCTAAGTATTTAAAAGGTAGTCAGCTCTGTACTGATGCACATTTAAGGAGCGAATGGCTCTTAATTTCTTAAACATCAGATATGTAAAACTTTCAAAATTTCTCATTTGAAACAGTGGGAAAGCTTACTTTTCAGAATAATTAATGTAAAGCAATTAGAACAAAATATAAATATAGTATAAGGTGAGAAGCCTTCCCTCTTTTCAAACAAAAGACTATTACAATACTGTTGATTTGAAATTAATATAGGTATGTGTATATATAGTAACTTGCTGAATGTGTGAACTATATATTTAAGTACTGAGAAATTGTGCATAGCTAACACATGCGGCTATCTAAAAATTGTAATTTTGTTCTTTGACAGTTAATACTAATGCCATGATAAAAGATAAGTGTTTTTAAATAATATTCGTAGTTGAAAACAAGCAGTTCTATGTTTCTAGGACACTGAAAGCTCAACAAATATTAGACCATTGACTGTAAAAGGAAAGCAGTTTCAGCCATGCTTTATGGTTCATTCCCTTGATAAGGGACGAAAGTACCTGTCACTTTCTACTTTGAATAAAATGGGAAAACAATTGAATTCATATTTGTATCAGGGTTGCATTTTCTTTAATGTGGTTTTGACATGCTTCAAATATTTTTGTGAGCTTGTGAAAACCTGTGTCTAGGATTTTAAGTTTTTATGCTTGAAAGTTACACTTAAATTCCTGCAAAATGCATTTATTTTTTCATTTTATGACCATTGCTGTATTTCACTTTACAGCACCTCAGTATTTTCACCTCAGTTCTGAATTCTTTGGTTTTTAATTTTACTCTTGCACTCAAATTCACTCCAACCCCCTCTTCAGGAGCCAAATAATGTAAGCATTGTGCAGAGGTGTTGGAATAATGTGGTAACGGGTTTGCTATAGAGGTGCTGGGAGCCAAAATAGAGAAGTTTAGAGCATGCTATGACATTGGCATAATTCCTTCAGAGAGTTTTTTATAATAGCTAAATTTAAATCCATCAATTAACTTCTCTTTCAGTAGAGTTCACCAGTACTCTACTGGTGAATATCACCAGTAGATATTTTATAAGATGGAATGGTAATATACGTTCTCATTATCCAGCTGTTGTGGACACTTGAAGTGATGCTTTGGTGGCATTTTATTGCTTTTTGGGTTTTGGTTGTTTTTTTTGTTTATAAATGTATCATCCAACGCAGGTATTACCACCTTCCCTGGTATGCCGTATCGCCATTGCCTGCGGTATTTTCCTGACTTGTTTCTGGGAAAGTCATTTGTTTCCTAGCTTACAGCTCTGTGTGTGTTTTGTGTTTAACTTTGTTTAGGGGCTTTATGTAGAATTTGGTCGGCTAATGTTTCTCAGATAATCTCATTAAGGTTTTGTAGTGCTGCCCACAACCATTTTCTGATCATTTAAAAGGAATATAGAAAATGCAAGTTTTTATTTAAAAAAATCCACTTTGACTTATTTTTGAGACAAGTAGCCAATTATTTGTTAAACAAAATTGATGTCAGCAGTAGACGATTACTTCAGCATCTTTTGGTGATTAAATATTGCCTAGACTCCTCTGTCTTGCCATATCTGGATCCAAAATAACTTTATCTATAAAATGAATGTTAACAATAAATTAAGGGGGCTACCATCTCTAATTGATGCATCTGTTATGCTATATATACAGCACTTTTCTTCATTGCACTATGCAAACACATAATTCATTAGGAGCTACCAAGTAGCACAATAAATTGGGCAGTAACTTCAAAAATTGTACTCTGATGCAAGTGAATGCAATAATACTTAAGTTTTTTAGTTGATAAATGATATTGAAGGTTGCAGCTAACAAGTTATATTTGTCACAGAGCTGCATATCAAAGGGCTCATTCTGATCACTTTTTTTAAAAAAGTAACTTTATTATTTACACCTTAATGGGATCTCAAAAGCTTTTGCAAGTCACTCCCCCTACTAGAAATGGACATTCAATGGAGCTGGGTGTTTTTGATCATTTCTGAGTTCTGTAAACATCTGATACTGTTTAAAATGCATGGTATACTGGTCTCAAACTTGGCACATTTTCCCATGTATGTAAATCTGCTAAGACCTCACTTTATGAGAACTTGGAAAAACAAGTACATACTGCCTAGTTTTCTTTCTAATGAACAAGTATCAAAGGCAAATACTTTTTCCCCCCTCTTTCGCTTAACCAAGAGATTATCAGTTCCAATTACTTTGTCATCAGTTTAATTTATTAAGCACATCTCAAGACTGTTTAATTTATGCCAGTGATTGATATGCCGGCCATTTCCTGGGCATTAATGACCCAGCAGTGAGGAGCTTATGCAAGATGCAATTGAGGGCTGTTAATCTCATCCACTTGCACCAAGGTTATGACTATTAGTTACAAAATGAAATTGGAGGAGTAACAGGCGTAGCTGGTTTTTAACTAGGGAAGTTTTGAAGTTTGGTATGTGGAGAGCATTTCTAAAAAATGCCCAGACATTAGCTAATACCTAACATTGCAATCAATTTATAACGGTTAATATTTTTAGATTGTTTATAGGGTTTTCAATTATTGCAGTTAAATCACGCAATTAACTCAAAAACATCAATAACAATAGAATTCCAATTGAAATTTATTACATATTTTTGGATGTTTTTCTACATTTTCAATATTAATTTCAATTACAACACAGGATAGAAAGTGTACAGTGCTCACGTTATATTATTTATTACAATATATGCACTGTAAAAATGATAAAAGAAATAGTATTTTTCAATTCACCTCATACAAGTACTGGAGTGCAATCTCTTTATCGTGAAAGAGTAACTTACAAATGCAGGGGGGGTTTTTTGATTACATAACTGCACTTATAGTAGTTCTTCTACTTCTGCCAACCGCTAAGACAAACAAGTTTGTTTACATTGGTGGGAGATACTGCTGCCTGTTTCTTATTTACAGTGTCACCTGAAAGTGAGAACAGGTGTTGGCTGCAAAAGTGCCATGCGAGCGTTGCATGGTATTTACATGCCAGATATGCTAAACATTCGTATGCCCCTTCATCCCTCAGCCACCATTCCAGAGGACATGCTTCCATGCTGATGATGCTCGTTTAAAAAAAATAGTGCTTGTTAAAAAAAATCCTTGGGGGGAGAATTGTCTCCTGCTCTGTTTTACTTGCATTCTGCATATATTTCATGTTATAGCAGTCTCAGATGATGACCTAGCACGTGTTCATTTTAAGAACATTTTCACAGCAGATTTGACAAAACGCAAAGAAGGTACCAATGTGAAATTTCTAAAAATAGCTACAGCACTCACCCAAGGTTTAAAAATCTGAAATGCCATCCAAAATATGAGAGAAATGAGGTGGAGTATGCTTTTAGAAGTCTTAAAAGAGCAACACTCTGATCCGGAAACTACAGAACCCAAACCACCAAAAAAGAAAATCAACCTTCTGCTGGTGGCATCTGACTTAAATGATGAAAATGAACATGCATCAGTCTGCACTGCTTTGGATCGTTATCAAGCAGAACCCATCATCAGCATGGAAGCATGTCCTCTGGAATGGTGGTTGAAGCATGAAGGGACATATGAATCTTTAGTGCATCTGGCACATAAATATCTTGCAATATCAGTGCCATGCGAACACCTGTTCTCACTTTCAGGTGACATTGTAAACAAGAAGCCGGCAGCATTATCTCCTGCAAATGTAACCAACCTTGTTTGTCTGAGTGATTGGCTGACCAAGGAGTAGGACTGAGTGGATTTGTAGGCCCTAAAGTTTTACATTGTTTTATTTTTGAATGCAGTTTTTTGGTACATAATTCTAAATTTGTAAGTTCAGCTTTCATGATAGAGATTGCACTACAGTACTTGTATAATGTAAATTGAAAAATACAGTTTTTTGGTTTTTAAAGTGCAAATATTTGTAATAAATAAATATAAAGTGAGCGCTGTACACCTTGTATTCTGTTGTAATTGAAATTAATATATTTGAAAATGTAGTAAACATCTAAAAACTTAAAATAATTGGTATTCTGTTTAACAGCACAATTAATCGCGCAATTACGTTTTTTAATCGCTTGACAGCCCTAGTTGTTTAGCTACACAGTACACTGTATAGCTCGGTCTTTAGTTATTTGACATTAATTTTCATTGTAGTTTGAAATACCTTTTCCTTTGTTTAAACCTGACCATATGTTAAACAAGTGATGGATATAAAATTAATAGCACTTTGCATTTTAAATTCCGTGATTATTTTTCCCCTAAATGCACACTATACTACATTTAAAAAAAATAAGCATTCATAGTTCTGGGCAAAGTATATGTAGACTTCAGCAATTGTACAAGAGATGTATTAAAATTATCCAGCTGTACTTGCAATAGTCTTCAGACTAAAATTATTGTATTAGCAGAAAAACATTTTTTACATTTCCCCCTCTTGAAGTATTTTAATAAGTCTTGATTGCCAATGATTTTTAGAAAGAATAAAGGTCATGTGTAAAAGTCCTGTAGCTACTACTTTTGATGACTGTTGTACACCACCACTTAAGAGGCAATCAGCCGAATTTTGCCCAAATCTATGCTGGGTGGTGTTTTTGTTTTGTTTTGTTTTGTTCATTTCATAGAAGGCTTGTTTGTATTTTTATTCTTTGGGATTTAATGGCTTGCTGTTAGAATATAAAATTCATTCATGGTACAATGTGAAAACAGGTATGGCTTAAGATGGTAAAAGCTGGAAGATTAAGACTGAAGAATCCACTTACTTCAATAATTGGTATGCTCTAAACATGTGAGAGAGGAGAAAATAGAATGGGTCAAGGATTTAGGTATAATTATAAATCTATGCTACTTTACAATATGTACTGTAGATCCAGTGAAGTGGAGTTAAGAATGATTGATCTTCCTCACTTTCATCAATTTTAAACCAAGCTCTTATTACTTATATGGTATCATGTGTTTTAATGATGAGTTTGTGCAATACACTACATAATCTTATTTGATTTATTGTCACTATGGAACATTTTTTAAACTTGATTTTGTATTTTTTCTACTTCTAAATGGCAGCTAAGTTGACTTGTTCCAATCAATCACTTGTTAAATTATTTTTTAATTAAAAACTTGTTGTTAAAATGAATAAATGTTAGATATTACACCTACAAAAATGTTAACTGTGCAAGATGCACTCTAATGAGGAAACCAAACTCTTAATGTTGGTTGCCCATAGGCTGAGACCTTTTTATGCCAAATCTAAGTCCACTTTTCTACATTTTTCTAGTGCACTTGTAAACCACTGAAAGGGGGCGAGGAGAGGTTTGGAAACATTGACAAGTTCTGTCATGTTCTCTTACAGTATTTTGTTGAAATTTTAAATCACTCAGATGTTTACAGAAATGAAGCCTTTAGCATCTTGATCTGTTGCTAATTATGATGTATTTGCATCCAACCATCACTGATTATTATTTTATATTGTAAGGTGTGGATCCAGAGTTGTATGAGTTGACAACTTCAAAACTGGAAACCTCCAATACAAGCAGCAAAGTGACTGATGCATTTGCAAGGCTCATGTCCACAGTAGAGAAGGCAAGCACATCTACAAGGTAAATCATGGTGACCAGTTAAGAATTTTAAAAAATAAGGATTGGTCAGTGGCTGAGAAATGAAAGGCCGTGCCTTTAGATTCCAAGTCCTTGAATGAAACACATTTTATGTTAGTAAATACATTAATGAAAACCCATCCACGTCACAAAATCATCATCAAAATAGGGGGAAATCTGTGATGATTTAGTCAAATCAGGAGACAATTAAAATGAGCTAGTGTGTGCATATTAATTTTCTCCATCAGAATTTAATTATTTGTAAAGATACCAAGCATGACTGAACCAGAAAAGGAGAATCTCTCAGGAAAATCATTGGCTGCTAAAAATGAGAGGATAAAGTGAGTCCTGACAAACTTAACTATAGTGCTTACCAGTTAGGTTTCACGTTGATTGAGAGGAGTCAGCTCTAACAGGTCATTGTAGGAGAAGCTCATTTTTGTTGTGCTTACTCTGCTTAATCCTCAGTATGGAGAGTTGTACTTGCTTTCAAGCAAGAGAAGTGGGTGCAAGGGGACAAACGGCACATTTAAAAACCAGCTTTATCTGTGGATCACTCCACAGCACCTGCCAAAAGCAGTGTATTTAGGAATAAGCATGTACTTCATGGACACTGCTTTTTCTTTATGTACGACCCAAATCAGAACCTTTTGGTTACATATGTATCCCTGAAGACTTGTGTATCACATTAGAGCAGAACAAGCACTCCTTATTCATAAGAACTAGTTCACATTTTCATGGCTTATTCAATGATTGTGTATCTTAGCTCTGTCCAGAGAGATCCCATTGCTATCTAAAATTCAAATGTGTAAATTCATGAATTTGCTAGAATCACTTGAAACAATATGTTCTTTCAGAGTGGCCCTTTAAAATCTTCCAGTTGCTGAGACTTCAGTAACTCAGACATAGGTCAGGGGTTTGTTACAGGAGTGAGTGGGTGAGATTCTGTGGCCTGCATTGTGCAGGAGGTCAGACTAGATGATCATAATGGTCCCTTCTGACCTTAAAGTCTATGAGTAGGCATGTATGACGTATGTATTTATAAAATATCTGTTAAACCAGAGGTTCTCAAACCATGGGGTGGCCCTCCCAAGGGAGGCACAGGAATGGTCAAGGAACATGTGAGCTGTGTGCTTTTTTTTTTTTTTTTTTTTTTTTTTAATAAAAGAGCTCTGGCTGTCAGCCCCGGATGACTGGGGCTTGTGCAGAAGGGCCGTGCACATTCAAGGGCAGGGATAAAGGGGACAGCCTATGCCCCGTCACCCCAGCTCGGGATCTCCTCACTGCCCCAATCCCCTCACTGGGAGGAGGCTTGGACTCCCTCCCTCTCCCCAATCCCTCACTGGGAGGCAGCCCAGGCTTGGCCTCTCCTCTCCGCCCCTCCCACCCCAATCCCTCACCAAGAGGCGCAGCCTGGGCTCCAGCTGTCAGCCCCAGGCTGGCAGCAGCAGTGCAGAAGTAAGGGTGGCAATGGGGTGTTAAGTCTGCTGTGAAAAGTGACGGCCACCTTACTACTTGCTGCTGCTGGTGTGTGCTGCCTTCAGAGCTGGGCGTCCAGCCAGCAGCTGCTGCTGCTGCTCCGCTCTGCCTTCCGAGCTGGGTGGTAGTGGTCTGTTAATTCGGGGGGGAAGCATAAACGACCACAGACACACAGTGGGGGCCAATCAAGTAAGCTTGAGAAGCACTGTATAAGCATATTAAGTTTAAAAGGGTAGTAACACAGACTAACTAAGCAACGTTCTGAATAACTTTTTCTAATTTATATTTTTTGCAAAAACCCTTTTATTCTCTGCCTCCACTTAATGACATTTATTGTAGAATTATGCTGTGATATGAATGGTATTACAGTTTAAAATACCCTAGTCTAAACACAATAATCAAAGTATTAAACACCAAACCCTAGATGTTGAAAGCACTCTCTACAGAGGTTTTTCTGAGTCTGGAATATATATTGACTGTTTCTCCACAGTGTGAAAATACCAGAAGCTGATGTTTTAAAAAGAACTTACAGCAGTGGCAGGCAGCCTGCGGCAGTTTGTTTACATTTGCACGGCCGCCTGCAGCTCCCAGTGGCTGCAGTTCACCATTCCCAGCCATTGGGAGCTGCGGGAAGCAGCGCAGGCCGCAAGGATGTGCTGGCCCCCGCTTCCCACAGCTTCCATTGCCCAGGAACGGCGAACCGTGGCCACTGGGAGCTGCAGGCGGCCGTGCCAATGTAAACAAATTGTCTCGCAGCCTGTCAGTGGATTACCCACTGTAAGTCGGTTGCCCACCACCGACTTACAGTGATGAAATTTCAACTGCAAACCATTAGGGGGAGCCCTAAACCTCAGAGTTGTTTTGGTTTATCTGATTTCAGCTTCACTGTTTGACAGTACTGTATATAGCAGGGCTGAAAATCTAGCATCTTCTTGGAAATACAGTAACTTTTTTGAAAGTTTACCTCAAAATGGTCTGAAAGCACTGAATAGAAAAGTAAAAATGTTAGTCTTCCCATGTAAGAGAACAATGCTCGCTTCCTAATAGCTGTAGTGGTTTTCCAGATATTTTAATAAAAGCAGCTGAAAATTCACAGAAAAGCTTGCAAACTCCAAGGTGCATGTAGTGCTCGGAAATGTCTGTTTACGCTAGTAAATCTCTCTAGATTTACACTTGTTTACCTGGCAGGCTTTTCAAAATGTCAGTTCAGTTTTTACAAAGTAGTAAAAGTCTTATTCAAACAATGTCTGTCGGCATACTACATTGTTACATTTGATTGTGGGCTTTTTGGTTCAGCATCCAAAGTATGGTAGGAACTTTGCAAGCAAACAGGTCACCCCAAGTAGTAGCCTCCTGGTGTTTAAGCATAGATAGAGACTAGCAAGGGACATCAGAGTGCCAAAAAATGGAGTAACATGGCCATGCAGTAGTTTTTAATAATACCCACATTGCTTTAGCATTATTTTTTAAATTGTTTCAAGTTTTTGAAGGGAAGGGGATTGATGATGTGGTAAAAGCAAGGAAACAAAGGTGGTGGAAGTAATTTTGGAGGCAAGAAGGTCAAGACAAGGACATGGTAGGATGTATATGAAGAGGATGAGGATAAAGACGAGGAAAAGTAGAGGTATATGAAGAGGCATAAGCAGAGGGGAATGAGGTAGGCCAGCTACAGGTAAGGGGTTGTGATGGAAATGGAAGTTAGTATCCAATCCAAATATTGATTATGGTGACACAAGGAGACTATAATTTCTGGTCTGATGTTTGGGGGCTTTTATGGCCTGCCACAGAAGCTGCACATGCTGATCCAATCAACATACACCTCTACCTCGATATAACGCTGTCCTCGGGAGCCAAAAAATCTTGCTGTGTTATAGGTGAAAATGCATTATATTGACCTCGATTTGAGCCACCAGAGTGTGCAGTTCCCCCCCCCCCCCCCCGGAGCACTGCTTTATATCCGAATTCGTGTTATATTGGGTCACGTTATATCGAGGTAGAGGTGTATGTTGCGAGTAATTTAGGACTGCTGGAGTTTGATGCTCCAGATTAGTGTATGTGGTGGAGAGTAAGGTGTGGGTTGGCAGGCCTTCCCTTTATCCTGTTCCCTGGCTCCTGGAGTTGGTGGCTATGAGAGGAAGCTTCCGGGGGGGGAGGGGGAGGGAAAGAAAGGGACCTTAGAGTTTGTGGGGGAAAAGAAAGGGAACTTAGAGTGCAGTTAATCCTGGGTGCATGGGGGAGGGCTGGTTTGGAGCAGCTGGGATCTGAAGTTTCCAGTCTTAATTTTATTTTGCAACCAAAATTCAACTATTAAATCTGAATTTAATAATTAGCAGTGATCAGCTGCTAGTGTTTTTTTAATTAATCCCATCCCCTCTGAAAAAGAAACATTCTGAATATCCTTTATTTCTTCTGAAATTTGTTTGAACCCAAGATCTGTGGGGGAACAAGTGAGATGGGTAAACGGAAGGTTTAGGAACCTGTTGTGGCAATGTCAAGTGACTTCCTCAAGCCACAAGGCATCCTCATTTGCGTGAAGTAGCACCATTTTCATCCACAGCCTGGTTGCTCACAATTGTACAGTTACTTCCTCAAAAGGGGGGTGGAGGGGGATTGACAAAATAGTTCCTTACGTATTGACATATTAAACTTGAAGATAAACAAGCTAAAATGGAGACTCTGTGATCCTGTAAAGCATACTGCCGAGACTCTGCAATCATGCAGAACACCATAGAATTGTCAGAGTCAAAAGTTTTATCAACTGACTTGATGAAAGAAAATGGAGGGTGGAGATCTTGCCAAGAAATGGCTGAAAATCTCATTCAGGCTTAAAATATTTACTGATGGTCACTGCTGAATGCTGCAGACTAGCTATTTAAAATTAGGGTGTGCCATATATCAGCCCATTGTTGCAGTTGGTGCTGGTATTGTGATAGTATCCACAATGCTTATTCTAAACACACAAGACAGTCAGTGTCTTGGACAATAGCAAAGTCAATAAATACTAAAGGTTGGGAAAAGGGGATGAAACATACAAGCAGAGAGGTCAGGTTGTAGGCTGGAATATGTACTGGTAGATCCATATTTCTTCGGAGGCAATGGGGGTGGTTAAACCACTCTCCAGTTTCCTTCCTCCCTAGCAGTTATTAGCAGGCTAATTTCTTGTTGGGCCTCGCATTTTTAACAATGAAGAGGTAGTGGCCTAGCATATCTGCTTGTGGAAGGTTGTTTGTTCCTTAGGAGGTGCCTTGGAAGAAAATACAGAGATTGTTGTGAGAGAAACAGAATGCGGCATACACATTCTGCAGTTGGCATCTTAAGAAATTCTATCCAGAAGTCAGCCTGCCTTCAGCCATGTCAGGTTTCAGAGATGGTCAGAAATCTTGAGAAGTGCAACCACCACCAAAGATCCATTCACTCATGTCAATCTTATGACTCAAGCTGAAAGGCGTGCATTTTTCCTATAAGGAGAACTGAAGAATGCAGGTACAGAAACACTTCTCCTATTCCCAGGAACACTACCATTTAATGACCAGAATAAAGTCCAGACCAATGAGAGAGAGAGAGAGAGGTGAGATATAGTTATAGATATATATGATGCTTTAAAAGGGACAGTTACACAAAGCTGAAAAAACGAGGAGTCCTTGTGGCACCTTAGACTAACACATTTATTTGGGCATAAGCTTTTGTGGGCTAAAACCCACTTCATCAAATGCACGGAGTGAAAAATACAGTAAGCAAGAAGGGGTGAATATCAAGAGAGGGAAAATTACTTTTGTAGTGCTAACGATGCCAATGCAGTCAAGGTGGACATCGGCCATTTCCAACAATTGATAAGGTGTGAGTATCAGCAGAGGGAAAATTACTTTTACACCCCTTCCTGTCAACTGTTGAGAATAGGCCACTTCCACCTTAATTGAATTGGCCTCGTTAGCACTGTCCCCCCCGCCCCCCCACTTGGTAAGGCAACTCCCATCTTTTCATGTGGGGTGTATCTGTGTGTGTGTTTACTGTATTTTTCACTCCATGCATCTGATTAAATGGATTTTAGCCCATGAAAGCTTGTGCCCAAATAAATGTGTTAGTCTCTAAGGTGCCACAAGGACTCCTCGTTGTTTTTGCTGATACAGACTAACACGGCTGCCACTCTTAAACCTGTCACAAAGCTGAAAACAATTATAAACCAAATCAGTCGGAGAAAGAATTTAATCAGGAAAATGTGACTGATCATTCAGAATTATTTAGGAACACTTTTACTAGATGCCTCAAAAGCCACAATCAAGGAAGAAGGCTCTTAGTTTAAAAAAAAAAAAACCAAAAAAAAAAACCTCATTTAGAGGGGAAGTGAAGGCACCTATAAAAAATTAAAATTAACACATACAAGAAAGGGAAAACTGATAGTAAGGAATATAAATCAGAAGCTAGGAATTGTAGAAAATTGAGGGAAGCAAAGGGACACAAGGAGAAATCTATGGCCAACAGAGTTAAGGACAAGAAGAAGGAATTTATAGGACATATACTAGAAACAAAAAGAATTCAAACAATGGTATTGATTCGTTAGAAAATGGAAATTTTAGACTTATCAATAATAATGCAGAAATGGCAGATGTGTTAAATATTTTGGGGGAAAATAGATAATGTCACATTAAATGGGAACACTCTTTTCATTCCACTGGTATCTCAGGTGATATAAAACAACTACTACTAAAGTTAGATGTGTTTTAAATCAGTGGATCAGAGTAACTTGCATCTAAGAATTTTCAAACAGCTGGCAGAGGAGTTCACTGGACCATTAATGTTGGTTTTCAGTAAGTCTTGGAACACTGAGGAAGTTCCAAAAAACTAGAAGAAAGCTAATGTTGTGCCAATATTTAAAAAGTGTAAACAGGATCATAGAATCATAGAATCTCAGGGTTGGAAGGGACCTCAGGAGGTCATCTAGTCCAACCCCCTGCTCAAAGCAGGACCAAACCCAACTAAATCATCCCAGCCAGGATAACCTGGGTAACAATAGATCTGTCATTCTGATGTCAATGCTGGACAAGATAATGGAGTGGCTGATGAAGAATTAAAGGAGGATAATATAATTATACCAATCAACATGGGTTTAGGAAAAATAGATCATGTCTAACTAGATACCTTTTTTGATGAGATTACAAGTTTGGTTGATAAAGGTAATAGTATTGATGTAATATACTTAGACTTCTGTAAGGCAGGTGTGCTGCTGTAAGGTCTCCTGTATAGCCGCTCTGTGCCAGGGGGAGAGAGCTTTCCTGATGGCATAATTACACCACCCTCAACGAGTGGCAGTAGCTGTGTCAGTGTGAGAGCGTCTCCCGTTGACATAGGACTGTCCATACCAGCGCTTCTGTGGGTGAAACTTACGTCAGTCAAAGGGGTGGTTCTTTCACACCCCTGACCGACAAAAGTGCTAGTATAGACAAAGCCTACGTATGTAAATGCTTGCAAACTGGGAGGAAAGCAGATTGTTGCATTCATGTAAATGTGTGCACTTGATATTCTGTGGCATTTTGGGGGCGATGTTGCAGGCACTAGGCATTAAAGCTCTAGGTAGTGGCAATGTCCTTTTGCCTAGCATAGTTTGTACTTGTCAGAGACTGAGCACCACCAGTAGATGCATCACCGATCATATTTCTATATGACATTTCTTATATAGTAGAACCTGTTGAGCAGAGAATGAAGCGGATAAATAGCAAGAAGTTTGGGAACTCTGTGTATGCCAGACCAGCATCAATAGCAGTTTCTGTAATTGTGATCTTTGAATCAACCCTCTCCCCGCTTACTTTCTCTTTCAAACTGTCCCTTGTCGGATACAACTGCCAATCTGCTATCACCACTGTAGCACAGGAGTTTGCACCTTGAGTGGGCTGTGGTAATTCATCACTAGATGGTGGTCTAGCAGCCTATTGTATTTGCCAAATACTGATAATATACTGGTTGATGACTACATTTCAACAGCTCAGAGATAAGGTGCCTTCCAAGGCCAAGTAGAGCCCTGAGTGTAAAATAGGAAAGGAAGGAAGGCACATATTGGTTTTTCAGCTCCTTCCTTCACTAAATCTAGTGCACAGCTTTGTTTATCCTCCAGAATTTGGTAATCTGCTTAATCAGTGGCTCATGAAATTCCACTGCAGCAGAGAACAGAAAATCTCACTATTCTAGTGAAGGAAGCTCAAGGTTAGCATCCAGGCTGCCTCACGTAGAGATCTGAAATCAAATGATGCTTTCAGGTGGCAAACCAAAATGACAGCTCAGCGTCAACACAGTCGCTAGGTATGTTGAGGATGAGTTTGAATCCAGAGTCTTGGGCCTCTCTCCTGTTTAAGAAGCCCTGGGGAAACTGCAGAGGCAACACACTAAAACCCTTGCTTTCTCACGAACCTCTGAAGGAGTGGTACTGACAGGTGCTGAAAAGAGCCCAATCTAGCCCATCTCATTGGAAGAATTAATGCTGTAGATATGGGCTCTAAAATTGAGCCTCGGAAAGGACAAACGAGTTATAAGGAAATCTCTAATATTTTCTAGTTAATCTGTCTGATTTCAGGCCTTTGCCTTTCTGTTCTGTCCTCGAAGTTTGAAAGTAAAGCAGGGGTGGCCAGCCTGAGCCTGAGAAGGAGCCAGAATTTACCAATGTACATTGCCAAAGAGCCACAGTAATACATCAGCAGCCCCTCATCAGCTCCCCGCTCCCAGCGCCTTCCACCCACCGGCAGCCCCGCCAATCAGCGCCTCCCCCTCCCTCCCTGTACCTCCAGATCAGCTGTTTCATGCTGTGCAGGAGGCTGGGGGGGGGGGGGGAGCAAGGGCACTTCAGGCTCAGAGGAGGGGGCAGGAAGGGGTGGAGTGTGGGAAGGGTTGAGCAGTGAGCACCCCCTGGCACATTGGAAAGTTGGTGCCTGTAGCTCCAGCCCCGGAGTCGGTGCCTATACAAGGAGCCACATGTGGCCCTGAAGCCACCTCTGAAGTAGAGCTTTCTTGTTGTAGACGTGCTAAATATTCACTGAGAAAGCAGTTCCAGTGTCTTGACAGGGGACATCTCCTACAGTGCTCCATAGTAACATTCAGTTCTTCTATCAGTGGTCAGTGTTCCATAAGATAAAATATCGCTCTGTAAGGGATGTTTTGTAACAATTAGAGTCAAGGTCTCATTCTATTTGAAGAGTAAATTAGGTGTTTGAAGGGAAAATTCTCACAGGGTTATGCCAAATGCCCAGTGACAAAGGAGTGAAGGGACATGGGGCATGATGCCTTTATTCATTTGCATTTAATAACTCTTGTGAACAATGCAGCAGGAAAAGAGTTGAGAACATAATACGAAACGTAAAGGTGATTGCTTAAATTATATTCAACAGTAGAAGCATCTTAATAGTACCTGCTGCCCTCCTACAGAAAAAGGACTTGGTAAAATATTATGGGTTATTATTGGGTGCAGCCACTAATTATGTAGCTGGATTGCATCTAGCAGGCCTCCAAGCCTCCTTTCAGATGTTCCTCTTTTGGATTAAAAGATTTCTCTGTATGTTAATGATAGTACTCCTGCTAGCTTACCCGAAGGCTAAAGTTACAATTATTTCTCACATAAAGGGAACAATCCCATGGTGGTACATCGGAACTTGCAAAAATTTAACGTCGGAGTAGGAAACCAATTTCCTTCATTGCAATAACGTTTGAAACTCTGTGCC
The DNA here is from genome assembly GCF_020497125.1 of Mauremys mutica. NCBI lineage: Eukaryota > Metazoa > Chordata > Testudines > Geoemydidae > Mauremys > Mauremys mutica. Next base: position 194,993,688 of record NC_059074.1, on the reverse strand, counting down.
AAAGTTCCATGTGAGGTAATGTTGCAATTAGGCAGGATATCATTTGTATCGCTTTACAGAAGTGGTCTTCCCTCAATCAGTGGCTCTTTCTCCAGGAATGTCAAGTAATGGATTAATGCACTCTCTCTCTTCTTAACAGGAAGCCTAAAAAGGAAGAACATCTTAGTGAAGAGGCTGCCAAGGTGATTTCTAGCCTTCCTGACTTAACTTTCATGCATGCCAAGGTGTTGATGTTCCCAGCCACATTAACACCTTCAACACGCTGCCAAGAAAAGGTAGACTAAGTGATGTGAATTGGACACTTTCTATTGATTTTCCCCCCCCCCCCCCGGTCATAAAAAGCAATCTTGCTTTAATTAAAAACTTCAAGTTCAGATGATTTGTTGGTAAGCAGCACTAGAAAGGTATACATAGTAATGTATATTTATTTACATACTGGAATCTAAATTTATATTAGAAAAAAGTGTAAATAATTGGGGGTGAATCTTTTTGAAGATTTATTCTTTTTGTTGTGGGCTGAGATGTATACATTTCTGTCTTTGTGAAATACACTGGTGTCCTTCTTACAAAACTTTTAAAAAATTTAAAAAAAAATTCCAATCTTCACTCTCCGTGAAATCCCCTGTCAGTGTTTTCAGATTGTATCAAGTGTCTTAATTTCTTTTCTGCATATATTAAAATATTTCATTTTAACTGAAAAAGCCTAAAAGGTCACATGGGTTTTGTTTGGGTTTGGGGGTTTTTTTTGTGGGTTTTTTCAGCTGTTTCTTTAAAACAGGCAGTTCCTTCTGTTTGATCAACCTCAATTTTTTTGTGTTTTTCTCTCTTCAAACTTTAACAATATGGCTAAAACTATATAGCCTTTTGAAAGGTATATTGTCAGTACCTTTCTGTGTTAAGTTCTGGATCACTGTCTAAACGCTCTGTCTACATTTAATCAATTTGATTTGGAAAAGAAGGACCAAAACTATGAATGTCTTACAATGAGATTTACCTGTTACAGTTTTTGTTCTGTTGTACCACTATTCCTATGTTTGATTTTGCACAGTGTAAAATGACATAATCATAGATTGCTATGGTTTAGGCTGTATATACAGTAAAAACTATGGGTTGTAAATGTTTGGGGAAATTCCTATGGAAAAATAAAGCTATGTAGAAGAACCTCTAACAAGGTTAATGTGCATGCCCAAGGTCTTTTGAAATTTAAGTGTGTAAATTTCCTTTTAGCTTACACAAAATAAAATAATTTAAAAGATGTGTATAGTCTGATATCTTTTTATGCGGAGTTTGTCACATATGCTTACTCGTTTTTTATAATGCCAAGGGACAATTTGATATGCTACGAGGAGAGCATACAATAAAACCTCCCTTTGGCTTCAGGGCTGCACGGGACCCACAACACACTTTCTTGGGACCTACACAAGGAAAGGCGAAACATGGTTTAATTGTGTCCAGATTAGTCAGTTTTTCTCTCCTGACACAAACTTGCTCTCTGTTAAGGCACTGTGGCATGAAACAAGTTAGTGAGTCCGATTACAAAATGACCTCTTCACAGTATATTGGCAAGGGAAGCCAACTATAGCAGCCAACTTCTGAATAATAATTAAAAATGCTAATGTCGTATTCCCTTAATTTCTCTGACATGTAAACATTGAATGTCATTGTCCTGTTGTAGCTCTTTCAAGAATAATATCTTTGGTGGAGGGGTGAGAAGAGGGAGGTTGTCTGTTCCAGCCCCCACTGATTTCAATGGAATCGGATAGGGCTCAGCGAGCTAACCCATCCTTCAATTGAGAGATGCACCAGGGATGTAAACTGTCCACATCGAACATGTAATCTTGGTTCTTCACTTAACTATTTATAGTACCAGTATTAACCACCAGTTCATCAGTTAATATTCAGCCCAGAGAAATCTCCAACAAATTGTACCTCTTCTTCCTGGGCCTTGTTGTCCGACTGTCCAAAATTTTGGTCATAACCACGTAAATTCATTCTGATGTCATTGGCCAGTAGCTATGTCCTGGAATACATCTTCACAAAATTCAGCTTGTTAAATCTAAATCAGTGGTTCCCAAACTGTGGGTCGGGACTCCAAAGTGGATCACAACCATGTTGTAATGGGATTGCCAGGGCTGGTGTTAGACTTCCTGGGGCTCAGGGCTTAAGCTGACGCCTGAGGGCTTCAGCCCTGGGCGGCAGGACTCAGGTTACATGCACCCACGCCGGAGGTGGGCAAACTACGGTCTGCGGGCCACTTCCAGCCCACGGGACCCTCCTGCCCAGCCCCTGAGCTCCTGGCCCCTCCCCCGCAGCCTCAGCTCACTGCGCTGCCAGCGCAATGCTCTGGGCAGTGGGGCTGCGAGCGCTTGCCGGGCCAAGCAGCGCAGCAGCAGAGCCTCGGCCTGACCCAGTGCTCTGTGCTGCGTGGTGGAGTGGCTGGCTCCTGCCGGGCGGCACGGCTGTAGTGCTGCCAGCCACCGGTGCTCCAGGCAGCGCGGTAAGGGAGTAAGGGGTGTTGGATAGAGGGCAGGGGAGTTCGAGGTGGTGGGTGGGGGTGTGAATAGGGGTCAGGGTGGTCAGAGGGCGGGGAACGGGGGTTGAATGGGGGCAGGGGTTCCAGGCGGGGGGTCATGGTGCAGTAAAGATTGAGAATTGCTGATCTAAATGTTCCTATTTTGTCAAGTGTTCCAAAAAAATTCACCTGAGTTCTACCTCTTGTAATGTGGAAGTTCCAGTTAGTTTGATGGCCACTCAAGGTTTAATTATTAGCCTCACCGCTGCAATAAAGTAAGTTTGCAAAGCCTAAACTGGCTCCTCTGCTCTCTGGCTAGTGTTCCAGTGCACAGTGTCATCATGTAAAGCGACATCCCCGCATAGCTGAAAGGATTGATGTAAAAGCCATCTGCTTTATTGCCTGAAAAACCTCTTTAAATTCCTTCTTCCAGATAATCTTCATTGCAGCATTGTCTTGTACTATACACTTCATCTCAGTGCTAGATTTGGATTCATTCTGAGGTTTAAGCTGTTGTTTTTGCAACATTCACTTAATATAACATTCCGTTCTAACACTGGACTGGTGTCGTTAAAATCAGTGCTTTTGTTTTCATACCTACAAATGTGTCCATTAGAGCCAGGCTGGTGTGATATAGTTGCAGTAGAGAGCTGTGGCTATTGTCTGAGGAGAATGTTTGGGAGCTGACTCATGATCCTAGGCTGAGGGCTAGTGGACTAAGCTGTCGGAGAGAGGTGGGGGTGGGAGTGCCAGCTGCAAGTTGATCTTCAGTCTTCTCACAATTGCCTCTAGTGGCAGCTGCCTGTTTTGTCTCCCAAGCTCAAAGTGCAGGACTGGTGGCCCCGGCAGAAAGAGGGGGAAGGGAGACAATGGGGGAGGTGAATGTCTATTGTAACTAGGGTGACCAGATGTCTCGATTTTATAGGGACAGTCCCGATTTTTGGGTCTCTTATATAGGCTCCTATTACCCCCCCACCCCCTGTCCCGATTTTTCACATTTGCTGTCTGGTTGCCCTAATTGTAACTGATGCTTTAATCCTGGACTTCATGTAAAACCTGGTTGATGGTTTTTGCACAAAATTTTACATTGCTGAAATGTATAAAATGCCGATCTAAATTTATCCATTTAAGTGGTGAGTATCTGAGATGTTTGTGGCTTGCTTTAAAAACAAGCCAAAAAAACACACACAAAACCACATTTCCCCTTCATATTAATCCTTTCTTTCTTTGCAATTATCTTGCCTCTGGCTAGTAGAGTGGACAGATAGTCTTCCCTACAGCTGTCCATAGATTTTTTTCTCAGAAGAAAAAAATGCCTTATGTTTTATGTAGCAACTGTCATTGAGAAGACCTGCACACAAACAGCTGTTTACCCATATAGGGCCTACTGAAATGAAGAGCATATTCTATCTAATTGAAATCTTGCCTGTAATTTCAGTTGGATGGTGACCACTTCTATCTTCTCAAAAACATTGTTAGGTAATGTTACAGGGGCGTGTAAATGTGGACCAGGTTCACTCGAGAGCCTGCTTGGTTTTAATAGTTGAAGTGCTTGTGTGCATACCCAACTGAAACTGCAACAGATGTTTTTGTTGGAAACCCATTGTCTGAATGGGGTTCATGGCCAAACTCCAAATCTAACACACCTACTGTGAAAAGTGCCCCAGGCTCTTCAGTGCTACCAAAAGAGCTGGACTTTCATTTGGATAAGACACGAGAGGACAACAGGCCCCGTAGCACGTTGTCGTTCCCTACTGATTCGTAGGGAACAGTGCCACCTGCTGCATTCCTGACACCAGACTTCCCACAACACCTGAGGTTTCATCGAAAAATGGATTATAACTTACCTCAATTAGCTTTGAGTTCACTAAAGGAAAGTTCACAAATACCTTCAAGTGAATCTATGAACACTTTAATTTATGCAGCATCTCATGTTTAGGATTTTAGGGGGTTTCAGGTGGTGCAAAGGATATTATTGGGGCTGGGCGGGCAAGTGTAAAGCAGATCAAGCCAAGCCACATGTCAGATGTTGATCCATTCGCTCACTTGTCTTTAAACAGAAACCCTTTTGCCTGATTCTGTCCCTTTGTGACTTTGGAGGTTCTCTTTATTTACATTGCAGAATACTGTCAAGGTTCAAGATAGTTGCAAAAACAATTTGCCTCACGTAAATCTCACACAACTTCCAGATACATACTGCATAGTGACAATTGTGTGGAGCTCTGCGGGTGTTTCGCCTAGAGAAGCAGAGATGCTTCTCTGGTTTCACTAATTGCTGCGGGAGCATTTCCTTTATGCAAAGCTCACTACTACTTTTTTTAAAAGGTCTGAAGTTCTATTGTGTAGCTTATTTTTCCTCTGCCTTTCAGGAGCTGCAGTTCCTGTATGTGAAAATACTTCTCAACTGCTTGATAATCCAGTATATCAGATTTTGTCAGTGTCAGATTCTGATCTCAGTTCTATCACAGTCCCTTGCTGAAGCGAATGGAGTTACTTGGGGCTTACCCTGGTATAAATTCAATGCAGATCTGTCCCAGTGTGTTTATTAATATTGATGTCTTAGCTTTCCTGGTTACTAATAATCAGCAAGTCGAATTCCTGGTTACTAATAATCAGCAATCTAAAACCTTTCACAACAGGAGTTTGTCTGTTTGCTTGGAAATTCTGTACAGCCTGCCAAATATTCTCGATATTCACGTTTACAGAACAAAGCCAAAAACAAATTTCTTTATCAGCTAGGGCTGGCTGTGTCTCTGGCAGATGTCAGTAAAGCTACGGAGCACCAGCAGTTATTCCTTCTGCAACACAGTTAAAATGTGAGTGCTGGTCTCTTCACTGTCTATAAACCCCTCTGCATTTACAATTGCCAGTATAAGTAAAACTATACACTTGTTCCATTCAGCTATCTAACACCTTTTCTGTAAGATTATGGTCTTTTCCCACTCCCCTTTTTTAGTCAAAAATCGGACATGCTGTCCTGTCCTTCTGTGTGAAATTCTAAGGACTTGTCCTGGCTTCCTCCCCCCCCCCCCCCCGATTTTGCACCAGTCCAACTCTAGTGGTTGGAGCACTAGTGTAGTTCGTCCTGGGTTGTGATAGGATCGTTTCAACAGCCACCTGCTGGCCAGGGGGTGCATGTTCTGTAAGACAGCGGTTCTCACCCAGGGGTCCATGGCCTCCTGCAGGCCCGCAAGCAGGTTTCAAGGGGTCCGCCGAGCAGGGCTAGTGTTAGACTTGCTGGGGCCCAGGGCAGAAAGCTAAAGCTGGGGCTGAAGCCTGGGGCCCTGAGCCCTGTCACCTGGAGCTGAAGCCAAAGCCTGAGCAGCTTAGCTTTGTGGGGCCCCAGCAACTCCCTTCCACCGGCCCTGGCTTTCGTAGGCAGAAAACCAGTTGTGGCAGTGGTGGACGGTGGAGTTTTTATAACATGTTGGGGGGCAGGGGGGCTCAGGAAGAAACAGGTCGCGAACCCCTGCTGTAAGGAATGAATAGTCTTAAACTAAGATTACCAACACCTGTCGTCAGGTATAAACACCTTGGGACAAAAATATGGGCCTCCTGTGCATAAAGGCTTCATTTCATCTTGGGGGGCGTGGAGGGAACAACCTATAGTGTCAAAAAAACACTGGCGATTTCTTTCAGAAACATCAATGGCGAGACCGAGCCTGTTCACAGAATAAGATTTCCCTGCAGCCTCTCATTACTCTTCTGTGCTTGACAGCTAGGCTCAAACGGCGAAGTCCCTCACCTAAGAGTTTGATGTGCCTCAGAAATAAGTGAACCTCCTTCCCACTAGTGGGGAGTAGGAGAAGGAAGGACAGTTTTAATCCATGGACTGTGTGATGTGAAGCTTTAACATGTTTTTAAAACACTACAAACTTTAAAGCTATGTTGTGTGAGGGGGTTCGGAGAGCAACAGCTCCCATGAGGGAGGCCGGCTAGATAAGTTCCTGGTTAGCGGGAAACTGGTAAGTAAAAGAACCAACAGCCTCGGAAGCAGTGGTGGGGCCTAGGTCTCTTAAAGTCAACTTCAGTGCTATGGATGAGGTTTCCATAGGTGCCTATTGAACTTCTTATATGCCCATTGATTTTAATGGGAATTGAGCATCCAAATGAGTTGGCTTTGGAAATCTCAGTCCGCAGATGCGTAGACCATTTGGAATGCTTCAGTTACCTTTGAAGTCGTGTTCCCAGAAGACATGAAATGAAGCACAAGTTTGGTTTTTTTGGTTGGGAGTGGAGGCTTAATTTCTTCTGTTGGCTTCTCTAAAAGTGTTACAAATATAAATACTCAGCTTTGGTCCAATGCCTTGTTGGAACTGATTTGGGGGTAAATGTTTAGAGTTTTCTGAGTTTCTTCAACATATGAATGCAAGGCTGGAAATGCCTATGTAGAGATCTTTAGTGGGTATCATGTCATCAGAACCCATGAGGAGGAATTATGGGAGTAAGCATAAAATCAAGTCTTGCACATCAGTTAAGTGGATTGATAAAGAAAGCTAAACATTCAAATAACTGAAAATAAAGTCAAGGAAAAGGATACGTGTGGAATGGCGATGCTGTGGGGGAGAGAGACCTTGTACTTGGGAAAACAAATGTGAAAAAAGTGGAGCAGATCAAACTAGAGGGAAATACAAAAACAAGAATAAGCAGGCACTGAATGGCCAATAGCCGTGTGTAACAAGCAAACTGCAGGCAGAGCTGGCAGGCACCACCTGAAGTTAAGGTTGCCCTACACTTTCCATTATAAGACCCTGTTTGTAGTTTGCCAACTTCAACTATTTGGACTGAAGTTTCCTATGCTGGATGTGTCTCCAGCTGAAATTTTTTGGAACATGTAATCAAAAGTGGTTCGTTATTTCCAGGAATGAGGTTAGGAGGAAATGTTTTGCCTGTTTTTGTTTTTGTTTGTTTGTTTTTTAAATGTACACCCATGTCAGTGAGATGCTCTAGTGCCTCCACTGCTTCAAAGCATGATTTGAAATTTGTCTGGGTGGAGTCACCCTGGAGTCAGGGATGTGTCTTTTTGTCATCTCAATAGACAGCCCCACATTTGCCCAAGTTATACGGGTTTGAAAAATCTCTCTGCACGTGTTCAGTAGAGACTCGTTAGCGTTTGTCAGCTAAATTCTCTGAAGAGTCTTAGCATGTGCCAGAGTGGGGCTGAGGAGGATTTTCCCTGCAATTGCTGCTCCTGGCACGTACAGGCTGCTGTGACACTGGCAACAGGAACTGAGAGCAAAGAGATTCTCTCCTGGGCTCTGTGCCCCCTTTGCTGGGCTCAGGCAGTGTCGAGGAGGAGAAAACAGCCTGCTTTGAATCCAAAGGAGTGAAAATGGGATGGAGGAACAAGAGGTAAATAGAAGGACTGAGGGCTGCAGGAGCTAAAGTGTGTTGGGGAGCTGAGGAAGCAAGAACTCCGGAGTATAAGTGGTGGGGGTAGGAGCCAGGAAATGAGGAGCTGGATAGCAGTAGAGGTGATGTGAGGCAGGTGGTGGGATGGGTCCACATAGGAGCAGAGAAGGGGGAAATGAGGGTAGGGCGTAGGGGGACAGAGCTGGATGGGAGCAGAAGGGCATGAAGATAGGCTTGAGACACGGGCAGAAGGACAAGAACCACTAGAGCACGTTCCCCTCCAGAGCCCAGAAGTCCTCCTCTCCTGTCCGTAAAGAGATATGAAACCCACTGGCAAAGGAGTCCACACAGATGATAACCATATAGAGCCAAACAGGGCTACCAGTTACGCCACTGGCTAAAGTAGCAGACCCAGGGGCGGCTCCAGGCACCAGTGCTCCAAGCGCATGCCTGGGGCAGCAAGCCGCGGGGGGCGGTCTGCTGGTCACCATGAGGGCAGCAGTCAGGCTGCCTACGGCGGCATACCTGCGGGAGGTCCGCTGGTCTCGCAGTTTCGGCGGCAATTTGGCGGTGGGTACGCTGAAGGCACAGGACCATGCGAATTCGGCGGCGAGTCCCAGAGCGGAAGGACCTCCCGCCACCGAATTACCGCCAAAGCAGGGGCCCCTCGCCCCTGAAGTGCCCCGAAGACCTGGCACTTTGGCGGCTGGTCCCAGGGCGGAAGGACCCCCTGCTGCCGAATTGCCACCGAAGACCCGGAGCAGAAGAAGATCTGGGGGCCTGGCTCCCGCGAGAGTTTTCCGGGGCCCCCAGAGCGAGTGGAGGACCCCGTTCCAAGGGCCCCAAAAAACTCTCGTGGGGGCCCCTGCGGGGCCTGGGGCAAATTTCCCTACTTGCCCCCTCCCCCCCGGGCGGCCCTGCCATGGGACCTCCCGCAGCCATGCCGCCGAAAGCCGCCCGACTGCCGTGCTTGGGGCGGCAAAATCCATAGAGCCACCTCTGAGCGGACATCTGAGCTGTGAATCTGAAGGACAGAACTCCACTGACTATCCAAGCTGGGGGTTAATAAGGTTCCACATGATAGAATCTTTTTATTCTTGTTTCTTTAATTTGAAAATAACATTCTTTTAATGATTTTTTTAATGTGAAGTTTGGAAGTCAAGCAATCAGAAGTTGGAAATGCCAGAATTAAGAATGCCTGTGCAATGTTAATTTGATCCCCATGTGCAAATGCATTCTAATACAGTTTTTAATTACATGATTATGTACTGTTTTTTTTCCTACAGAACTCGTGTCTCATTCAGTTCATAGGATGGACTCTACTTTTGGGAATGATTCAGGGTTGTGTTGCGAAGGAGACGGTAGCACATCTGCTCTGTTAGTTGCAGAAGTGTTGGAAGGTGTGTAGTGAATGCGGGCAGGGGAGGGGGGGGAGTTTGGCAGGAAGAGAAAGGATGGTCTCCTGGTTAAGGCAGTTGGATGCTGCCCTGGAAAACAGATTTCTATCCCTGTCTCTACCACAGCCTGTGTGGTGCTGGGCCAGTCACTTGAACCAAAATTTTTAACAGGTGGCCACTGTCTGTGAGTTCCTCTGTTGAGTGCCCAGCATGAGACACCTGGGACAGACTAGAAGAAGTGCTGAGCACTCCTGGAGTCGTTGGGAGCTGTGTTTATGGACTGCAAAGTACTCTTGAAATCAGAAGTCGGGCACCCAAAATTAGTGGACGCTTTCGGCCTTAATCTCGCACCTCGGTTCTCCAGCTGCAAAATGGGGGCCCACATCCGTATGAGGTAAGATAGTATTGTGAAGATGAGTTCATTCATGTTTATGAAGCTGTAAGACACTCTGGTGATATCACCTTAGAAATGCGTGGGAGGAAATAATTCTGTAAGCAGTGCAGGGTTTGGACGGCATGTGTTAAATAAGGTCTAGGGTCACACATTGGATGTGGAAGATGAAAAATATACAGAATAACTGTGTGATCGTGTAATTAAACTGTATCATCGTGCATACACATAAGGGGGCTGAATTAAGGTTGTACAGGCAACCTTGTTTCTGGCATTTCCTAACTTGAGTGCTTGCCTTAATGTTTTTTTCAATGTAGTTTTTGGCATGTAATATCGTTTATATGATCCCGTGGTTTCAAATGAATTCTAACTCACTTTACAAAGCAAAACCGAGGAATCAAAATTTCACTGTCAATTAGCTTTCGCAGTTGATATGATCTGGAGCTCTCTGTTCTGATTCTTCCCACAACCCTGCCCCTTCATCACCAGCATTATTGAATAAGGAGAATAGATGTACAAACCACATTAGCCTCATCTGCTCCATTACAACCATGGTAAGGAACACATTTATGACATGGATGTGTTCTAACCGTGCTATAACATAGTTTGGATTTGCCTGTGTCTTTTAACCACCACGCTAAGGGACATCATGCTATCGCCCTTATGGTTATAACATGGTTTGGTCTGGTCCTTGCAAGCAAAACCCAAACCATATTATAGCATGGTCCGAACCCACCCTTGATGAAAGTGGGTTCTCCACCATGGCTGTAATTGTAGTCTGGACGTTATCAAAGTGCTAGGATTTTTAAAGCCTGGAGGCGGCGTGGGAAGGGATGATTTCAGTGCAGTTTAGCAGGTATGCTGAATAGTGCGAATGGTGTGTTGTCTGTGCCTTTGTCTCAGCTTCTCCAGTGAAATGTGACCAATTCACTCTTAAATCGCTAAGGGACAAAATGCTGGCTCCGTGTTCGCGTCTCTCACATAGTGAGAACTGCAGCCAGCCCTGCTACCAAGGCCAGGTGTGGCTTTCAAGACAGCTTTAATCTTCTAACCGGCAGGATGTAAGCAGCCGGTGCTGAAACTCCCCTGAGCCTTAAGCTCTTTAGCCTAGTAATTGGAAGGTATTACACAATTGGTGAAAAGCAGGCTCATTTGGTTGCACCTGACTCTTTCTAACTGAGCTCCAGTTGCCCAGGTGGCTGGTACCTGGGAAGAGTCGTGTTGTATTTAAGTCCCACACGTAGACAAAAGTTTCACAATGCATCAGACACCCAAATGCTTTAGTGCAATAATGTTGAGCGCTCTTCATTGTGGCAGAAACCCGAGTGAAACAGGGAGCCTGCAATGAATGCTGGATTTTTCTGAAGCAAGGCAACCCCCTTTCTGTGCCACTGCAGGCAGAGCTGACTGCAGAAGACATAGCCAACAAACGTTCTCTTGGCCTAATGAACAATCCATCCTAATCTAGGAGGTCAGGAACACAAATGGGCTGGAGACTGCTTTGCCCCCCTATCTGGCTGGGGAAGCCTGTAGTTGTCAGTACTTCCTGCTTTTAGGGACCTCCGTTTTCTTTCTCCCTGCCTAAAGATCATGAGTCATTTGCAGTCCCCACCACTACCACCCAGGGCTGGCCTCAGCACCACGGAGACCGCGACCACAGGGCCCTTGGCCTTAGCGACAGCAGACTCATTTCTGGCTGCAGGGGATAGGGTTGCTCCCATGCAGGGCCGGCATTAGGCCAATTCCCCCGATTCCCGGGAATCGGGGCCTGCACCTAAGAGGGCCCCACGCCTTAGGCGCCTTTTTAATTTTTTTACTCACCTGGCATCCGCGGGGAGGGGTCTGGGTCTTCGGTGGCATTTCGGCAGCGGAGGGGGTCCGCTCCAGGTTTTCAACGGCATTTCAGCAGCAGGGGGGGGTCCCCTCCGGGTCTTCGGCGGCACTTCGGCGGCGGGGAGTCCTTTGGTGCCGCAGAAGACCCGGAGCGGACCCACCGCCGCTGAAGTGCCGGCGAAGCCCCGGACCGCCGCCGGGTATTTGAATCAGGCCCCGCAGTTCATAAAGCCGGCCCTGCTCCCATGGCTGCTCACAACACTACGGTTGTCACAAAGCTCCCACCCAATTGACTTCCCTGCAGTGTGTGGCCTGCTCAACGAATGAGTAGCAGTCTGGTGCCGGGCTGTCTTTGTTCTGTGCCTACCGTCCTGGTCCGTGACTGGGGCTCCTAGATACTTCAGTAATACAAATAATACCAGGACTGAAAGCCAGGGGCCTCATGCATTATAACTGTAGCACTGCCCTTACTCTCACTGACCTTCAGCTGAGCCCCTAATCCTTCTGCCTGGGTGTCCCCCTGAGACGTGGTGCTGTGATGAAGGCTTGTAAAGCTCTAAAATTCACCAGAATGTTCCTGCACCCTGTGATGGCCCAATCTTAGTTCAGGAATCGTCCCTTGTAAATGCTGGCAACTGTGTAATGGACGCAAGTGACTGAACTCTGCTGCTTTCATAGGAGAAGGCTGGGGCCGGCACAGAGGTTATACTCCTTACACCCACTCTTTTGAGTCGGTGTGGTTAGCCACAAAGAATCCTCTCCCCGAGCCCTCCCCACACCCTCGGCCCAGCCCTGTGATCATGGCTGACAGGCGTCTAGAGGAGGGAAGCTGTTGGGGGTTCTGTGTATTTCCAAGGCAATCATTGGACCCAGTTTGACTCTGAGGCAGGATTGAGTCTAAGTACAAACACAAACATTTGGCTGGTTTAGAACCAGAATGGAAACTGACAAACACAAGAGTTTCTTTTCTTTAAACTCACCCGGAAAAAATCTTATTTCAGACGTTTTGTCCATATCCAAGGGACTGAGATGACTTGTCCCTGTTTGTGCAAGACAGTTCTACTACCAGATAGTTTGTGAGGCTCCAATATTTTAGTATGTGAAATTATTGAGCACTCAATGCTCCTGTTGCTCAGTTAACCCCCTAAAATCCACACAAAGCTGGTGGTCTACCTGCCGGTGGCATCACGCAGCTGTCAAAAATATTGTAAGTTAATAAACTTTCCTTGTGACTGGCTCTGACGGCGGCAAAGTGAGCAGTTGCAGCGCCGCTTTCGTGCACGGAAGCGTTCAGCTTTCCCTCCTTTTCTCTGGTTTTCTGTGTCTCCACCCAACTGGAGTCTGCTCTGGCAACCTTCCTCCTCCCTTGTCTGGGGAGGAGGGAAGGGGGTGGAGAGGGAGGACCAAACAGCTGTTCTTTTAGGCTCCAAATCAATGCCGCTCCTTAGCGAGCTGGCAGTGTGAGTTCATACGTTAGGAAGGCTGTCCTTTCATGCAGGGAGACTGCAAGAGCCAGTTCTCCCCCGGCCCGGGGCCGATGGGGTAGAGAGTTCAGCCTTTTCCAACATGGACTATCGGGCTGGCACAAGTTTCATATGTTTCCATTATGGGATGATACAGACTTGAACTGTACGGTGAAGGACTGTGCTGACACTTACGGAGAGCTCTGGTGCTATTATTTCTCTGCACACTACTGAAGTTTTGCAGTCTGCATGTTAGCTTCCCTTCCCTAAGTAAAGCCACTCTGCTGAGAATGTGTATGAGATCTTGATGTTCCAGTTTAGAAGGGCCAAATTCTGCTCTTTTAAGCCTGTGTAACTATAGAGTAATTTTACTCAAGCCAAACTGGGCCAGATCCTCAGCTGGTGTCATCAGCTGATTTCCCCCAGCTGAGGATCTGGCCCAATAGATTTGTGCTGGTGGAACTAAGAGCAGAATCTGGCTTTGCATAGTCGGATTTTAATCCTACAGTTTTCTCTGCTCCTCGTGTGGTCTCCAGATAGCATGAATGGTTGGTATTTATAAATGCTAGTACAGTGCAATACGTTAGCTGGACAGACATACCAGAGTAATGATCCAAAAAGCAAATGCCACTTACAGAGCAATACCCAGGTCTAAAAGGATAAAGGAGAACATCACCCTTGCCTTCAATACTAAAGCAGGATAATAGGGGCCTGATTTTTCAGAAGGGCTGAGCACCCACAACCCCAATGGAAGTCAATGAGAGCAGTGAATTTTCATCATCTGTCTAAACTCAGGAGTTGGGCTTTAGTTCAGGACTAACACATACAGACTAACACAGCTACCGGTCTGATACTTAGTTCAGGACTGTTGCTCCAGGCACGGCACCGGTGAGGTCTGTTTTCCCTAAGCATTTGTGTTTAAAGTGGCAGAGACGCATTTTGAAAGTTATGGGTGGGGAGTATTACAGCTGAAATCTCATTAGTAAATAACATGTCTTGTGTACAGAATTCCACATCCCCTTCATTGATCTCTTGCCCTGCAGGATTTGATTGGCTGGCCTCAGGATAGTTTCTTGCCTTTTCGGTGTGAACAGAAGGTCTGTGTACAGGTGATACAGGAAGAATGCCTGATGATTGCATTACAGGGGGAAATGGGGATTTCAGCCTGAGTACTGGAGGTCTAACGGTTGGAAATGTTCCTCAATGAATATAGCTAATGCCCACAGCCATGGTGAAGTCCTGAAGTACAGGAATGTTACCTGCTTTGCAGCAAGCAGGGGCGGCTCTAGGCATTTCGCTGCCCCAAACACGGCAAGTGGGCCTGGGGGAGGTCCACCGAAGCCACGGGACCAGCGGACCCTCCACAGGCAAGCCGCCGAAGGCAGCCTGCCTGCCGCCCCCACGGCGACCGGCAGAGCGCCCCCCGCGGCTTGCCGCCCCAAGCACGCGCTTGGCATGCTGGGGCCTGGAGCCGCCCCTGGCAGCAAGCCGCCTACTTAGCAGCAGAAAAGTGGATTACTGAAAAAGATGCTTCTTTTCAGCTGCTGTATTTCTTTTTAAGTAGTTCAGGGTACGAATGCTCTTCTACCGTCTGTTGGACTTGGACTGCTGCTATTGGGAAGTGGCCTCCCACAGCAACGCCGACCTTTGGGACCCTAGGAACCTGCCTGAAGATTAGGTACCGTTACTGATAGCAGCAGCACGTAGAAATGAAAGTAATGGCAGAGACTCCAGCCAGCAGGGGCAGAAGGAGCGAGAGCAGAGAGCTCTGGACATTAAGATCTTCCTCTGTCCTGTGCCGATTGGCGTTTGCTTCAGCCCCCTCCCTCTTCCCCTTCCGCCCCCCAAAAAAGAAGTATGGAACTAACCTGAGAATTGCTGTCATCAGGTAGGACAGTCCGTGTTTTACCCCATCCCTCACCCTGTCTGTCTTGCCCAGTTACATGGGGCCATCTGCTTCTGTGTTTGTACAGCACCTAGCACAATAGATTTGTCCCTCGGCACTACTGTAACAAACAGTATTAAGAATGGAGAAAAATAATTGAACTACTAAATACATTAGCCTAACACCATACCAAGGTGTCAGCGATGTAATGTTTCCCTAATTAAAGATGGCTCCTGTGTAGTCACTACTCTTCAGGGCAGTGACTCTCTCTTACTCTGTGCCTACAGTGCCTAGCGTAATGGCCCCCCCCCAGCCTGACTCATGAGGCCTCGAGGTGCTACTGTAATACAAATAATGAATAATAATGCCCTTCGTTCCAGCTGTGAAACCCTAGTGCTTTCACGCCCTGGTAATTGTCATTGGGAGAAAAATTATTTGCAGCCCCCGAGGTTGCAGAGCCATTCCAGTAGCAAGGATGTGGGCGGGGGGGGGTCTCCTGTTAACAATTCTGCAAGAGTTAGACAATAACCCGTTCCGCTCCCCCAGGGCTGGGTTAGTTCTGCAGTGCGACATTGGTAAAACCAGTGAAAATGTGCAGTAGAGTGCACTTAGGAGAGATTCTCTTGGCCCTGCCCAGGAGTACGTCTAGTGCCCCTGAAACAGGAACGTTAGGGCAGTGCAAAGGACTCCAGACAAAACTTGATTCAATGCAGCGGGAGTGGCGGCTTGGTCACTGGGCTGTCCCCCTGTTTTCTATCTGTGCTGCCTGCTTATTCCTTCTGAGTGCAGGACTTCACTTGTATTTGTACCCAATCTCCGCTGTTTGCCTGCAGCCCCTGCTGCTCTAATCTCTCCAGGTCACTCTGCGGTTTGTGGGTTTGCGCCCCCTCTGTTGTTCGCTGCCATCAGCGCATTGGATCATGGTTGAATTTACATCCAAGAAACACTTGACCAAAAAAGAAGGTTGATAATAGACTCCCATTTCTTTGCAGCAAGCAAAACAGGTTGAGGCAGACAAGGGAGCTGTGGCAGGCAGAGAGGGGAGCTGGGCTCTAGTTTCAGGCTTTCAGCTTAGCTCTGCTTCCCTCTTCTGATAGATGTGTTGTTGGATACTCACCATAACTGTTAAAAAAAAAAAAAAAAAAAAATCGAGGGACCAGCCACTGATACAGTGGGGAATCCAGGCTAGAAGGAAAATAAAGCTGGCATCGTTCCTTTCCTGTGAAACCAGCAAGTGCCTAGAAAGCAGGGAGGCACAAAAACGCCACACGCTAACCAGCAGAGAGGAAGAAGAAGTCTCTGCTCCTGGGGGAAGAACGGCTGGTTTTGTAGCACCAGCAGCACAATTCATAGCCTATCCCCACCGCCCCCCAGGAGCGTTGAACCAAACTTCACAGTGGAGACGAAAGGGTCTAATCCAATACGTGAACTCTCTGCACACGTGGCGCCTCCTAATTCCCTCCCCACACCTCAAAAGGTGGCTGAGAAGTGCCCAAGCGGTTTCAGTAGTAAAATCCCTAACCTGGTGTCGGGAGAGCTGCGTATTTAATCATCTCCACTTCTGACAGGCATTCCAGAATGTCCTTTTCCATATCTAGGGCATTTGCTGCTGAGAGCTGCCTTGTATTGTCGTAGTCAAAACAATAAATATTTCTGTCCAGTCAAGATTATGCGGTGGGGTATAAGAAGCCTATTTGTATCAGCTCCCAGAGTCAACAAAAAGTCACCGCAAGTGTCATCTGATTGTCCTCCTTAGGGCTTGAGTAACGTGTGCGAGATTGGGCTGTGCCTCTCTTTGAGATGCGAAGAGGGTTTTGTGCACCTGTGACCCAACTAGACTCTTATTCCTCTACAGGGAAGCAAAAACAAATACCATCCGAGCCCTATATTGTTTCTTATAGGACTCACCCCTTGGTGTGCAGCGGGTGTTATGTCTGGAGGAATAGGAAATCCAGGGCCTGATCCATCCAAAAATATCTGCAGCCTTCCAGGCTCAGCCAGTCCTGGAAGGCTGCACATGCTGGCTCTGCAGTGGCTTGGTCTTTCCGGGGGAAAGGTTAGCTTGCTGAAGGCTCTGAAGGGAGCATCAAAGCTCAGTTGACAGGAGCTGTGGAGCTGCTCCAGGGAGGAGAGCTCGTGTAAATGCTCTCCACAGCTGCCTTGGTACTGGTAGGGACCCGCTGCCCTTTTCCTCGACTGAAGCAACACAGCCAGCAAAGGCTCATCGCCCTGGAAAGGGGCCAGGCACAACTCCGAGAGGAACATCAGGTTCTGGGCCAGCTTCTGCTCCACTGTGAGCTCTGAGCTGCCCTGGGAGCTGGATTGCTTTCTAACATTGAAAATACAACCCCCACACCCATCCTTCAGCCTGGAATGGCTGAATACATGGGGCCTGATTATTTCCGCTTTCTGGATTAGGAAACAGCGGGAGGCCTGGCCTGAAATCCTAGATTTGAATCTCATATCTCTGTAATTGGCCTAACTGAACCCCTCCAAAATCTTCAGGCACTATGGTAATGGCAGTGGTGCCAGCATGCATCATTTTACTGTGACTTTCCTCAGATCTGGTGCACTGTGCTCAGATTCCCCCCATCCCAGGAAGAGGTTGGTGCTCTGAACTTGGTTTTGAAACTGTATCTCTAGAGACCTGACTGGCAGCTCCACAGCCGGTTTCCTGGGATTACCCCTGGGAGGTGCTGGGGCACAGAAGCCATGCATCTCTGGGAGGAGCCCTGTCCAGCCCCACCCACCCCTGCCAGCTGGGCTCCTTCCTAGCCTGCCTGCCTGCCTGTCCTGCATTCTTGGCATGCCCTGCTCCCACTCCTGCTGCGTCCTGCCCTGCCCACTTCCCTCAGGCCAGGAAGCAGAGAGTGCGAGGGCGGCAGCGCACGCTAGCAGCAGGAGAGGCCAAGGGTGGAGAAGAGCTGGAGCAGGTCCAGCCACTTGAAGGGAGCAAGGGTTGCCGCACAAGTGAGCTGAGGAGGGAGTGTGAGGCTGTCCAGCTGCCGGGGGTGGATCTTCTGTTTCTCTCAGAGGGAGAGCGAGGGGAGGGGAGGGTTAGAAGAGACGGGGGAGCAGGGGGAGAGATTGGATTTGGCTGGGGGACAGAACTGGTAGCCGAGTCTCCCTGGCTCCAATCTCTCACAATAGAGCCCTGTGTTCAGTCTGCGTCCCAAGGATGAAAAACCAGAGCGCTCCATACAGTAGCTTGGGACGTCCCGAGCCTCCCTCGTGCGGGCCAACGCTGCCCTCCATTGCCTGTGTCTTCACTGCCTCCGCAGCAGGGGGTACAGTCCCCCCAAATGTCAGCAAATTGTCTCCAGCCGCTAGCCCCCAGCCAGACGGGAAGGCTTCGTAGGCCAAGCACGGCCTAGTGGTGCCAGCTCTTGTGATGTTTGTGTTTTTTCTTAAAACCCCAGCAGCTGGACTCATGCCACTGCATAAGAATCTCAGCTTTCATTTTGAAAAAAAAAGTTTCTAGCCCTCACGGTTTCAGAGAGTGCCCCAAGAGCACCCCGAAGGCTCAGCAACCAGCAGGCACCAGGGGAAGAACCCAGCGATTATTATTGTGTAAATATCTCGGGGCTTTTCCAGCCAACCTCATGATTCTGGGGGGGCCTCATCATTTCTGAGCGTTTGGGGCTGGGCACACTGCACAGGGATGGGTAAAAGCTGGATTGCTTGGAAGCATGGACCCAAATCCTGACATATCCTTGCTTCCCTTAGAGGTAGAGCGTTTGAGGGCCATGCTGTTTACTGTGTGGGCGAGACCATAGAAACTGAGGTCCTGTCTGTTCTGATTAGAAAGGAAAGATTCCCTGGCAGCTCGGAGCACAGGTTTGCCCTGATGTCCTTGGCCGACATTCCCTTCTGCCTAACTGTTGTAAAACTTGCTGTGTGCGCCAATATACCCCTCCCTGCTGCCCTCCACCCCAGAGGTGGCTGCATTTCATGATGATGCTTGTAAAGTGCTTTGGGATTAAAGGTGCAATATACATGTAAAATAAATAGTCGTTAGTGGTGTCCAAATGAATCTATCCTCTGTTGTTAAGTGAATGGCTAGAAATCCACCGGGGCCATTGCATGTTGCTTCAGAGTTGGCCTCAGAAGCCTCAGCTTTCATAGCAGTGTATTGTGAGTGAGGAAATCCCTAGCCTGCTTCTTCCATCTTCCTACTTTATTTCCACTCAAACATTACCTGCCTCAGGCTGAAGATTTGATATGGTTCCCTCTGCATCTGGTCTGTGCTATTGTCTGTATGGGGCACCAGCCTAAGAAAGCAGTCGGCACACATGCTGTTATTCAGTAGCCGATTGTTTTACCCTCCCTGAGGGCAGCCCTGCGATCTGTGGGAGCCGTGAGCCGTCCCCCTCAACCTGCCAGCTCACGGACATGGAACTAATGCTCCTTGACTGCAGAGTCAATAAATAAATAAATCCATCTTTGAAAAGTCATTTGACGGTGACCTGTCAAGTAACTT
The DNA here is from genome assembly GCF_020497125.1 of Mauremys mutica. Taxonomy (NCBI): domain Eukaryota; kingdom Metazoa; phylum Chordata; order Testudines; family Geoemydidae; genus Mauremys; species Mauremys mutica. The sequence goes on along the minus strand of NC_059074.1, from coordinate 194,974,375 downwards.
CTCCTCCCCCTGTAAATTGTCGCTTCCCTTTCTTGTGCAGTAGAAAGCTGGCTGGGCACTGTTTTAAAAGACTGAGGGTGGGAGGGGGTTGGGTTTTTAACATAGCTGGTCCTTGCCGCCTTCCTGTTTTCCTGGAGAACCTTAGCAAAGCCTCTGGAGGCCCTGGATTGTGCAGTCCGGCTAGGGCTGCCAACTTTCTACTCACACCAAACCGATCACCCTTACGCTGCTCCCTGCCCCACCCCTCCTCTAAGGGCCCACCCCCCACTCACTCCATCCCCCCTCCCTCTGTCACTTGCTCTCCTCATCCTCACTCACTTGCTCATTTTCACCCAACTGGCTCCAGGGATTGGGGCGTGGGAGGGGGTTAAGGGTGTAGGCTCCAGGCGGTGCTTACCTCAGGCAGCTCCCCGAAGCAGCATCATGCCCCCCCTCTGGCTCCTATGCAGAGGTACGACCAGGTGTCTCTGTGCACTGCCCCATCCGCAAGTGCCACAGCTCCCATTGGCTGCGGTTCCCAGCCAATGGGAGCTGCAGAGCTGGCGCTTGGGGCAGGGGCAGCACGTGGAGACTCCCGCTTGCCCCTACGCCTAGGAGCCAGAGGGGAGACATGCTGCTGCTTCCCGGAGCCTGCCTTAGCCCCACTGCACTTAGGGTGACCAGATGTCCCAATTTTATAGGAACAGTCCTGATTTTGGGGGGGCTTTGTCTTATTTAGGTGCCTATTACCCCCACACCCTGTCCCAATTTTTCACACTTGCTATCTGGTCACCCTAACTGCACTGCCGACCTGACTTTTAACGGCCCGCTCAGGGGTACTGACCAGAGCCGCCAAGGACCCTTTTCAACCAGATATTCTGGTTGAAAACCAGACACCTGGCAACCCTAGGTCTCGCTATGTTGCATGCACTTTTGCCACCCAATTAAAGAGACAGCAGTTTGAAAAATACATTGACTCCCTCTTCTGCCTCTGGTTTGTGGAGAAAAAATATCTTGGATTGAGATATGGAGCAACAACAGTGCTCGATCCTTGCTGTTGCCCGCCTGAGCCAAGCTTAAATTGCCCGCTGGCCCAGTCCATCTAGCAGCAGGAAGTAAAAAGCCAGTATGTTGCTCCAACAGGTCAGAGAACCATCAAGCTGTCTGTACTGAAACAATGATGGAGTCAAATCAAAACTATAGGGGAAAAACTTTCTGGAAGCACCTGTGTGTCTCTTCTCTCGCTGTGTCTTTTGCCCCCTGTGTGTCTCTCCTTGTTTACAGTTGTCCTGCGCCTTGACCTACCTGGTCCATAGGTAAATACAGCACTGCAGCGTGGAGCGAATGACAGCTGAGCAATCATTTAAGAGGGGACTCGGAGCTGAAATACCACTGCGGTATGGCAGCGAGTCCACGGAAATTCAGAAAACTGCATCCTGGAGATTAAAAATAATATTCTCCTTATGGGAGTAGTAAGACTCCTCACTAATTGTTGGTTTACATGAAGAAAAACTGAAACCTACTGAAAAATTGACTCACAATAGAAGTTACTGTATCTTAATCGCCTGGTTCCTTTCTCGCCTTGCTAATAAGAAGTAAGGCTAATTTAATTTTTACAAGGTCCCAAATCTGTGGCTACACAATTCAGAGGCTTAATAAGCTTCTCCTGCCAAGCCAAGAAGAGCTTAGTGGTTTTCAGCTTGTTTTCTCTTTATGTATGTTCAAGACACTCCTGCAGTGACCAAGGCAATCGTGCTAGAAAAGCCTGTATTTCATCAGGCTTAGCCAGGGCCTCTGCTTAAGTGATTTTATTATATACATATGTCTATCTCTGTATGAAAACCCAGCACTATACTCACATGCAAACTTCAGAGCAGCTCAGTGACCACGCAGATGTTGCAGCTGCTCCTACGCCATATTTATATGGTGGTACATTGTTACTGTGGTACCTCTCGGGGTTCTGTGAGAGAGTTCATGCTATCAATAGGTGCCTGTTGTGTGTCCCCTATGTTAACACAGCGGCAACAAACATTCCTGTAGAAGCTGTATTTCAGGCATCCTATTCTGGAGTTGTGTGTCAACTATTTTGCTGGGTGACATCCAACTTCTGCATTATGGCGAGGGGGTACATGGTAAGCCTTAGGCTTTGTCCGCAGGCGGGCATGGCGTCATGTTAGAAAATGTGTTAACTGACATGATGTTAAACTTGCTTTGTCCCCTTAGTGTGGACAAGGCTCGTTGGTTTTAAACACCTGTTAGCTGGGCATGGCGAGGTGTTAGCTTTCCATGGTTAGTAGCTGACAGTCCTCACCCACAAAGTTAACCATGTCCAACTACCACGTTTTATAGCATGACTTGTCCCTGGCTGCTAAAGCACTTAACAGCATGGTCATTACAATATGTTGTTTGACACATTTGTCACCAGCCTGCCTGTCTCTGGCAGAGAAATGGTCGTAACAATGTGGGGGCATTTCTGAACCCAAAGGGCCAAATTCTCTTTTCACTTACAGCTGGTAGTTACCCTGGGGTAAATCTGGTGTTAACTGAGAAGACACAGTGGATGAAAACTGTCCACAGTCTTGCCTGGTTGTAGTTTGCTTGCCTGGTACAGGTTGCTAGGTTGACTCTCACCCACGTACAACTTGCTAAGAGCCGGGTTCCTGGGGGTTGAAATCTTGTCGATGTGACCCGGAGGAAGAGACTCAGCACTGAAAGCAGCCCAGCAAGTTTGAGACACTGACTTCCCCAGGCTTAACGTGTGGTGTTCCCTCTCCCGTCAGAAAATGACCAGGCAGGCGGAGTGGAACTCTACCCTGAAACACTCAGCCAGAGCACAGACTTAATGACGGGGTTTGGCTCAGCGCAGAGGTTAGGGTACGTGGAGGGGTGGCTGCGCTGTGCTGCTACCAAGTCAAAGTGCAGCTGCTCCATGCTGAGATTTGTGAAGTTAATGGGTGGGGCAAGGCCAGCCGCAGCCACAGCAGGAGTGCTACAAGCCCGTGGGCACTGCAATCATTTACCTCGGTAGCAGGGGCTTGGTTCACACAACCAGGGGTAGGACTCAAGCCTGTGCTGTGTGTATGCAGCAGCCCCATGGAAATGTTACTGCCTTCTGGCCCCATTTGTATTGCAGCCTGGCCTGGGGGTGATTAAAGATTAACTACACTGTGGGCTGGTGATTTTCAGCACCTTTTCCATCACCCTGATCGTTGTATGGGCCGAGCATGGGAGCGACTCAGTACCTGCTGCCTGGGGCTAAGCATCCTCCACTTCCAGCAATTGAGAGCAGAGCACTCAGCATCTCCCAGGCTCAGCCCTAAGCCTGTGCTGTGCTAACCCTGTCTTCCACCTTTGGGTGCCTATTTCATCACCCCAACCCAAAGGAGACTCACCTCCACAGCCCCCGTTCCCTTCCCTCTCTCTTCTCTGTATGCACCAATTAGTGCCACCCCACCCCCAGGGGGCCATTGGCCCCATCTTCCCCCTTTCCTGCATGGAGCGGCTCTGGGTTCCATCCTGGTTCTTTTCCGGCTGGTCCCCTGACACCAATTCCTGCCCTGAGGGGGTGGCTGGGAGGCAGCAGAGGGGAATGGGGGGGAATAGGAGTTTTGGCAGGAGAGCTCGGTGGGTCTTGCTGCATCTAGAGCCCAGCCTTGGTCCCACTTCCAAGTGCTAAGCACAGCCCCTGCCCTGCCCCCTCAGTTGTCACTTAACCCGTCTGGGAAGTAGCGAGGCCCCTGTGTGCCTGCGCCTGGGGTGTACCACTGGAGCTGGTTGAATAATTCATAGCAAATGGTTCACTAGACAGATTTCCCCTCTTGCTCTGTCCAGCAGCCGTTTGCAATATTCATAAAGGTGTTAGTTGTCATTAGGTATTGTTTACGTCCCAGTAGCACCCACAGGCCCAGGCACCAGCCACTCAGTCAAATAAAAGCAGCAAAGAGTCCTCTAGCACCTTATAGACTAACAGAAGTTTTGCAGCATGAGCTTTCGTGGGTGAATGCCCACTTCGGCGGATGCAAGTAGTGGAAATTTCCAGGGGCAGGTGTGTATATATAAGCAAGCAAGAAGCAAGCTCGAGATAACGAGGTTAGTTCAATCAGGGAGGATGAGGCCCTGTTCCAGCAGCTGAGGTGTGAAAACCAAGGGAGGAGAAACTGGTTCTGTAGTTGGTTTTCACACTTCAACTGCTAGAACAGGGCCTCATCCTTCCTGATTGATCTAACCTCGTTATCTCTAGCTTGCTTCTTGCTTGCTTATATATACCTGCCCCTGGAAATTTCCACTACTTGCATCCGACGAAGTGGGCATTCACCCACGAAAGCTCATGCTCCAAAACGTCCGTTAGTCCATAAGGTGCCACAGGACTCTTTGCTGCTTTTACAGATCCAGACTAACACGGCTACCCCTCTGATACTCAGTCAAATAGTCATTTGAATAATCATATTACTTTCTGCAAATAATTCTTGGTCTCTTCAATGTCCACGAGCTGTTAAATTGGGGATATTTAGTATCCATAATCTGAGGGCTGCTGGTTACTTTGGCGCAGTCCCATGGCACTGGAGAGCTGGGCTATAGACAGCAACATGAAATGCAACAAAGACAAATGTAAGGTGCTACACTTAGGGAAGAAAAACCAAATGCAGAATGGGGGGAGGGGGGTGGAAAATGGCGTGGCAGCAGCACTGCTGAGCAGGATCGGGGGTTGTGGCTTTCACAGCCTCAACATGATTCAGCAATGGGGTGCTGTTGCAAAAAAGACAAATGCGATATGAGGTTGCATTAACAGAGGCATAGCATGCAAGTCACGGGAGGTGATAGTACCGCTCTGCTTGATGCTGGTTAGACCTCAGCTGGAGCACTGTGTCCAATTTTGGTCACCAATGTACAGAAAGGCTCCAGCGGCAAGCAGCAAAGATGATCAAAGGGATGGAATGCAAGTCATATGAGCAAAGGCTGAAGGAACTGGGCATGTTTCGTTTGGAAAAGAGGCGATTAAGGGAGGGAGATATGATAGCGGTCTTCAGATACTTGAAAGGCTGCCATAAAAAAGCTGGAGAAAAGTTGTTCTCTCTTGCCACAGAGGGCAGAACAAGAGGCCACGGGTTCAAACTACAGCACCGCAGATTTACATTACATCTCAGGAAAAACTTCCTAACTGTAAGAACAGCAGGCCAATGGAACAGGCGCCTCGGGAGGTTGTGGAGACTTCTTCATGGGAGGTTTTCAAAAGAAGGCTGGGTGGTTTAGGCACACCAATTCCTTCATCTTGGCAGGGGGTTAGACTAGATGACCCTTGCAGCCCTTTCTAGCCCTAGGATTGTTTCTGGCCTTGGAAGGGTTGAACATAACTCTTAGGATCAGGTTTCTGGTGCAGAGAATCATGTTGGCGAGATCAACGCAGCGTTCCAGGAATAGTCACTAACATTTGCTGACAAGTCGTTGTTTCTGTGAACATTCCTGCCAATCAGCTCGATCATTAGGGTGTTAGTGGAACGCAAAAGGGGTGCGAGCAGAACCACATTGAAGTCAGGTGTTGCCCAGTAGCAGCTATTCCTGGGGGATCATTTTGACGCAACCACCCAGCTCGCCTTAGAACGCTGTGAGGCACCCGCCTGACTTGGCAGCTATACGCTCACTAGGCTCATGGCTGGACTGGATTTAGCTGCCCCTCCTCATGTCAGTTTGGCTTCGAGCAGTGATCGCCCTTTCCCCTTCAGCTCCCTGGTCCCCCATTTTTGCCTTGCATTCCCTCAATTTGTCTAGCTCACAGACTACAGGGCAATGATTTCCCCACCCACACACACACACTCCAGCTGCGCAGGTGCAATCGGTGGCGTTGCGTGCATGTATCTGAGTGCCAAACACAGCCCATAGACATTGGCAGGACCTACAGTCCTGGAGTCTTAAACTTGCACCTGTCCTGCCCAGGTCACAGGACCGCAGTGTTACTGGCCATGCAGGCTGGGCAGCCTTTGCAGACGTTAAAATTCCAGGATTAGGCCAGCTCGTCTCTCTGCTGCCCAGGCAGGATTCTGCCCCAGTGCTCTGACAAGCTCATCTTTAAATGGCTCAGGCCACGCTGCTGGGTCCATCTCCATAGTGCCCCGTACTGAGGGGTACAGGGCAAATGCTGCCCTCACATTCAGCCAGCGGAATGGCACGGACTGTGTGGCGTCTCGGGGGGGGGGGAGCAAGAATTGGGAGCAAAGAGTTGCTCTGTTTTTAACCCTTGACGTGCCTTAAAGCTATGGCTATAGACACTACAAGGCAGGGGTTCTCCACCTTCTTATGTCTGTTTCGGGGGACTGTGACTGAAGACAAGCAGTGGCGCCCCCTCCCTGTGGGGCTGAAGTTGGGAGCTGTGGGGCTAAAGACTCCAGGGCTGGGGACTTAGGGCTCTGGGCTCCGGCCACCCAGCAAGCATAGGCATGGTTTGGCTTCTGTTTTGGGGGCAGGGCCCAGAGGGGCTCAGGCCAGCTCCACACGGCAGGACGTGGGGTGGAAGCACCACACCTCCATACCCTGACTCACCTCAGCAGGTCACCCAGCCAGTCTGGGTTGTGGGGAGGGGTGCAACCAAAAATTATAGCTCAAAGCGGGAGGCTGGCTCAAAAAGTGCAGGCAGGGGATAGCTCAGGGTGCAGGGAGAGAGGTAGCTGGGGCCATGTGCAGGCAGGGGGTAGTTCAGGGTGCAGGCAGGGGGTAGCTGGGGCTCTGTACAGGCAGGGGGGTAGCTCAGGGTGCAGGGAGAGAGGTAGCTGGTCTGTGTGCAGGTAGGGGGTAGCTCACAGTGCAGGCAGGGAGTAGCTGGGGCTCTGTACAGGCAAGGGGTAGCTCACAGTGCAGGCAGGGGGTAGCTGGGCTGTGTGCAGGCAGGGGGTAGCTCAGGGTGCAGGGAGAGGGGGAGCTGGGCTGTGTGCAGGCAGGGATAGCTCAGGGTGCAGGCAGGGGGGTAGCTGGGCTGTGTGCAGGCAGGGGGTAGCTCAGAGTGCAGGCAGGGGGTAGCTGGGCTGTGTGCAGGCAGGGGGTAGCTCACGGTGCAGGGAGAGGGGGAGCTAGGGGCTGTGTGCTGGGAGGGCCCCCCCACCTGCAGGTGCTGAACTCCCTGAGGGCTCTGCGAGCCCCAGAGCCGGCTCCCCCTACCTGGGCGGTTCTTACCAGTGCACAAGCAGTCAAAGGGAGCTGGTTGGTGAGGAGCAGCTGTAACTCCAGACACCAGCAGGAGGAGGAGATGGGGAACGCTGCCACGGCCCTCTCCATGGCCCCAGCCAGAGCAATAGCAGCCCCCCGCCCCCCTGCCCGGCTCCAGCTTCCGGCCTCTGACCTACCCAGGGGCTGGGGGAGAGATGGAGGGATGGGAGCTTCCCCTGGGAATGCCCCTTCCGGCTAAGGCAGTGTAGTTTGGATTGCAATGACCCTATGCCCCCCGACTCCACCCATGGGCTCGAGGCTTTAGTCCTGCAGGAAGAGGCAGGACTTCAGCCCCACAGCTCCAGGCTTAACCCCCCCCCCCTCCAGGGGGGCATCGGGGCTTCAGCCGCAGGCCCTGCGGCCCTCCTGAAATGACTTACCTCCGGTTGAGAACCGCTGCTTTAAGGTGTAGGTTCACATTCAGTTTTGTACATAGAGGTGATGCCTTAAAAGAGTATAGTGGTGGCATCTGTTCCCTCACAGTCACAAGCAGACAAACCGAGGGTAAATGTTGAATCTGCAAGTTCTTTAGTTAAAATAACTGGAAACGGTCCCAAGCTGCTGAGTTCAGATCTGGATGGGGACTCCCTCCCTCCCTCCCCCCCCCCAAGTCCATCAGGAATGTCTGGCTCTAGGCCTGAGGATTTGGGCCTGTCATGACAAATAAGCTCGGTTACTTGTAGGACAGCAGCTTCCTGACGTTTTCCAGAACATTAGCCTTCCCATACATGAACTTCAGCAGGGTTCCCTGATAAACAGAGTAGGTTGTGGATGGGTGGGATGTGTGCGAGAGAGATGCAAACTACATAGGGTACATCTACACTGCAATAAAAAACAAACAAACATGGCACCGAGTCTCAGCACCCAGATCAATTGACTCGAGCTTGTGGGGCTCAGACTGTGGGGGCTAAAAATTGTGCCCATAGACATTTGGGCTCAGGCAGGTTCATGCCGAAAATACAATGCAAGCCGATGAGATTCCAGCCGAAGAAAAGCAGCATTTTTCCCAATGATGCCGTTTTTCTCCATATCCTCGTACACCCGCCCAGACAAGTGGATTTATTTCCTCCTGCCAGCACGTAGAGACAGGAGAAGAACGAGATTTGACCAAAAAAGCCCTTGCTGGCTGCATCAGCTCTGCTGGAGGGTTTCCAGGCAATGGAACTAAACTTACCCCGAGCTGCCTAGAACTGTTCTTTCCTCCCCTGAGTGGGTGGCGGAGGAGAAACAAGCTCAACAGGTATGAAATTATCCTGCCCCAAAATCTTACAGTAGCAGCCTAGACAAGTCGGACTACCAAAGCAATAGCCACCTTTCGCGCCTAGAAAAGAGGCGGGCACCTACAACGGACTGCAGACCCTGCAGCAGTGTCACCCACTCCGGCGACTGTTAGAAAGCGTCACAACATTTGGTGTCTTTCTTAAAGCCCCAGCGCTTGCAGTCAGCTTATTTCATGAGACTCTCAGCATTCGGTGAAATAAATAAAGTTGGTCACTAGCCCTCATGGTTGTGGAGAAAAGGGGACCCTAAGGATTCAGTAACCTCCCCCCACCCCCATTTATTATCGTTAACATCTGCTGATTGTTAAGCCGGTTGGATGATCCCGGGAGTGCCTGAGGCATGGTTTTTTAAATGCTTGGGGGCAGCCAGAGTCACAGCGAGTGGCTGGACTCAGTCAGTAGTGATGGCAGCAAGTGTGGGGACAGGCCCCACGAGCCAGTCGCTGCACATACATGTCAGGACAAAGCCTTTGCTTTCTCCAGCCAGGATGCTGTCACCGGCGTAAGCCTCCCAGGCCTCAGGAGGCTCTGCATCAACGCTGACTAACTTGTTCTCCCTGACTCAGTCTTGACTGTATGACCCCACTCCTGGGTGTCCCCAGGCAGTGCACGTGGGCTGCTGTCCTCTGAGGGACATAACCAGAGCCCGTCTGCCGTCCAGCATGGGAGGCCCCTTCTCCGTCTGCGTCCCTGGCCAAGGATGCAAGGCAGGTGGGGACACAGCGGGGCCTCGCCTGGGGCAGCGAGTAAGGAACAGCAGAGGAGCCAAGTATTGCACCTAACCTCTTCCCCGCACTGGTTGTCCCTGACTGGCCTGGCGTGAGTCCTCCTGCAGGCGCACCAGGGGCCACCCTCTCAGGCTGGGGGAGGCTCTAATCAAACTCAGGGCAGAGTTAACTCCTGGCTGGAGTCTAGAAGTGGCCCCACTAGAAAAGAGAGAGGGGAATAAAACAACAAATTAAAGCTCATTAAACATCAGAAAATTGAAATGACCCTAACTGGCTTCGTAGGCCGGCCCTCAGCAAGTGCCTAACTGCAGCCATGCGCCGTGGGTGGTGCTGGTGGTGTGTGTGTGTGTCCGTCCGTCCGGTCTCAGGATAGCTCTACTGGGAGGGGACTTGCAGAAGGGAGAAGTAGAGCTCCATATGAAAACACACGTGACACAAGCAGCACATTGATAGAATTACAGAACCCCCATCCCCCCAAGAGTAACCCGAAGAAATGAGCCTACCCCAAAGTAATGGAAAATCTGATCTAGTTACACTGCTCTAAGCCCCATCATGTGGCTCTAGTTATAACAATGCCTTAAACTGGGCTGGCTTAATCCCATTAAGGCAGCAGGCCTGAGCTACACTGCTTTATCCCAACAGACCTGCAGCCCCGTGTGGCAGCCTTGCACTGGTATAACTGTAATTGTAGCGCTAAAGTGGCGCAGACTTTCTTGTGTCGCCAAAGCCAAAGGCTCCTAAGTGACTTGGGCACTTTGAAAATGTTACCCAAGCCCTTTAGCCCACGGTAGCTGGGCCATGTTGACAAACACATGCCACCATCACACCTTTGACGCCTAGCCCAGCAAGGCCTTTGTGGTAGTGAGATCGGCACAGGCGCCCAGCGCGCTGACGTGAGGATGCGGGAAACTGTTTTGCTGGTGCTGTTGTAATAAGGGGGTGTGTTGGGAGGTGGGAGGGAAGGCCTGCGGCCTTGATGCACACACTAGTCCAGTGCAGGCTTCCAGACACAGAATTTTTTGGTGCAGTTTTTGCACAGACAGGCCATGGCACCTGCTCTTTGAACATTTTCTGGGGGAGGGCGTTCTCTCCCAGATCCCTCTTTACTCTGCTGGTTCCTGCTTGCTTTTGGCTGGCTCCCAGCACAAGGAGAACAGAGGGTGAAGAATTGGCCAAAAAAGGTAACAGTTTTAGTTTGGGTGCGTGCGCAACCTACCAGGGACAATGGATTCTTTCTAAAAGACGGGGTGGGGGCACAAGGCCCCGCCCTGTCCATGCCCCCCCTGCCCCTCCTCTCCCCCCCCAAGGCCCCACCTCCCAGCCAAGCCAGATGCTAAAGCCAGGCTGGGGAGCCTGGGCTCCTCTACCTGCCCGGGTGGCAGGACTTGAGAGCAGCCCCCGGCCCTCCGGGCAGGTGGAGCAGCTGTGACTCCCCACAGCAGCCATGGGTGGCTCTTACCCTGTTCTGGCTTCCAGCTGGGGGGCAAGGGGGGTTCAGAGCTGCAGCCAGGCCATGGTACGAGCTGCCAGGGCAGCTGTGGAGCGCCACGGACCCTCCACCTGCCCTGGGTGGGGGATCCGGGGAGCAGGGACACAGGCCAGAGGACCCTCCCACCCCGGGCAGGTGGAGGGTCTGCAGCTCCCCCACAGCTGCTCGGGCTCCCGGACCACTCTCACCTCAACTGGCTCCAGCTTCTGACCTGGCTGAGGAGTGGGGGCCTTGGGGGGAAGAGGAAGGGCAGGAGGCTGGGCCCATGCCAAAATGGGAGGGCCATGGCCCCTTTGCCCCTCCCCCCATTATCTACTCCCCACCTCACCCCCAGCAGCACCTCCCTCCTGAACTTGGAACCCCTAATGCTCCTCCCACTCCTTCAGATGAGCCCACCCCTTTACCCTTCAGCCCTACATTAACATTGGAGCTACCCTACCCCCTGCCCCTTCTCCACACCAACTCTGAGTTTCAGCTTCACAGAAACTGGCTGGATTCAGTGACTGATCAGAAGCACTGGCAGGCTCCAGTGGTAATGATGTCCGGTTGCCCCAGGCCAAGGGAGTTGCTACGATGCCTGTACTAGGCTCCTGCTGGAAAGTTAGGGAAGCAGGCGAGGAGAAATGGAGTCCCTGGTATGAAGAGGGAGGACACCAGATACTCCCTGAACATAAAGTGATAGCCTGACTCATTGCCTTGATGGTTGGCAGCAGATGGCTACATGAGCAAGGGAGACATGGACTTTGGGAATGGAAAAGGTGCATTTAGATTGTAGTTGCTCTCTTGCTTTGGGGAGGGGGACATTTAAACTCCTCAGTAGAGTGACAGCAATAGACTTGCATGACTGCCCCCATCCTTCCAGAGTGATCTAGGAGTCCCAACTCAAATACCATGGACCTGAGTCTGATCCCGTCTACACTGATGTCATCACATGGCCCTTAATGGTGCTGCACCTAATTAAACATGGAGTGAGGTCAGAATCACAGCACCCCTCATTTCCCTCACTTGGGCCCTACAGCATTAACAGCACAATCACTATTGCTTGAGCTAAAAGAGTAACTCTTATCTAGCAGCTATAGTAGACCCTTCTCCTATATGGACCAGCCATTAAAGGGAGACACAGATCACTCTGCCAGTGTAGGGAAAAGCCCTTAACTTATTGAATTGGAACAATAAGCAGAGCAGCTTTTAAAAAGGGGACAAACCCCACCCTCACCACCAATCTAGGCAGGGTAGAAACTGCATTCTACCAACAGATTGAGATGTAGACTGAATCTATACCCTATTCTGCAAAAGTAAGGATCCATGTGAATAAATGGCCAAGATGTTTTAAAAATTAAATGTCAACCAAACTGGTATTACTTAAAAAAAATCAAAATCCCCACCCCTTTACTAATAGTCTCCAGTTAGGTAATTAGGCTAATGATGCCTAATATTGGATTAGGAATATTAGATTCCTTAAGTGCAAGAGTGAGCGTACAGTGCAGATGGGTGTGCTAGGGAGAGTGAGCACGCACTACACATCTGATCAGGTATCAGAGTTTGGGGAGATTGTTTGCTTTATCATTGCAGTGTTATATTTCACCCTTATTTAAATGGTTCCTGGTCTTAAGAGAAATAGAAAAGCAAATTCCCCCACTACATCAACACCAGCCTGTCCATAAGCCTCCCACTCATCTCACTGGCCTCGGTATTTCTTGTGTCCTGTATTCCTGCAGCCACTTGTTACTATTGCCGAGCAACAGACCTTAGAAGCAGCTGGTCTGCAGCGCTGTCACAAGCGTTCTAAATGCAGTACCCTGCCATTGCTGGCTGTGATTCCGGTAACATGAGCCAGTTCTCTGTAGTCGAGATGGTGTCTGTGGCATGTTAAGACAGGAAAACTCACTGCTTTCCTGCAGTTTTGAATCCCCAACTCAAGCTGCATCGCCAGTGTCTGAACGTATGGCCCTGATTGAATTTGTAAGAGAGCACCACCACCTCCAGGAATATGCAAGGCCAAACATAACCGGGGTGATATGATTCAACCCCTATGTACCTGACCACAGCAAAACCCAATCCTGATGTAGATTCTGCTCAGTGAGACTCATTATTGCTTAAAACTGCTCGAGCAAAGACAAGCCCTTGCCCTCCCCACTCCTGCTATCCTGGGAAGTAACCACCACTCAGCTAGAGCTGGGGTTTTCAGGACAAAATTTTTAGTAGCCTCAGAGTGCGGCCACCAACTCTTGCTGGTGGCCGCTCTCCAATTTCTACCTAAAACACTTAATTAGCTTTAGGAAAAACAAATGAATATGCACATAGACATCATTGTAATTCCTTTATTGCCAGCTAGTTAGTCTGGTGTGAAAAGTGGTATTAACAAACATACAAGTATCGCTTTTCATACCAGACTTACTCAGCCAATCAAGCTCGGGGACAAATTAAGCCCTGGATGGGTGGGATAGGAGAGTGGGGGAGGCAATGGGGGCTGGGGCCTGAAACCCCACAGCCACAGCCCAAAGCCCTGCGGCAGAGGGACTGGCCCAGGGACGGAGCCCAAAGCTGTGTGGCTGGAACCTGAGGCCTGCCGCCGTGCAGCCAGAGCTGAGGGCTACAGCCTGAAGCCCCACGGAGAGGCCCTTCTCCCCTGCCACCCCACAGCTGAAGCCCAAACCCTGGGCCCCACCACCCCTGGGAAAGTGGAGAACTCACCTGCTGCCTGTTCCCCAGGTGACTCCAGGGGGGTGCAGGGCTCAACGCCTGCTGGCAGCCCCTGAAAGCAACACCAACTTCCAGGAACAACACGGAGTGGGAGAGGACGCTCCTCCGCCCCCCACCCCCGCCCCAAAAGAAAAAAAAAATCACCACAGTCCAGGAGGCTGTGGCTGCAAGAAAAGTCCCTGGTGGCCACATTTGAGAAATGCTGACCTAGAGGGATGAGGGTGACATCTGAAATCCAGCAGTGGATTATATAGCAAATGGTTCCAGCTGGCTTTTAATGCCGTAACTTAAAGTGCCTTCCGTCCCTTAAAATGGGACAGATTCTGTTCTCAGCTGCACCAGCTGAAATCCAGAGAAACTCCACAGAAGGCCCCAGGGTTACTCCGGGCTCGCCCCAGCGAGAGCAGGATTGTTCCCTCCTCTCTGTAAACCGACGCAGCCCCGCCAGTCAAATGCAGCTACTTTCTACATCTAACACTTGGTGATTAATGCTGCAGGACATGAGGCCAAGACCACACTGCTTCCACACTAAACTCAGGGCTGGCCCACCCTGCCCACAGCCAAACCATTCGGAGGGTGCTCCAAGGGCAGAATCTCCCTAGGGAGTGCCCTCTTATTGTTGTTGGGGTGCAGGGTCTGCTCCCCTGTGGAATTAGCCACCTCCAACCCTGCAGAGACAACTAATGGGAGTCAAGATCTATCCCTGTGGAGGCCTTGTGCCTGGGCGGTCCTGTTCCCTCACGCCCCTCGTCCAGCCTGGCTCCAAATGCCACCGGCCCGTCTTCCTTACAAGGAAACTCGTACCATGGAGGGGGCTCCATGGCAACGCAGGTCAAAGCTGTATTTACCTTTCCGGGGGAATCTCCACAGAGGAGCTAGGGGGTAGAGTGCGTGTGTCTCGCCCGCACAACCGGTCCCATTCAACCCAATGTGAGGACAACCCTAATCTAACGGGGCTGGAGACGTCTGGGGATGCAAACCCTTCCTCGGTCAATAGGTTTCCCAAGCCCTGTCTGGATTCCCTTTTAACACAATGGTTTTGGTCATGAACATAAATATAAGGGACAAGGGTTTTGTATCTTTTAATTGTTTATTGTATAATATAAAACTACAAAAGTAAGACTGCTCATTTCCATGTACATTTGTCCAATTGTTTTGATTACAGCCCATACCTACATGTGAATACCGTAATCTGGGTTCAAATGTATATGTCTGTAATATTGCATAGAAAAGGCACAGCGCTAAGGTCTGTGGGGGAAAAAAAAATACAGCCTTCTTTGTGACAATAACAAGCCCTCTTCAACCACCATGCACTGAACATGTCACACTATATATATATACACACACCTTTTCCAGAATCTCTGCCTTTGCAGATTCTAGCATGGGTTACATTGTTAACCCTCTAAAAAGTTTTTGTTTCTTTTTAAAAAGGATTCCAGAATTTGCATTAGGCCTATTTCCTGAAAGAGGGGGGAGGGGAAGCTTAGACTGAACTAATTTCTGAGAAACATTCAGACTCATTAACGTAAGCACTGAAAGCAACTTTCACAAGAGCAGGATGCTGAAATCCGTTCAAAATTAAATCAATGTTCACACCTCTTCAGAGCGAGCGAACCCATTTCTCAGGCAGGAACCATTATAATTTGCTCATTTAGTTTTTGAAGAACGTGTAAACTTTGGAATCACAACACTGAAGGCGATTAACATACAGCAGGGAGAAAACTACAATGGCTGCGGCACAAGCTAAGAGTTTAGTCTCACACTGGGCATTTCAGGTGGCGTCTCGATCATCTTATTTTGTAGCTCACTGCGATGAACATGAATAGACAGATGCCTTTAATTTTTAATACTTTACTGCTCCTCGAAGTTTCTTTTAAAAGGAATCTCTCTTTGCTTTGCATACAGATATGTACAGTCCACTAGGACTCTGAGCAGGGACTGTTACTGGGGCCCAATCCTGTATTGCTGGCAAAATTCCCACTGAGAACTACGTATGAGCAAGGACTGCCTGATCAGTAAGCAATAGTAAAATCAAAAGCCATGCGAAAAAACATGGTGCCCTTGGAATGTGCATTTACCACTTTTTGTCTGTGTCTTACCATTTTGCACAAATGCAGTGTCAGTTCTGTTGCACTTTCTGGAGTAAGGGCATCACCCTGCAAACTCTTACTCGCTCAGAGAGCCCCCCAGACTTCACGGGGACTGCTTGCATCAGTGAAGATTTAGGGGACGTCTACACTACAGCGCTGTATGGGCGCAGCTGCACTGGCTGTAGCGCGTCTGGTGAAGACGTGCTTTGCTGATGGGAGAGCGCTCTCCCATTGGCATAATTACTCCACCTCGGTGACATGCCAAAGCTACGTCAGCGGGAGAGTGTCTCCCACCGATATAGAGCTGGTGTGGACAGAGCGAAACTTGCGTTGCCCGGGGGGAGGCTTTTTCACACCCCTGAGCAACGTAAGTTAGATGGACTTAAGCGGTAGTGTAGACCTGCCCTCACTCATGCATTTACAAGATCAACCCCTAAAGGAACAGCGGCGGTATGCGAACCTTGCTGCTGCTTCTACTCAAGACTCCACCTGACTTTAAAGGGCGCAAGAGCAGGCCCCTTTAAAGGAACGGACGCATTAAGAGTCTGATTTTTAGGACTAATTTTGAGTATTAAAGTCTCCCTCATCCATACTTTTTGCATATTTCAAACAACCAGACCCATGTTGGAAAAGAGTGTGTGTGTGTGGGGGGGGAATTAATGTGAACCTTCCATATCCCGAATAGAACCCAATGCATTTTCTCTGAATCAGGCTCCCATCCCCTTTCCATACAGATTGACATTCCTACAAGAGAATACATTCCTACCATACATTCTGTACATGTTACAATCCAGATGTTGTTAGCTCCACAATAAAATAAATATATTTACAATGAAAAAAAGGAATAAATAACTTATGAAAAAATCACTTCAAATCCAAAGCTCTTTTATTCTGCTCCCATCTTGTCACTTCATTGCACATCATTGTCAATATACATTACCTGGGTATTCATCTTTTATAAAGAATTCTTATCTTGACTGTTATACTCAGCCCTTTGCAAGAAGGCCATGCTATAGAAAGAAAGTTACTGCCAACGCAGAAGGTTCCAACAAGCATTTCAATCTATAGAATTAAAGGTTACAGTTCAAAATAAGAATTACCAACCTTTTGCCTAATTTTATAAATCAGGTGTTTTGCTCTGTGTGTATCTCCTGCCAACTTCCTTTAAGTACACCTCTACCTCAATATAACGCTGTCCTCGGGGGCCAAAAAATCTTGTCACAATATAGGTGAAACCGCATTATATCGAACTTGCTTTGGTCCGCCAGAGCACGCAGCCCCACCCACCCGGAGCGCTGCTTTACCGCGTTATATCCGAATTCGTGTTATATCAGGTCACGTTATATCGGGGTAGAGGTGTACTCTAATATTAAGGATTTCCCTACTTTATTACCAAGGACACACAGATTTCTTTTGAGAGGTAAAGAGTATTTTGAGATTCTTTCTCCTGTTCTGCAATTACAAAGAGACTTCAAACAACCACTTTTAAACAGCAGTTCACTGCTCTGAAAATGGCGTTTATTTGAACTGTTGCCTAACATATGGTGCTTGTCTAAAAACACAATTAACTAATCCAAAGAAAGGGCAGTTGTTAAGAACTGATTTACAATAACTTAGAACAACGATAATCAACTGCTTACCATGTTATTGTTCTGAACAATCAACATTATTGCATGGCTTTAGGTTTTTGTATACAGATTGATACACTTTGTGGTAGCTATGGTTCCTTGGGTGTTCCAGTTACAAAAGTTGTGGAGTGTGTGGCAGGATTGTTCTCTTACAAGGAATGGAAGCTGCTGACTGAACAATAGCCAAACATTACTGGATGCAAAACAGAGCGACCCTTCCCCAGCTGGCCCTGCGCCGGCAATTAAAAATGGTCCTTAATTTTAGTTGGTTGCTGCCATTCTGTTTGAAGTTAGAAAATACTATATTGTAAGCAAACAATTGTGATTATATCAACATCTTGTTGTGTCAGATAGTATTTCTCTTTAAAATAGACTAAAATTGGCTGATTAATTAGGATCTAGAAGCATTTCCTAATTGTACATGATGCATTGCATTTAGAGTAGCAGTTCCTTCCCTGAAAAATTTATTTGCTTTGTGTTATGTGTGTGCATTATATATATTTACTAGTAAATATATATGGCCTGTTTAAAGTGCCAATTTATAAAGCTGCCTTCTTAAAGGCAGACAAGACCCAATTTTATCCATGACAAGAAGTGAGCAGAATTGACTGAATATTGCCAAATGACATAAAACATAATTTAAAATTTCTTAAATAAATATAAAAGTTATTCCTAAAGAAGCCATAGGCATGTCAACAATATAGGTTGTAACCTGCACTCATCAGCTAAAGTACCATTGAAAAACTAAAATGCCATAGCAATTTCAGCAACAGGCATGATACATTGCAAACGTTTTTTTAAATTAAATGTACACCACAATGAATACAAAAATGCTATTGGTGCAGTAATGAGAAGACTTCTCAGGTGTTACGGGGGGAAGGAAACATGCATAGAAAGCTGTGTCTGTATATTCATTGTAAAACAGGTCTATAAAGTGTAAAGCAGGTAACGCGGTTGAGACAAGAAACGAACCCTAGAGGAGATGCCAAGTGATGTAACACGACTGGCTCCAGTTTCAACAGCAATGGATACTAAAATAAGTCCATCCAGTGCAGATAAGAGATGAGCTTCACTGCAGTAATACTGAAGTTGCATTTTTCAGCACTTATTAACACAGTGAGGGAGAAAGAATGCTCCAAGAAAGGGCAAGTGGAATCTTGAACGCAAATTAATTGGAACAAATACCATGTATATCTTCTTTAAGAAAAATTACAAAGAGATGTATTTGTATATGGCGTGTATATTCCCATTAAAATTAAAAGCTAAGGAAATGCCGACTTGCTAAAATGGTAACACATTTCAAGTAACAAAGACAATTGGCTGTTCCAAATTTAGAAAAAACCCCAAAAACTTTGCTTAAAAATAAAAAGATTATACGTTTGTTTGACATACTGGCTTCAGGATCAGGTTTTCAGTAGCCTTGATCTCACAAGAGAACACTTAGAATGAAGTTTCACAATTATCTCCTGCCAACTGTTTAACATAGGTCTTGGAGTCGACATGGCTCTAGGTTTTCAAATCACAGTAGTGCACAGGTGGCTACAGCAGCGAGTAAATATTTGTGAAACAGCCCCCAGCCCTTTCTTAAAGCATTGCTTGCATTCAGGGAGACCTAACTGCAGATTTATTTGATCCATTTTTCTCTTTGCACCATACACATATAAAACATTACAACTCTGTATAAAAGTACAAGGGGTTCTTGTACATCAATTATGCAGGAACTATGTGAGCAAATCCTATCAAAATAGCTATTTTTTGTGTGTATAAACAGCATTTGTTTTTAGAAAAAACAATATAATAAACTGCAGAATCTGTACAAAAATATAAAATAAATTTGGGCAGCAGTTTCTAAACAGCCATGTAAATGCAACACTTAAAGAAGACTAGTTAATGCCTCCAAAGGGCTGAATTGCTAAGTCAACCTATACAGGGCTAAAATGCCAAAAAGGTACGGAGATTATCTAAATAATAAATTTTTTACCTCTTGCAATAAAACTTATAGAAAAAATAGACAAATATGCACATGCAAATGTACAGCTTTCCCCAACATAATCCTTGTGCTTAGCTTTTACAATTCAATTTTTTTGTCGTAATATCATAGTAATATTGTCTACAATATGTATTCTTTCCTATACCAGGGTATTAGGTCTTCCTTGAGGAACCACTTAAAAAAAATACATTGAAAGTGGTCATACATGGATGAAGGCACTCCAACTCTGCTTGAAGCAAAAACTAGTGTGATCCTTTTCTTTTAAAAAAGGCAAGCAAGGACGCATGCACAGTGCTGTGAATTTGGAGGGGCGGGGAGGGAGGGAAGGGTTGTGAAAATACTACCAAGTGTATATACTGGTACATAAAAAGTCGTTATACTTTAAGACCCAACAAGCACCTCCATTATGTGATCCAGTTCTGTGAGGTCCATTTTGAAAGGCTGATTTGGGGTTACTGGTTGACTGCTATAGGGGGCTAGAGTTTTTAGGAGATCATCTGCTGAGACCGGAGCCATTTTTGAGGCAGCCCCTGTAGCAGATGTGCAAGGGTCAAAATCATACATAGACGTGTCAATGTCAGCAAACAGAATATCATCCAAGGTCAAGTCTGTAAGGAAACCTGTGGAAGTTGTTATTTCAAAATTGCCGGGTAAAGAGTCCATGAGTTTTGATTCACTTGTTCTGCTCTCTTGGACTCCCTCAGACTTTTGAACATTAGACTCATTGGAGTTGTCTTTAGAGTCATCTGTTGTTGCTGCTGCTTCTGTTGCTGCTACTACTGCCTCGGTAGAGGTAGGTGTTGGACAGAGCTCCTCAATTTCGTCCAAGGCCGAGGAGAAACTGTCTTTTACCGGTTGGACAGCTGGAGGTGGTAGTTTTGTAGGACCATCATGTTGGACAGTCTGGGAAGTGCAAAAAGTGTCATCCTCAAGCAAAGAGGCTGGGGTGAGGCAAGACTCTAATGGTGTAGTGCTTACTAAGTCAGTGGGGTGAACTGGCTGAGAGGCAAGATGACTGAACGCAGGCTGAGCCTCTCGAAAGCTGTCACCCAGAGGGTCAGTAGGCTGTGAAGTGGTGATGAACACAGGCCTCAAGCTGCCTTCTTGTTTGAGTTCCTCCTGGATTCGCCTCAGCATGTTGTTAATTAAAACTGTCTTTTGCAAGCTTGGCTCTGTTAATGGCCTGTGGTTATAAAGTTTCATAAGGGAAATGTTGAAGATAGTCTGGCGCTGTAAGGTGTAAGACACCTTAGATGGACCGTCAGTAGGAGACACCACTTTGCCTTCCAGCCCATCTTCATGCTCGTCAAACTTCCGCTTTCCTCCTTTCCCCAACATATATCTGAAAAAGAGGTGGGGCGGGGGAAACCATTACAATAAATCATTTAAAATATTTATATCTTACAGCAAAACACTGACTTTATGCTTCACACCGAAGCTCAGCGTCAAACAGTTTCTACCTACCCTAGGCAGATATTCTACATACCAGTGACACAGATGGGTCTGAATCAGATCCCACTCATACTGGTTTCCCACTAGAGTAACTCCATTGACTCCAACGGAGTTACTCCTGATTTACACTGGTGCAATAGAGAGAACAGAATTAGGCACAGATAGGTCTAGTCAGAGCAATAGCTACCTTAGTACAACGCTACGGCTGATAATTTAAACAAACCTAAGTTAGCAAATTCAAAGTATGGTTAGAGCTGCAACTATAACCCAGCCCTCTGCACACCTGTAGCATTTACACTATACACTGTTAGGTGCATTAGTTACATCCCTCTCACGCCAATGTGGGCACGCAGGGTGGAAACGAGGCTCTTCCATTCCTCGCCAGCATTTGCTGCTGCTTCCACCTGCTCTGCGGTGTTGAGGCTGACTGTTCTGCCTCCTCCCTGCTAGGTGTATGCCTTCAATTACAGCTCTCCTACGGGCATTAATCGTTCCCAATCATAACACTGCATTTAACGTAGGGGGTTTTATACTGAATTTCCCTTTTTATTTTAAATTAAAAAAATTCCAAGCAACTGTACACAGAGAGATTGCAGAGTCAACTCTCTGGCATTCCACATATATGCAAACCCCAACCTGTTTTAGTCCAATGATTAAAATAAACTCTAGCCCGGGAAATGCTTGTCTCACCTCTCCAAAGCACATGCATTACAAATGAGGGGGAAAAATCCTTTCAAGTCATTTAGTCCATCCTCCTGCCAATGCAGGATTGTTCTCTCCTGTGTATTCGCCCGTTTAGTGTAATGTTAACAGCTACAGCCACTATAAAAAAGCGACTAGTAGTTTAGGGCACTCAAAGTTCAGGGTGCCCAAATTTAGACTCCTTAAAGGGGCCTGATTTCCAGAATGTGCTGAGCACCCACTCTGCAGAAATCAGACACCCAATAATCAAAACACTCAAAAAAAAAAAATCACGGATCCTGGTCTATTCAGAGTATTTGTTTCTAGGCATTTCAATGTCCCAAACTGAGGCAGTCACAAATGCACAGCTAAATTCGTCACCCTATTAATGCTGAGCACTAGGATCATGATGGTCTGACAGCCTACCTCTGCCACCACCTGCCCTGATGGGGGGCTCGCCCTGCATATTTGCAGTCACTGTGGATCTTAGGCCCTGACTTTTAAAGGTATTCAGCATTCCTCTGCTCAAGGTTGCAAGGCCTAGGCCCGGATTCGCAAAGGTACTGAGGTAAAAACAGTGGAAACTAGGCACCTAAATACCTTTGAGAATCCTGACCTAAGAGGCTGACATGGCTAAGTTCCATTTTCATTTTACACTCCTATGTGCCTAAATCACATTTGGGACTGGGACTCGGGCGTCTAAGTCACTTAGGCCTTGCAACACAGAGAAGCAATGCCTTTACAAATCTGAACTTTGCCATTTTCTATATTCATTTACTTAAAGGAAGGAGCTTCCATCATTTTGTTTGGGGCACTATTTCGGCTGAACAACAGGAAACTTTGACTAACAATGTTGTCAAAAGTTTCATTTCACTCATTTTTCACCTTGTTTATTTGAAGAAACATCAGCTGCCTTTTTCCAGTTATTAGACTGTGTATAACATCCACATGCATCTGATGCGTATATCTCGCTAATCATACTGAATCAACAGGGAAATGACACACTACTGCACTTGCACAATGGGTCTTATTTTTAAATGCCTAATCAAAGCACCTTCCTCACTGAGGCCTACATCCATGTAAAGTTGGAAGCTTAAAAATTTCTTTTGAGGTATCAGAGGACATTTTTAAAAAGTGTCAGCGTGCGCACACACCTTCCTAACACTAAGATACATTTTAAAAAGGACCATCGGAATTTCATACAACTTTCCCAAGAACATAAATTGCCTTTGAACTAAGAAAGCAGCATGGTGCTTTTCCAATCACAGATGTTTTATCAGAAAGTTAGAGAGCATCTGAAAAGAGAGGCCTAGAACGTGTCACTCCCATCTAACCAGAGTACCATAACTGTGACCATATTATTGCCAGCAGTATTCATTGGGTGGAAAAACATCATCTTTGAGACACACAGTAATCAGCTCAGCAAACAAATTCTACCATCATAGTAAGAGGTGCACCTTATGCTATACACTTGGTGTACACACAGTACTCAACTACTTGTCAACCATGTGGAACTTCCAATAGTTCTGGAAGCAAACAGAGGTTTGGTTTTGCTTGGGGTGGTTTTTTTGAATCTCAATTATTACTCAGGAAAACAGATTGCAAAGCCTGATGTGGAAATATATTTTCTGCTACAGGTGGCCTCCAGATATTTTTTCAGTGCTTGTGAGATTTCAGTCTTGGTAATTTTTTCCCTACAATTAGGCTGCATGAAATGAATATATTGTACAAGAAGTTTTATTGGACCTAATCTAAACAGTCGAGAAGAGAGGCCATCAATACATCTCCCTTACCTGCACCACAAACTCCATCAACCCCATCTGAGGAAAATCCTGCAGGAGGGAGACACTCTAAGCTGCTCTCACTGCATCAATCCACTGTGGGGGGTGGAATATCGCATGTTCACATGGGTTAGAGGGTATAGGGCCCTAGTAAGCCCACATGTGCACAAAAGCCTCCCCCTTTGCATTGTTCCCTTGGCTCTCGCACTCCAGAGTGGCGCTTCACACCCAGGAGCTGTGCTGCCACTGGCTCCCTGCCTGCCCTTTCCTCTTACTGGGGCGAGGAGGATAAAGCAGAAAGTGAGGAGCAGAGAACTCACATGGTTTGACCCGGAGACAACACAGAGCTTTGTGAGAGTGAGAGCACCGAGTCAGGCGTGAAACACTGCCGAGATGCACCTCCGGTTACCTGGAATGCTGCACCGACGGTTACTGCAATGAAGAAACGAACCACAGAGCTGCTGTCCCCTCGCCAGCCTGACACTGCACTCCCCCAAAGTGCAGGGTTCACATGGAGGGCTATGCAGGGGGCTGGTGGGGCAGTGCTTCCTTGCTCTAACATCCCCTCCCCATCGGACAGCGGTGGAGAGGAGGTGGCCTAGAAAGATTCTCCTTTACTCAAGGCCATCTCTGCTCATCGTCACCCCTTTCTCTCCATCTTTTTATTTAGGAACACGTATGAGGGGAGGAGAATCAGTCCCTGGGGTAAAACACAGAGTGGCAGATGAGATCAACTCCAGATGCACAGAGGGAAATTGCAACAGAAGTATAAGTAGCTCTGAACCCCGAACCTGACCCTTACACAACCCTTACTGTGTTGCCATAAAGGTCTAAGGCAGTGGCCCCCAAACTATTCACAGTCGCACCCCCTTTACTCCTGTCCACATCTCAGGGCCAGGAGCGGGGCAGTGTGGTTGCAGCAGAGAGCTGCCTGAGTCCAGAATCGTGCACGATTACACTTGGGAATGCACTCATGCTGCCCGTGCTCCTGTGGCCGCTCTGTTTGTAGTGTGCTAGCTCGTGTATGTCTACACAAGCTGGGCATTTTGTCTTCCAGCTGCTATGCAGACAGACCCTAAGGGGACATCCACCTAGCAATAAAAGAAGAGCCGTGGCCTGGCTATGGCTGGCCCAGGTCTACTGACTCGGGCTCAGCTCGGTTTCCCGGGCTCACAGAGTCTCAGAGCTCAGGCTCCAGTGTGAACCAGAATTTCTACACTGCAGTTTTCTAGCCCCTGCAAGCCTGAGTCAGCTGACCCAGGCTCTGAGACTCAGTGCCCCGGGGTTTTATTGTAGTATAGACATATCCCAAGCGACAACTTCTGCAGTCCTTATTCAAGCAGAATTTCCAGTTCACCTGATGGGAGTTTGGCCCGAGGAAAGACTGCGCTGCCTGTACCCACTGGTTTAACTCTTGTGCAGCTTTCATGTGAATTGATCTAAAATCTCCAATCTTTCTTCTCAGCCCCAGGCTTGTTTTAGGAGCGGTTTTAAAAGCAAAAAACCCTTTGCAGAGTGGAGGGGCAGGAGACAGGGTAAAAGAAGCGTGAGGGAAATACTCTGACACTTTCTGAAGTTTGTCTAACATTGAATCTAAAACAAGTGGGGGGGGGAAGTCAATCTTTATGGCTAAAAATAAACCCAAACTCCAGATCTCTTTTCTGGAGTTACACCTCTACCCCGATATAACGCTGTCCTCAGGAGCCACAAAAATCTTACGGCGTTCTAGGTGAAACCGCGTTATATCGAACTTGCTTTGATCCACCGCAGTGCGCAGCCCCCCCCTCCCCCCCGGAGCACTGCTTTACCGCGTTATATCCGAATTTGTGTTATGTCGGGTCGCGTTATATCGGGGTAGAGTTGTACATGCAATTTAAAGAGAGGGAAGGGGGCAAAAAACCCAAACAAACCAAGAAAAGCTGAGGAACCTGTAGGCACTAATCCAAGTCTCTTGGCTGTCTACCAAGAATCCTTGTGCCTGGAATCTCGAGTGAACGAAAACTCTGAAAAGTAGCATTGCCCCACGGAAGGCTGTGTTTTCTCTCAACCCTAGTGCCAATTTCACGGAATGCTCAGCCTTTTTTGTGTGTGTGTTTAAATTCTGCAGTGGCACGCTGCCTTTCCCTTTAAATGTGTGTGCCAAGAGCAGAATCGCAAGGCTGACAGGATACATCAAAGTAAGTGTTCTGAGCCCAGCAGTTTTAGAAGCTTTGTGCTAGGATGAGCACTGGCAGCGTTACAAGCAGAAAAAGGCTCCATTATTAGAAGACTATCAACAGAACATAACAACGGCACTACTGGGCCAGACCAAAGGTCCATCTAGCCCAGTATCCTGTCTTCCAACAGTGGCCAATGCCAGGTGCCCCAGACGGAATGAACACAACAGGTAATCATCAAGTGATCCATCCCGTCGCCCATTCCCAGCTTCTGGCAGACACAGGCCAGGACACCATCCCTGTCCATCCTGGCTAATAGCCATTGATGGATCTATCCTCCATGAACTTATCTAGTACTTCTTCTCCAACCTTGTATTTAAAGCAGAGTTTTTTAAATGGTGTGGGGTCTGCTGGAGAAGGTTTAAAGTTTGTCAAACCCTGGAAGTAGTTAATGTTTTAATACTAGAAAATATTCATCATACAAAACAAACCCTTCCTCCCTCCCACTAAGAGGAAAGCAGGCAGTTTGGGTGGCTAATACAGCCTTCCCATGCCAAGTTTTTTTTTCTAAAGGAGCTGATTTCTCTAGTAGGCACCAAAGAGCACGGAACCTGAAGTAAGCTCCTAAAGTGACAAAGGAGAGAGAGAGAGAGAGAGAGAGACACACACACACACACACAATAAACAAAATAACTTCTCTACATTGTTTTCCAGGAAGCTTAGAAATGACTGAAGGCTTCCTGTACACATGACTGTCTAGCTTTCACATATCATTCAGCCTTTATGTAGCTCAGTTCAAACAGAGCGCTGGTGGTGTCTTTTTTTAAAGACAGAATGTATCAAGTAACTCATAACTTCACCTACTAACTTTACAGTATTTCCCCCCTCCAGAAATCCCCTACCAAATGGGTCTAAAACTTTCAATCTACAGAAGTAGCTACTTCTAGCCTACACAAGGAGATTTTCATTTCCCTAACTAGGGGACTAGAATGACTAGCACTGGAACTTAAAGCTAGCATTAAAAATATTTTAATTCTGGAGCATAAATGGGAGTTGTTTTGAAAAAATAAGAGTTTTTCCCAATTTCCATCAACTGCTTGTTCATTCTACATGACTCCTCCCCCACTACCAGTGATCTTGGGTCTACATTAGAAAACACTTCAATTTTGCACATCTTGACTTGTTAAAGTATCGAGTGATTTAAAATAAAAGATACTGAGGCAATATGCACCACATAAGAAACACTCTCTCCAGCTTGACTCCTCTGGACTTGGTGAAGAGCCCACTCCTACACTCCCAAGTCAAAACTCCTGTTGAGGAACTGAGAAGGCCAACTTACCGGGCCGGCCAGGCAAAGAGTAAAGATTAGTGTAAACTTAAATATATTCACGCCCTCCACATATAGGAAGTCACAGTAAGTCTGAGTCAGACAATTACAGAAGGCAGGGATAAAACACCGGACAAAATGCAGTGCTGTTATGGACCATTTGGTATTCTCAGAAAGGCAGTGCCCAGTAAGAACTCCAAAGTATATTACATCTCTTAGGAGCTGGTTTACAGTGACCTCAGGACCTCTTCCTGGCTACATAGGTTCCTTTTCCTTGGTATTATCCCATTTCTAGTCATCTCTTGCAACATATTTCTGTATTTGTGTTTAGTGCTATTTAGGTCAAGCCCAAAGATGACCGACTACATGTTATGGTCACGTGTTTTAAGGTTTGATGTGGTCATGGGCATGAGCTACTTTTAAAGAGAGACAATGTAGAACTGATTCAGCCATTCAAAAGAAAAAGAAAAGTTGCTTTGAGATTTTTCCAGAGATATTAGCCACAAAGTAAGCTTCACCGGCTCCAGCTTTTGGAAGACCCAGTCCAATAAAGCATCTAAGAACCATACACTGTTTCAGTAAGTCTGAACTTGCTTTTTCGTCCTCTGCACTTTAGGATGATTACATACACTCTAGTAGATGAACTTTACAAGAGTAAAGCTGGTGTCATTAGCACAGTGGGTTTGGTTTGGTTTTTAATTAAAAAGACAAGTGACGTTATTGAAAAACATCTTTTGCCCTTTATGAAGAATCTGGTTTTGTTTCACCGAAGAGAAACTGGTTTTGGTTTTGTATCACCAAAGAGAAACAGTCTGAAGATGGTGGTTGTTCAGAGCCAACGGCAAAATGATTAGTAAGTGTGGGGAAGCTTGTAACATTTCTGGTCCTAATTACTGATATGAGTCCTTCACTTTCTAGAGAACACAGATCCATACACATCTCTGAAGTAGTATTTGCCAATCCTGGTCATCAGGGTATTCTTTGCTATTGCTGGGCCCAATCCTGAAGTCTTTACTAATTGGGAATTTTGCCTAAATAAGAACTGCAGCACTGGAGCCATAAAAAATAAAATGAAAAAGAAAACGGTTTGGTCATCTTGTCACTAGACAATACAGGCTTGTTCCCTACTGTATATACTCCAAGGCTTTGCCCAGTTTAGTTTTAAATGTCTCCCATTCACAGTGGCTTTTCTTGGAAAAGCTATTCCAGAATGCAACAGCCCTCATTGCTAACGAAGAAATAAAAAGGTTATTTTAAAAAGCAGTTTACCACCTCAAGAAATATATCCTACAGAATCCACAGAATTGGAATTGGATTTTTAAGAAGCCATATCCCCAATCCTTTCACTTGCGCAGTCACCTTAGGAGTTCTTGATACTGAATGGTTTAAGACTCACTCTCAAAGCTAACCTGGCGAGTTTTTTAAAAGGTACTCTCATAAATCTCAACAATTCACAGGCAATGATTTGTCCTCATGGGTCCAAAGTTTGAAGGAAAGAAAAAACTAGGAGGAGCTGGTGTGTGCAGGGTGGCTTAAAGCAGACCTGGCAGCATCTACTTCCTGACTGAAATCCTGTGTAGCTGAAGCCACAGCACTTAAATAAAAAGTAAAAGAGGGGGAAAATGGATTTTTTCCACTTTCTTTTCCCTCAGAAAAAACTAAAGCCCAAATCCTGCAGGCTGAAAAGGCAATTGGGGAAATTTTCCTCTAACTCTGAGTACACAGCTTTTCAAGCCTCAGTGGTGATCGCTCTGAGATTTTAAGTTTTTCAGGCACTTTCTGTGCTGTTTCTGTAACATGGAATATTATTTCTCTTCCCTACTTCAAATCTCAGAGGGACAAATTCTGGTGAAACTGAAGTCAGCGAGTGTTTTGTTACAGACTTCAATGGAATCAGGGTTTTGCACACAATGCCACAGGACCACGAGTAAAGGGTATTTTGTGTCAATTGGGTAGTTCAACCGGCAACACCATGGGCCAGCTCTGATCCAGCCCATCTGTGTTTGGCACAAGGACAGAGTGGGCAACTTTAAGCCTTCTTGATAATCCCAGATCCTAGGGTTGGTCAGGGCAGCCAGAGGGACAAGCTTAAATTATGCCCAGCCACCCCTGGGGTCAAGAGGCCATTTGGACAGTGAGGAGCGAGCAGAGCAAAAGCACACCTCTTCATACACCTTTTCCCTCGGCCACACCCTGGAGTGAATCCCACACAGGGTCAGACCTGCCAGCTTTGTGGCTGATTTGTGTTGCCCAAGTAAGGCCCATGATCTGGCCCCTAAATTCCTGGCAAGGAAGACATTGATTGTGCCAGCCTATGACCACCAGCTGGCCAGAGGAAGGAGTCAGAAGATTAAATCTGTCCATAAAGATGGAAGCCCTCCAACCTCCTAAAGGAGCGATGGACCCCTTCTCCCACAACCACTTGTTAAAGCTAGAAATGAAAGGTCATTACCAAGGATAAAAAGCGGTTACTCAGCTCTGGCTGGAGAAAGCGAACAAATCTAGCATCCATTTCTCACTTCACTTTGTATTTTTTTTTAAATCCATACATCCTGGGTTTTAGCCCAAGTAATTGGAAGAACAAATTATGCTGATTTA
Source organism: Mauremys mutica (assembly GCF_020497125.1). NCBI lineage: Eukaryota > Metazoa > Chordata > Testudines > Geoemydidae > Mauremys > Mauremys mutica. The sequence continues at coordinate 194,945,299 of NC_059074.1, read as the reverse complement.
AAAAACAAAACAAAAACACCCACAGTCCTTAAATACACACTTTCTTAAAGATTTTGTTTGCTTGGTACAAAGGGGTTTTTAAATCCTAGCATAGCAATGTCACACTAGGTAGCTAGTACAGTACGTACTTCATGGTAATGAGCAACTAGATTTGATATGCTGCAGCTGGCTCAGAATCTGTACGTTAACTGTTTTTGCTAGACTTCTTAGTGTCTGATTCTGATCTCTATGATGCAGGCTGAACACCAGTGTGATTCAGCTTACTCCTAAGGAGTTTTACTCCAGAGTTACACTACTGTAGGCAAGAATCAGGTCCCAGGTCTTGATATTATGGGCACATGACGGGTGGGAGAAGCCAGAAGAGATGGAAGGCTATATGGAAAGGGATAATACTGGGGTTGCTCTCCTCTCTGACTTTTAATAGTTCGGATTCCCCATTTACAGTGTTTTTTTTCTAATACCAAGTTGTTAGTTTTAGGTCAATTCTGACCCAAGTTCCCTCTAAGCCACGTGGCCGCGCAGCAAGCTATCAAGGGCCATGCAGGCGGGGAGAGGCGCCTCTCCTCTGGCCCCGGGCTGCTGCTGGGGGGAGTCCTCTCTCCCCGCCACAGCCCCAGGGCAGCCTGCACCCCAAATCCCTCATCCCCAGCCCCACCCAAGAGCCTGCACCACCACCCCCGTTGGAGCCCTCACCCCCCCCCCCGCACACCAACCCTTTGCCCCAGCCCTGAGCACCCTCCCACACCCCAATCCCCTCATCCCTGGCCCCACCCCAGAGCCCGCACCCCCAGCCGGATCCCTCACCCGCCTGCATCCCCTACTGACTTTTTTTTTTTTTTTAAAGGAGTAAAAATATTTTTTAATAAGCATTCACAAAACTCTCTCGGTTGAATATCAAAAAGTACAGTTCCGCACTCCCAGAGAGCACTGGGCATCACTCACGTTCACCAGCCTTCTCTTCAAAGTGCTAGCAAAAACTGTAAATGCCAGGTGGTTTGGGGGTGTATTCTGTAGGAAGCTACTCCTCCCCCCATTTGCTTTTGTGGGCTGGTCTACACTTGGGGTGAGGGGGTATCGATCTAAGATACGCAACTTCAGCTACGTGAATAGCGTAGCTGAAGTCAAAGTATCTTAGATCGATTTACCTCGGGTTCTCACGGCGCGGGATCGACGTCTGCGGCTCCCCATGTCGACTCCGCTACCGCCGCTCGCTCCGGTGGAGTTCCGGAGTCGACGGGAGCGCGTTCGGGGATCGATATATCGCGTCTAGATGAGACACGATATATCGATCCCCAAAAAATCGATCACCACCCGCCGATACGACGAGTAGTCTGGATGTACCCTGTGTGTGTGTGTTGGGGGGGGGGGGATTATAGCAAGTTTTAAACCTCAATAGTAGAGGCTAGTAAAAATGAACCCCAGACATGTCAACTCAAGCCAGAATTTTCAGAGGTGCCAGTCATGCACAACCAGAGTCATGACGGCCATTGTGTGTGTTTGGTTCCTCTGAAAATCTGGCTGGTTTTATACAGATACTGTAGTAGACGCGCTGACACCTGGTAAATTAAATAATCATGCTTAAACAAAAGAAAACAAAAACCCCACAGGGGAAATTTTTAGTAGCTATCTTAAGTAGGCTTTAGTGCAGCGTACTGAAAGTTATGGCAGTCGTAACACTAGGATGCCAGCGGAAGTTTAGAATCTCCGTATAGGAACATGGGAAGTCCCGCCGTTATCGCTGGAGTTCTACTTTGCACTTCCAGGAGGTCTGAGGTCCCTGCAGTGACATCCATGTTAATTGGAAAGTAAGGTGAAGCCTTCCCTAACAAATAAGCAATGCAATTATAAAGCAAGTCAATAGCGTAAAGCCAGCTAACGTGTTCCAGTGATATTTTGAAACTGTAATCCGATACTACTGTTTCCATCCTCGTGCCTTGCCTGCACTCCCTTGTTGCATACTGTACTATTTGAGGCCCAGAGGGCAAGGCAAGCTCCTGCTGTTTATTAATGATCAGACGCTGCATTTCGACTGAGCTCCGCATGCACACCACCCGCACTATTTTCTCGATAGTTTCTTAAACTTGCAGATTATTGAAACCCTACCAGAAGGTTAACCTTTTTGGAACAACTTAAGCAAGCAACCCCTCCTCCCCTCCCCGCAACTCTCTCATTTTAAATCTCCAACAGTTTTTACTGTGCTAAAAAAGGCAAAGCCACTCGAAGCAAGTCTCTACTCTTGCTAAGTTTTGCAGGAAGCATATGCTTCTATTAAATTAGAAACAGTTTCTAATGCTGTCAGTTTGCTAAGTGTAACCTTTTCTCTTGGAAGAAGAGAAGCTGGTTTAATGTTTTTGACAAACTGCACTCAGCAAACAAAACTATGTCAGATAAAGCTGGAACAGGCTCCAATAAATATAATTTAAAATAAATTAGGGCCTCATTAAATAATCATTTGAAAGAGGGGCAGGTTTTGGATATTATAGCTGTGTTAATAAGAGCGTTCATAATAGTAGAAATTGTATTCGGGCAATAAAACTTAATACAAGTTGAAATCAAATTTACCCTCCCTTAGCTTGTTAAGCCATTAACAATTACACTGAAAAAATTAGGAGGTGCTCCAAAGTACACAGGGGCTGTATATGGAAGGAAGACCAGGCCTTTTAAAATGGTCACTTGAATAGAAATCACGAGCAAATAGCACAGGCAGCATAACACAGGTGATTGGATCTTCTTTCTGATACAAAGGAGAACAAGTGATGTGTTTTTAGAATAAAGTATTAACACACACACACACTGCTTACTGTCTGGTGTGGAGCTGTCTTTAAAGCAGGAATGAACTGTTTGGGGGCAATACATATTATTTTTATGCCAGAGCCCCCAGCTAGCCAAAAGATCAGTTCTGACATACTCTACCTTGTGTAGATCTTCTCTTTTGCCTCCTTGAAACAGTGACCAAGGGCATCAGTCAAGTGTGAATGTGATCACGAGACTCAAGCCTACTCCCTTTAGGGATCAACAACTAGGGAGTTTCATGCAAAAATTTGCTACCATTGCTAACTCTGGCTCAGCTCCACCAGTGGGAGTGCTAGTATGGACCCTATGACCACGGGCATAATTTAGACCTGCTTGGGGCAAGAGTAGCTAACACTGTTAAATACACTGGCAGCCCATTTACACCATTGCTACCACTGGCATTGGCAACGAGGGGGAAATATTTGCAAAACACAGACACGGCCTTATCCTGGGGGCACCTCTTTGTCCAAAGTCCTCATTACTCTTTTCCCCCGGAATAGCTGCGCACACTGCATACCAACGAAGGCAAAACCAGGATTCCTACATGGAATCTGCAATGCCGCCTGGGACGCTGGGAAAAAAAGAGCACATTCTCCCCTGGCAGAACGGGAGCGTTAGCTCTGCAAGGACTTGTCTCAGCCAACGTGAAGAGCGAGACTGAGGTTATTCCGAAACTCGGATCTCCACGTGGCAGTGCTGAGGAAGTTGTCAGGCTTGCCAAGCACGACTCAAGTTATATTATGCTGTATACACATGGTTCAGACTCCTTTCAAATGGTGAATTGTGCTGCCAATATACAGTAACACCAATATCTCAAGCACCATGGTTTGGTTCCCTGCACTTCTTCTGAGGGAGAGAATAAGAAATGCATTAACTAAATAGGATCCAAGGCTAATCAAGGTGCATGGACCATACAGAATAATCCTAATCTGATTTAAAAAAACACACAGGTGATGCTTTTTGTTATCTGAAGCTATGCCATGGGGCCTATTCAAAGTTACCTCAATGGGCTGAACTCAGTTACGACGTCTCTGAGCAGGTCTCATATTAAGGGGCTCTCTTGTCCAGTAGTCAGCAACACTACGGGCCACAATCCTGAAAGGAGAACCATATGGGCAGACCCCCGAATGGAACCGCACTCAAACCCATGGGTCTCTCTGCAGCATCATGCACTTCTACTTGGAGAACCCGGGCCACAGTTTCTCAAAGCCGTGAAGCCTCAACAGTTAAGATGACTGGGCACTGCTTTAGGGCCAAATCCAGTTGATTGTCCTCCATTCTCACTGACTTCAGAGCCTTCAGGAATCCGTATGTTGAAGAGCCTACCAGGCAGGCGCGGCTTAATCGTAAATTAAATTCAAAACAATCTGAAAGACCTACTACACTAACAAATAGACCTTTTCCTTTCACAGTTAAAATTGTAACCTGTGATCATGGTATGCTACTGTACACAGAGGATAAGGGGGATGCTGAAATATTTAACACTTATTTAACCCTCCCTTCCTCCTCCCTTGTAATTTTGTTAATGTGCTAAACAATGGGGTATGGCTGTGCTGTGTCATGTTCAGCTGGTTAAACAAGACATCTTTATTGGCATATACATGTCATGGTCTGGTTGATGTATTTAGTGTATTTAAAGAGCCAAAGTCTTCAGAGTCTATTCTCCCCTGGATGCACGCAATTCCTGTAAAGGTTAATGGGAGTTATGCGCGCATCAAAGGGAGACAAGACCCCTTTGTGTATAATGGAAGGTAGTTTTTCTCATGTATTTATAATTACTTGGATGGAGTCCTTGCTTTCAGCCCTTTCATAGAGTCTTTTCCCCAAAGGTACCTTGTTTTTCCCCCTCACATTTTAGGCCCTTAATAAAACACACTGGGAACCCCCTCCCCCCCACTTAAAACAGAAGCTGAAGTGTTTGCCAAAATGCATATTATAGCTTTGAAAATGGAGTATTGCATAAGTTACCACAGTCAAACTGAAAAGAAGCAACTAGACTGTTTTTTTTTCTGTAAAGAAAAGTGTGGCATAAAATGCAAACTACATGTCAGCAATGGGAAATAATCTTAGCTTCTGTCTTGTAGGTTTCATATGTTAACCAGTTTCTTGCCACTGAAAGTAAAAAACCGTGAACAGACTATAACAGAAAGTATTTCCATGATGCTGTTCTCAAAGCAATTGTTCTTATGTGCTTAGGAGTAGTTTTCAACATTTTTTGCTTTAATAAGCGAAGCACCTATTGCTTTAAACAAACAGACAGGTCACAACAATCCTCAGGATCATTAGTTTTACATACGTCATCTAATCAGAGGTAATTGTTATTTTTGTGCCAGGTACTGCAAATGGAGGGCTTCAAATGTTCTGATGCTAAAGAATCTGTGCATTATTACATGTAACAAATCTTAATAATATGTAGAAAGGAGCATAAAACATTTTAATTTATTTCAATGGGAGGAGTAGCTATTATCCTGCCTCTACCACACATGTGTGAACACAAGCAGAAAAAAATGATCCCGAAGAACCAATGTGAAAGTTTGCCAAGACAGCATTAAATGAGGTTAGACAAGTGGACAACTGTTGGCCTTTCAATCTAGTGCACTAAAGCTCTCGCATTTGTTGAAATACTGTGTGTGTTTTCATGTTTCCTGAAGTAGAATTCCAAAAGCTGATAAAGGGAACTTTGGCTAGCGTTGAACTATAATGAACCTATGGCAATGGCAAGTAAGAGGCAGAGAGATTTAATTTTCATGGTCTCTGTTTGATTCCACAGTCAGAATAACTAAACAGACACACAAAAATAGTATAATTATGAATATTAACCCACTCGAGCTGCATAACGTCCAGTAATTGAAGTGCTAATATCCTCAGAAAAAACTGTCATGCTAGACCTACATGGTTTTATCCAATTATCCTATTTTGGAACACTTATATTTTATGGCACACTTTAGGATCAATTCCACATTTAAAAGCCTGGCTAATACAGGTCAGTTAGCTTGGAATACTGTAATTTAAACACTGATACAGTGTGTGCATTTGGGGGATGGGAAGCTGGCCCACATTTCACAGAAAAGTAACGTTAGAAGAACAGAATAAAAAGAAAAGAGAAAGTGTTTTAAGTTGCATTTCTCCTTTAAGCCAGACACAAATCATACACCATAGCCAAGTTCCACATTACATTAGTTTTCTTTCAGAGTTACAGAGACTAGAAAAAAAAATGTAACCCAAAACAGCAACTGTGTATTGTGCATGTCTTTTTGCACTCACAACTGGGGCAATACACCAGACAATCAAGGCTTAAGTTTAAAAATACAAAAAGGTATAATATTCCCTTCTGTACATTTGCAATATTTTGTGCAATGAGTGTGTGTGTAATCTTAGAAGCACCAATGTCCCAAATATATGGGGGTTGGAGTGTTTCAGAGGCTATGTATCTCATCACAGGAAGGTAACAGAAGCAAAATTACTGTATTGTAAAGTAGCCCCCTGTTCAAAGCCCTCCTGACTGTGAGTGATATAAGTTACTGCTCTTGGCGAGAGGAAAGGCAAGGGGATATGCGCTGATTTGCAGCAAATCACACTATAGTGAATGCTTAAATATTGCAGATTGTCACATACATACACACACTCTCAATGCAATAAGAAAGCAAATTTTACTACTGCTGAAAACACTCGGGTGGATTTCATGCACACCAGAGTCTCCTTTTTATGATGAATTAAGGAGACTTACTCTAATAAAAGAAAAATGTATATTTTAAAATATTAAATTATTATATATTTTAAAGGAAAAAATATTTTTCCAGGGGGAGGGGCTATCTTCAACACATGTGAAAAATACTGAGTGCATGAGAACACAGGAAGATGTTGCCATATTTATGAATTAGATTTAAGAACTTCATTTCTGCAGCTACCTACAGTTAAGACAAAGCTGCCTTTAGGCATTTAAAACTAGTCAGACCTGCTGTAGCAGCTGCACAGTCTGCTTCGAATATGCCCTCCACACTCCTTCCAACCCCCACCCCTACATATCCGCATAGTTTACCTCCAATCATGGGCGTTTCTTTCTATAGTGCAGTTCACTCAACAATCTTATTGCCTCCTCTGCAAGGGAAAGAGTTGCAAAAAGAGCAGTGTGAAAAGACTACTAAGAAAAAGTTGGATGTTAGCAAATCATAGATGCTAATCACATTTCAGTTGAAAGTCTGTTTGGATCCTGCAGCACAATTGTTTTACCATGGATTGAAAATCATGGCTCAAAGAAAAATGTTTGGTTTGTTACAGATAATCCTGTCAGGTATTAAATCTGAGGAAATTAAATCCTTTCCTTAAACACTGTAGTGACTGAACACGTGTCCAATAGAAGGAAGGGTCTAAACCTACCCCATTCAAAATTCCTTTGATCAAATTAGTACCATTTTATGTCACTCCGTTTTTTAAAAAGCAGTTTTTAAAGATTCCTGTCATGCATTTGTATCTGCTTCATATAATTTTTATATATGTCGTAACACTTCTCTTTTGCTGTTTTATTCTTAACAGGAAACACAGGAAACGGGACCAAATCCGGTTCATTCACTGATGTGTAAGTAAGCCCAGCAGGATCTGGCTCCCACTGATTACACAGAATGAGATGTAAAAACTGAACTCCAAAGCCCCATGGGAGAGGCCATCCCAGCTTTTCCAAAGGCACAACAGGGCTGTAATGGGACTGACGTTCTGGCTCAAAGACTTCAGTAGAGTTACACCAGTGTAACGGAGAGCAGAATCTAGCCATGTAATCTACCTACCACAGTCACATATTTATATTGTGGTAGTGCCCAGGAACCCTGGTCATGGCCCCGGACCCCCTTGTGGCAGGCACTATACAAATACAGAACAAAATGACTGCCCCACCACAAAATCCTTACAATCCAAAGGCTGTACAGTCACTTTGACTTTGGCTTCTCTGGACTTTTCAGTGACTGTGCAATCAGAATGTTGCAGTAACAGTTTGTGTTCCGTTTACATTACATATTATTTTTTGCTGACTGCACTGGTGATGCTGAAAAAAACCAAAAAAAAACCAAAAAAAAAAAGGAAGACCTCAGTTGTGGCAAACATTAAAGTTCACTTCATTTATAACAGGCAAAAAAGTATATACATTAAAGGTCTTTCTCCATTTAGGAGAAGCAGGCCCTTCTGTTCAGAAGCAGCTATACTTTTCCTGATTGATCAGTGTACTTGTAAAATAACTATTGGTAGAAATATGTCAATTGCATCTATTTAAAAAAAACCAAACCAACACCACACACCAACACCCCTACCATTCTCAGATTTGCAGATTCCACTTTTTATAAACTAATAATTAGTGCGAGGATCAGCTACACTACATATTTGCACTATTACCAGCTGGCTTCCCTTTAAACTGGACCTTGCTCCCTTTTCTTTAGTGCATTCATGATCTTTGGACTCAGCAATTGAAGTCTGCTGTTTCTGGCACGGATTGATTTTTTTTTTTTTTTGGCCAAGAAACGGTTGCCGCTGAAGCGGTCTCCTTTTGCGCCAGGCTTACAAATATGAACTAACTCACAAGAAAGCATACCTGCATTAAAAAGAACTTATAAAAGTAAGTGGGTCATCAGAAGATTGTCTATACCTTTGAAGGGATGCATTCCCTTTTATGAAAAGCTACGCTGTAGTATATGTTACCTAAATGCAAAAATGGTCATCACAACTCTGGATTACCTGCCTTCCTTCAGCACTCCTAGTCATGGTCTATGGCAAAGCATTATTCATCAGTGTGAAATATAAAACAAAATTCTAAATTGTTTTTCAGAGAAATGATTCACAGAAAAAAAAAAGGCTCATTAATTATTGGCAAAGCAGTTCAACTAGATACTACTAAGATCTGCTGCATCCAATGGAGATGAAACTTCACTTAAAGAAAATGTCAACCTACATTATAAAGTTTGAGTTCTCATGCTGACTGCTTTTAGCACATTGTGCCCAGTTGTGTGATGTCTTTCAAGCAATCATTTTCAGTACTTGAGTCTTATGCATTATTTGTATTACTTCCACCAAAAGCATTGTGAAAAACTCATTATCTTATATTTTGGGTAAATCATGCTAAGAATAGCAGATGTGTCTAAGGAACACAGGACACTTCACAATAAATTGGCATATACGCCTGTTTAATTCGATATATTGAAATGGTTTTAAAGAAAGACAAACCTACATACGTTTAGGCTAAGAAGTTTCTTTTGTCTGTCTGTTTTTTAAACAACTTCCGAGTGAATAAAAATCAGCTTGACGCGAAAGTCAAAAGGAGTACTTTAATAAGCACAAGGTATAGCTTCATTCTGCAAAGAGCGTAATTCTGCTTCTACTGAAGACAATTGGAAGTTTTGTTATTGACTTACATGGAAGTAGAATCAGGCTCTAAAGGAGGAAACTGCAGCTGGTATGTTAGATGCTGCAATACTTGTCAGGACAATGGAAGTGTTCCCTAGGATACATGCCCTAATGTACCTGTCTGGCACCACAAGCTACTAATCCTCCTTCCATCTCTAATAAAGGGAGTGACAGTATTAATACTAGCCCATAAAGGTAAATCAGGCTCCGAAGACACCAAGCTTGATTTAATATGCATGAAAAAAATATCAGTTTTACTGTGAACAGGAAGAGCTACTTTTAATTAGCCTACCTAATCAACCGCTTAGTTTATAAAGCAATATATGTATGTTAAGCAGCAAGTTATAAGAAAACGTAATTAGTTATGCAATTACTTTACCATGTGAAAATCCTCATGGCACTGGATCAGCAAGCTAGGTAGGGTTCACACAACCCTTGTGTATAATTTCTATACCCTCTATACACTTTGTCTGGATGTAGGGAGTTTTATGCAGGTAAATCTCTGCACGCTGAAAAGGAAAACTATGAACCTGATTCTTCTGTCACTTTAACCCATGTAAAATCAGAAGTGGCTCCATTTACTTAACTGGAGTTACACTAGTGTTAAATTGGTGTGATGGGAGAATCAGGCCTCTGCACTGTGAGCATTACAGGTACGCTGTTGGGGCAGAATACAAAATCCACTGGAGTCAGTGAGAGTTTGTCCATTGATTTCAATACACAATGGATAGGCCCTGGGTGAGGGGTGCCTGACTGTTGCTTTGGACTCCTCTAAACCCGAATTGCCAAGTGCAGCAACTCATACCACTTTCTATGTCAGGACTTTGTAAAGGCACCAACCTCCACCTGGGAGAGAACTGAAACTAGCAATTTCATTTTGCACTGTCAGCTGATCAGAACTGGAGTCCAAACTATAATCAACCACTCCTAGATCCTCCATGACTGCATATGAACAATTCGGTACTTCCTATCAAAACTCTCCTTCATCACAAAATACAAGAACTGTAGCATATAATATGCACTACAAATGAATGCCTTTCCCTTGAAAGATTCATGTTTCCAGAAGGACCAGTGAGTGACACACAAGAAACGCTAAAATCTCAGGATACCCCCAACAGCCAGGAATCTCCTTTTACAAATCCCAAAATATTCATGCAAATAAAGCAGGTCACTTTGAAACCAATGGGCACTGCAAAAGAATAAAATAATTCTTGCCTTGAATAAAATGCTTTCAACATTCCCTAAATCTGTGTATTCCTTGATGTGCTGATATTACCTAAAAAGTGATTGAATCTTGTTCTCTAACACACACACACACACACGGCATGTTTTTCCTCTGCTGGCATTGCTTCTATCGAAGAGAAATGTAAATGCACTGCTGCTCGATGAAAAGACACAATAACCCCCTGCCCTGATGCCACACAGACACCAAGCATGGACTAATCCAGCTCTTCTCTAACCTATCTGGGACAGGCAGAGCCTCCACCAGGGTAAGTCGTTTCAGCTCCAACATATCTGAAGTCTTCTAGATTTTCAGAACCCTCCCCAAACCCTTTAGTTTGCCCTGCAAAGATACACACGTCCAGGGGGCCTCCCAAGTCCTGTCTGCCAGGGTCTGAAGGCCGTGGGGGAAGGGAGGGAGGGAGGAAAGGTGGGGGCAGATTGCAAGATGCAGCTTATATTGCACCTTGTCTCTCGCCGGTTTCCAGAGCTCTCCGGCCCCGTACTGAAAGTTATTACAGCACAGACTGTTTCTGCAAGTTGGAGGTAAACATGGCTCTGGGAACACTAACGCGCAGCGCTCACAGAGCGCGGCCCAACAACCCCCCTTGAGAAAGTACATATACACACACACACACACACACACACACACACTTGGAGACCGTCCTTTTAACAGGATCCTCTTTTCTGCTCATCCCCCTCAGAGCCCAGCCGCCTCTGGAGGGGGCAGATCCTCGCTCCCGAGGATTACAAATACTGCAAAAAAAAAAGCACTAGACCCGTGGCTCCCCCCCCGCCCCCAAGTCACTTCTTGCAGAGTTTTTGTCTTTAGTGCTAACCAAGGGAAATCGATTGTTTGTAGACACAGCACCGGTGTCATTGTGTTATTACGTATCGACCCCCCACCCCCCACACACAAACAAAACAAAACACACACTTTTCTCCCCAGCACCTGCAGTCCCAGCCGCCCCCGGCAGCTGGACAGCAGAGCCCCCCCTCCCCGCGCAGAGAGTTGAACTCACCACATGCAGTTCCACCTGAGAACTAAAGCATCAGGGTCTGCACGCTCCGGCCCTACAGCCGCTCCATATGTCGCTCGCTCGCTGGCGGGGACGGGGGGGGATGATGGAGGTGGCGGGGGGGGGGAGCGGAGGCAGCGTGAGGATTTAAGCCGCTGGTGTCTCCGCGCTGCCGCCGCCGCGCTCACGAAGCATTATACAATGGGGGCGGGCGGGGGGCGGGGAGCAGCCCGTGCGCCCAGCACTTGCCGTGCACAGAGAGTGACGCGGGGAGCGAGCGAGCTCCTCGCCCTCCGGCTCACGGCGCAGCTCCGCCCCTGGGCTGCTCTCCCCCGCCTGCTGCTGCTCCTCCCCCGGCTCCCGCAGCAGGGCTGGGAAAGCAGCGGCGCGTCCCCGGGCCGGCCAGGCCAAGGCGAGGCGGAGCTGCGCTCCCCGGGATCGCCTGCACGTGCCGGTGTCCCGGGAGAGCCCGGCGCTGCCCGCCGGGGGGGGGGAGGCTGGGAGCCAGCGGCAGCACCTCCCCGAGCCCCCCCCCCGCGGGGGGCACCTGCCGGGGTGCGCGCAGCGGCCCCGGGCGCAGGCGGGGACACAAGGCAGGGGCCGGGGCGCCCCGCGCAGCGCAGCCACAACTATGACAAGCACTCGCGCGATCCGGCAACTTGGGACTGGTCAACAAGTCGGGCTGGAGCGCGGCGAGTTCCTGCAGCAGCAGCGGGCAGGCTCCGGCGGGGGGGGGGGGGGAACAGCAGCTGGGGGCCTGCCCCCGCAGGGAGGCCGGGGGGGGGGGCTGGCTGGAGCGCTGCCCGGCCTCACGCATTGGCGTGTGCAAAAAGCGGAAGGGCCGATTGGGCACCGAAGTTGTGCTGGACTTTCTCCAGGTTCCCCAAGCAGCAGCCAGAAACTCCCACCCCCGGGGACAGCTAGGAGCTCCCGCTGTTAGGTGAAGGAGGAGAAATCCCAGCGAGTTGCGCAACTGAGGCCGGGGTGCAGCAGAAAAACACAAGCAGAGCAGGGGGCTGGGAAGGTCCCGAGCTCCCTTCTGCTGGTGGAAATGTTCTTTGCAACCTCAGAGCTCTTTAGAGAGGAGGCAGCAGTGTCCTGATGAACACCCCCCCACCCACCACCACCACCACCACCACCACCACCACGCCTTCCCCAGGTCAAAGCCTTCATCCAGCCTGGCTGTAGGCTGCAAAAGGAAGAACTGGCCTAGATCAGTTCTCAGCTTTTCCGGACTACTGTAGCCCTTTTAGGAGGCTGATTTGTATTATAGACCCCCCCTAGGTTTCACCTCGCTTAAAAACTACTTGCTTACAAAATCAGACATAAAAATACAAAAAAAAGTGTGTCAGCACGTTATTACTGAAAAATTGCTTTCTCATTGATACCATATAATTATAAAATACACCTATTGACAAACATTGTACTTACATTTCAACACATAGTATATAGAGCAGTATAAACAAGTCATTGTATGACATTTTAGTTTGTACTGACTTCGCAAGTGCTTTTTATGTAGCCTGTTGTAAAACTAGGCAAATATCTAAATGAGTTGATCTACCCCCCGGAAGACTTCTGCGCATCCCCAGGGGTATGCATACCCCTGTTGAGAACCACTGGCCTAGACCCCAGTCTTTTCTATTTCAGAGTTAAGAACATGTTTTGGTTTTTCAGAGTTTTGTATTGTAGCTTCTAAAACTATACAAACAGAAAAACAAGGTGCACACATCCCCCTCTATGAACATATAGTGCCTTGATCAGTGCACTGTACAAACAGTCACTAATGGAATCCTGTGCAGTTAATTATGTTTTACACCCATTTTACAGAAGGGGAAACAGAGAGAAATTAAATCATGAACAAGGCAATACAGCAAGTCAATGGCAGTACTTGGATTATTATTAAATTCTTAGTTCACAGACTTCCTTTGGGTGTCTCAGTGTCACCCCTCAACACCTCACCTTTCCAAAAAAGGGTTATGTGGTTTTAAAACAAACTAGTAGAGACTTAATTAAATTAGCAGAGAAAACTGTACACTTGTTCTCTCTCATCTTGGAAATATTTTTTTACCTGGGAAATTAATTTTGATAGTGATTTTTCTCCCCTCTATGGAATCCTAGATTCTAAATTTGGCTTTACAGATATATGCCCATGCACAAAATTAGGCCAAATGGGTGTGTTCAAATGCATAAAGACTTGAGGGGGGAAAGCTTTGAACCATGTGTTATCTGCAAAGAAAGACTGTTATAAGTTACCTAAATGATTATGTTTTAAAATGCATTTCTAGACAGTATTATAAAAGGCAATACAAACACCTTAACATTTTAGCTGCAACTTCAAAAGCATCTCAGATCATTTTGGTCCACTAAACCAGTATTTTGTGACAATAAAGCTTTAAGACCTAACATAAAGGAGGTCATTAGTCATTAATATCACGACAAGTTTAGGTATTATGTTCAAAATGTTCTGAAATGATTTGCAAATCAATCCAATTTATGGTCTTGTTGCAATTTTCAACCAGAGAACTGAAAGAAGAATCATACTTTTGAAAAAAGCTGAATTTAGCTGGAAGCTGCATGCACATAAAATCCACAAAGTCAAAACATTTTGAAATGAAAATTACAGTAAGAAACCACTGAAGATTTTACTAATTTTTAAATTATAATTTAAAAAGACAGGTAATTTATATTTTAAATTCCTAGTCTTTTAGGGTCGTTTTTAGATGGTACTTCACTTCACATGGTGATGGCATATATCATTAAAAAAATATTAGAACTGAAGCATTGGTGCGTCTCCATTTCCACCAGAGCTGTGTATTTTGGAGGCCTCCTCATATCTTACTGTTCTTTCCTATTCCTCCCTCCCTATCAGCCACTCATTTTGAGGAAATCAAATGAAATAATACCTATAATCTCCTGTGATACTGAGGTAGCACTGAACCAGATTTGCAAAGCAATTCATGAACCATTTATTGAATTTTGATAAGTGGCTCATGAATTGATCGGAAGCAGGAAAAAATTAATAGTAGTCTTTCTGATGGCTGGATACTATCCAGCAGATAGGATAACCTTCTGTCTGCTTGAAGGAAGCAAATCTTTTCTTGAAGGCAAAAAAAAAAAGTAACTTCATTTTATTGCTGAATTGAACTGTGATATAGCAAAGACTCAGGCAGGTTTCAGCATTCTCATAAGCCACTATATATTTTTAAGTATATTTAAAAATAATTTTCACGTGCTATATCTACTCAATTTTGCTCTCTGTTGCGTGAATGAACATCCTGAGTAACCCTTTGATTTCAGTGGATTTACACCAGAGAAACTATGAACAGATTTGGCCTACAATAATTGTTAGATTTAACATTTCAGACAGTATTATGAATAGATTTTCTCCAATATCTTTCATAAAAGAAGGCCAAGGCACACAGTGGATGCTACAACACCTACTAATACCAGTCCTACACTAGGTGATTAACTATAAATGGAGAGGCCAGATTCTGATGTGTTTTTTTAGGCTAGTGTCATTTTGGAGTAATTCCACTAAGCCCAATTCCATTACTTTCATCAGAGTTACTCCAGATTTACACTGGTGTAATTAAGAGTAGAATCTGGCCCTGAGTGTGTTGCCTATACGATACATTCAGACTACAGAATTCAAAAAGTTTACAGTTAACTTACAGCTTCTGCACGCCAGTGAGTTTGCTACAACAAATGTTGGCTAAAGAAGCAATTGGGTTTGGTTCTGATATCTAAGGGCCCAGTCTTGCAGTTATATATTGCATGGCATAGGGCCAGAGTCCATTTCATATCAGTTTTAAACTGGTATAATGCTACTGACTTCAGTGGAATTGCTCCCAGTGTACACCAGTCTGAAGAAAAATCAGATACCTTCTGCTTATTACGGTGAGCGACCCCACTGGACTTTTCTCGATGAGAGGTTTTTTGATCATGTTGTAACACAATTGTTCCCTCCAGTGGGAATTTTGTACACCCTGCGTTTGTGCACAAAAGTCCCTCAACTGAGTGTCGTCACACATGCTACGTAGCCTAGGAGCTTCAGCACAACTGAGGGCTTGTCTACACTACTGCGCAGGGTCAATATAAGATATGCAACGTTAGCTACATGAATAGCATAGCTGAAGTCGACGTACTTACATCTGCTTACTGCGGTGACTTCAACAGCTGACGCTCACCCGTCGACTCCACTTGCGCTCCTCGTTCTGGCAGAGTCGACGGAAGAGCGCTCAGCAGTCGATTTATCGCATCTATACTAGAGATGCGATAAATTGACCCCTGCAGGATCAACTGCTGCCCACCAATCCGGTGGGTAGTGTAGACAAGCCCTTGGGCTCCACTATCTCAGGTCAATATGTCACTGCCAGTGTGCACAAAGGTTACACTACATATATCAGATTAGCCTACCATTGGCTGTCCCACACTGTGAATGTGGCTTCTCTGTAACAAAACTCTACTGCCTCAAGATCAAAGTGACCAGATCCTGCTATTACGGCTCTAGGGTGAACTCAACTTTAGACCCCTTTCAGTCCCTCTGAAGTACGTCGTTTACGGGACTGCATTCGCTTCCTGCACCTCATGCAGAGTGGAGCCAGGCAGTGTAACCACTCTGGATGTCGGCCCCTCGGTTCTGAACCATGCTAACAACACAGGTTCAACTTGGTTTTGGCACCTGTAATACTTTCCTTTCAGGAGTGTGACAGTCTGTTTGCAGTGACATAGACAGACACAAAGTCTTCAGAACAAAGCCTTCTTTATTCCGCAAAGCATAGAGAGCAAAGGGGAAAAACAATAAGAGACCCACACATGGGTCTTAGTTGTACCTTAAACTTTCCTTGCCAGCTGTTGCAAGTTCCCCTCAGCCCAGTTAACTTTGTCTCTACCAGGAAGAAGCAGCTTATCCTACTGCAGCAGGCTCCCCATCTGTGTGTGTCAGATGGTCAGCTTTCCCCGACATTCCCTGGGTAGCCTACGACCACTCACTCAACCCCTCTTTCCCCAGCACCTTTGAGGTTTAGGATCCCATTTGATCTTAGGCTCAGCCTTGGAAAGAGCCAGCCACTCTAGTCCGGATGGGGCCGGCTGGGGTATTCCCCAACTGATAGTTTTCCTCAAGGAGCTTTATCTTTCTCATTGTTTCATTTCCTATGGATTGGTTTCCCCCTTTACAGCCTCCTTTGATTTAACTCCTGCCATTCAAGCAAGTTAATATCAAATAGATAATCTAAGGGGCGAATGAGATTTGTGACAAACACCACACAGAACTCCCTCATTCTCCACAATGCCTACAAGAGGTTCGCCTAAACCATGTCGGTCAGCATAGAAACAGCTGGGGACTGAGACAGGTGTTGCTGCACAGGGAAATAAGTCGATGGAGGCTTCTAGAACATGAAGGAATTCTGGAAGTTTGACCATAATCCTCCTGGGCATGCACAAATCCTCCCAGAGGGCAGTTAGCAATCACCCACAATGCACCACAGTTTAGAATGGTGTGAGCAATGTTTTCCCAGAAGGCATTGCTAAGTTGACTGAATGCAGACCTAGTCTGGATGCAGGGCATAACAACAAGTCTACTAAAACATGAACACGAATGCCACAGGAGGATAGCCTGCATTGTGTTTGCTACAACTGAGTCCAAGCATAGCCTCACACCTTCGCTTTGATTGGTAAAAACATCCACAGGACAGATCAGGCTCTTTTACGCTTTCAAATATTTGATATTGAAGTATTAGCATAACGTTACCATTACAAGGCTCACCTTTGAACTCCTTACTTAGGCAAAACTCACCGGAGTAAGGATTGCTGCAGCAGGCCTGTCACTGGTATCCTTACCCAGAATCCAGGTGTTACAGCATTTACAGATGCAGATTTTTGGTTCTTCTCAAAGTAATTAGACTATTATGAACTGATCAATAACATTTGAATACCAAGATGCGTGCTGATTAGGAAACAACAGCAATACTGAGGCTGCAATATTAGTTTGAACATCTACATCTTTTAATTTTTCAAAAAGAATCAGTAAAAACAGTTTGTTACATTTCTAGTGTGATCCTCTACCTATTTTAAAATGTATTGGACACTAGTGTTTTGTGAGATTTCACCAGGTAATTCTAGTTACAAATCTAGTCGTTAACAGCATTCTCACGGAATTATTTTGTATTGAACTGAATTCAAACAACAATATTTGGTGCTAATAAAGAATTTTTTCCCCCCTCAGTTCTCAATTTTTGGACAAGATTGAAAACACAAGGGAGATGTTTTTTCAGACACGTTTTTAAAGAAGTGGAAAAATAGCAATACAGGAAGGAGTCCTTAGATGGATCAATGTAAAACAAAGGAATACATTCTAAATAAAAGTACAGAAATGTTGGGAAAACACCAGAGGAAGCAATCAGTCTATGGGCCAAATTAACCATTGGCATAAGGAGATTTAACTCCACGGAATCCAGCAGAGTTGGGCCACTAATTCTAGTTCCGAGCGTGCCCCGATGTGTGAATGGTACTGCTGTTTACTTACAGAGTGTGTTAGCCCAACAATGTCTGTAAAAAGGTCACCACACTCAGTTTTACTGATGCATTATTCACTTCCGGTTCATAATCAAAATTGGACTAAATTTCAATAACTCAGTGTACAGCAAGCTCTGCAGATACTACAGATCTTTTTGCAAGAATGCTTGTAATGAAGTCGCAAAGAATCCTGTGGCACCTTATGGACAGTCTGTTAGTCCATAAGGTGCCACAGGATTCTTTGCTGCTTTTACAGCTCCAGACTAACACGGCTACCCCTCTGATACTTGTAATAAAGTCATTTCCACAATGATGTAATACAGAGACACATTTACTAGTGCAGATGCACCCAACACAGATCCTTAACATATTAAAACACAGTTTGGTTCTTTCTATGCAGGCAAGACCAAACATGTTATAACATATTTGGGTCATTACCATTAAACAGGGCTTGAATACCATAAATTTTTAAGCATGAATAGGACCAGATAGGTAATCACAAGCAGAATTTGGCTAGCATGGCTCGTAAAGGGAAATGCTCTGGCTCACATTTATCGATAGCAGTGACTTGCTCGTGCAATTCCAGTCATAGTAAGGATAAAGCCTAGATGCTGATGTGGATTGATAAACTCATTTAAACCCATACTGTCAGAGTTCCAACATGCTCTTGTTTATATTTGCTACGAACGTGCTTGTGCCGAAGAATAAATTTCAGTCTTGTTTATGTGTAAACATGCATATGCATGTACACATCAAAATGGATGACCATATTTCTACCTACTTTTGCTTAAAACGAAAAACAAAAACCACCAATGGTACATCAAGCTAAGCTTTCATCGTGTTTCTGAGGTTTGGCACTCCATTAAAAACTTTAGGAAACATCACAGGGAGTACAGATTCAAGAGGTGCCAACTGACATAGGCATTTTATTAATAACCCAAATTTGTAATGATATAACCCTGCTTCTACCATCACAAAAAAGTGCAAAAAGAAAAAGAAAAAACCATCATGCAAACATGCAGTTATCTGAGGGTCTGATCAAACAGTGAATGATCTACACCAGTGGTCCACAAGTGGTTCTTTTTGGGCTCAGGACCCACTTGTAAATGTTGATTTACTGGGTGGCAACAGGTCATAGTCTGGGGTGATGGGAAGGATCCGGGGGGGGGGGGGGGGAAGAGATGGTTGGGTGCTGCCCAGCACTCACCCTACAGGGGCGGCTCCTGCACTGTGTGGCTGGCTGGGCTCGGTTCTCCACTCTGGGTGTTGCAACCTCTAGGGTTGCACTGCACTGCTCAAGTTTGGCCCTGCCCCCTTGACTGGACCCCTCTTAGAAATTTGGAATTGTGACCTGGCCCATGGGGTTGCAGTGCCACTCACTCAAATTTAGCCTACTCAGACTCCCATCTTCATGGGGGCTGGGTGGAACCTGAGTGCCACGGGGAGGGGCCCCGGAGGCTGCAGTGCCTGGAGCAGGGAGGTGAGCTCAACCAGCCCTGTGGGGCAGGCACCGCAGGAGCTGCTGCCCAACCCTTTGAAACATTCTGGCGACCCAATTTTGGGTCCCGACCCACAGGTTGAAAGCCCTGCTCCACACAGCTTCCCCTTACAAAAACAAAAAAACCAGAAGTTGAATCTGCACCACCAAATTCAGAGGATAAAGTGTCTGACAGCAACTCGCACGAGATCAGATGTAGCAGAAATTCCCACTGCCGTTCTGTTCCATTACAAATAACTACACGGCAGACAGGGCCTAAACTCATTGAACCAAGGCATTAAATTACATTTGCAAGTGTTTCACCTTCCCTCCCTTTAAAAAAATACAATAAAATGTACAATCTTTGAAATCCACATAAGTGAATAAAGCCTCATGTCCGACTCTTTACTGACCACAGCTACAGTAATGACTCACTTGGCCTTGTTAGATTTATGTTAGTGACAAGATGAGTCAGCAAAATCCAGTACTGTATATGCAGGTAAATAGCTACCAGTCTGTGGAAGCAACATTTGCACTCCCAGCACCACCTGAAATCATCATTGTAATGGTCATTACCACATTACCCTCTAGACGAGTAAATAAAAAGGACTACATAGGTAATAAAATTCATATATTTACCTTTTAATAATTTCTAATTCTTTCCCACTTCAAGTACAGCGTGCACAAGAGCAGTTCTCCATCTGTAGGAGAACAACTGGACCATTACCATGATGGTTTCAGGTGGTGCTGGGAGTGCAAATGTCGCTTCCACAGACCAGTAGCTGAGACTGACGGCTCTACAAATCACTATTTCTAATTTAGAGGTAAAACGTAATATCCTTGTGGACAGACTCAAGAATCAGTGTCCATCGCAAGGGAGAGAAAGCAGTAGAGATTCCGAAACTGATGAACACAAAGGGTCATATACTCCCACTCTTTCCACCTGTGCTAGCAGAGGGAAGCCAAAGCCACCAGAATCTGGCAGGGCGTGTGGAAGTGGGGAGAGGCAGCTGTGCTCCATTTATCCCCACCCCTCTGCTGTCACAGCCTGTGAGTAGGGATTCAGAGGAAGGAAAGGGGATATTACTGAGGCAGGATGGCATGGAGCTGCGGAAGCAGCTGCTGTATGCGGCATGCTCCTCCCTGGGCCTGGTGGCGTTCTCTGAAAGCTGCACAGCTTTCAAGTAGCATTAACTCCCGCTTCTGCGCTTTCTAACCACATGGGAGTAGGGAAAGGAGAGGCAATGCAGGACACTAGGGCGGGGGGGAGCTGACGACAAGGCAGAGCCATTATGCCAGACAAAAGGAGTCGCTAAGTCACAACCCTGGTACCTGCCAGTCTGCAGCCTGGCTAGGCTCGGTGGGGCTTCCCAGCTGTGCCCTTGGGAAAGGAGAATGGGAAGGAAATTCCATGAGGCAACCCAGAGTCCCCCCCCCCCCCCCCGGCTTTTCCTCCTACTGTGGATATTTCAGCACAAAGAAAAGGCCAGGCCCCAGATCGCCTCTCTTTCATGAACAGATGAATTGTATTTGGTGGAATAACTTTATAAGCAAATTTCTATCTAAGCATATTTCTTAATGCAAACACAGGAATTGCCATAAGGCCCATAGTCCATCTAGTCCAACAGCCAATCCTTGACAGTGGCCAGCATCAAATGCTTCACTGCCAAGTGTTAAAATCCCTGTAAGGAACAATTATAGACTAACATGGCTGCAGAGGAAGTTTCTTCCAACACCCTGTCAGTTAGTGGTTGATCTCTGCACTGAAGCATGACTGTCTATATCTTTTTATTAGCCTATCTAATGTAACAGTGGATGATCTAAATCATTCATAGAAGTAGCTAATCACTTCTTGAGTACTGCGAAACCTGTGGCAATGAGTTCCACATGCAGATTTCCCCACCTGGCTCTGGACTTTAAAAAGGATTTTTGTTAGCCTTTAGTTTAAATATTTGTTGATGTTCTCTTCTGCTAACTCCCTTTACTCTAATGTTTAGCCAAGGTCACAGAGATAACAGTAGAAGCAAGGCACATCTTCAAGTACACCCTCCCCCACCCCCATCCCTGCTCAGAAACCTCTCACATGCCAGTAGCTCCCCCAGAAGGAAACTCTCTCTCACCCGATATGTTGAGATTCAAGAAGTGCAAGTACTGTACTCCTAACATAAGTAGTTATGGTGCCAATCAAAAAAGCTGTTTCCTAAAAATGGCAGACACTACTTGCTGGCCCCTTAATGTTCCAGAGAGCTTATTTCGAAATTTAAAAAGGAAACCTAGGGTTTGTTTTCTTTTAACACCACATTTGCTTTTAAATAATATTGTCTCCCCCAGGATGTTCAGGTGAACACCTCAAACTCCAACACATTTTGCTTGCCTTCTGTTAGCTGTCTCTTTTGGTGGGAGAAAAAAAAAATGCATTCATTGTCCTGAACTTTGGGAATGTGAGTTGCCTCCCACTTTACTGAGTGAATCTTCACCTTAAGTAAATTGAAACAGGGAGATCTTGTTGAAATAAGCCTTAAAAAGTTTTAATCACACAATTTCTTGCTAGCTCGCAGTCATTCAGTAGCTAGGTGGTTCTAAATAAAGAATTCTAGTCAACAACAGGAAATAACTCCCACAGAAAAAAAGGCAGAATACAAACTCTCACCAACTCTTGTACACAGCTCACAACGGCCTTTTGTTTCATGCACAGCACGTCTAAAATCTTTACTTTTCAGAACATGTTCTTACTAAAAAAAAAGTTTTCTGAACAAGATTTTCAAAACGGACTTGTTCTCAGTCAGAGACATTTCACAAGGGCCTGATTTTCAGAAAGTGCGGGGCACCTGCTGTCTGAAAATCAGACCCTTTTAAAAGGTGTCTCCAGCTGGGAATACCACAAGTCACCAGCCAATTTTAACAGTTTAGGCTTTTATCTAGAATGATCTACTTCTAAATGATATGTTATTGGCCTGATCCTGGAAACGCTCTTAGTTGCTTGCTTCTTCACCATGTTCACTTCAGTGAGACTACACGTTACCAGGATCTGGCCCTACAAGTAACACAAGCAACAATACAAATCTGAGTCTACATATTCTGGGGGGAAAAGGAAACATTTATATTGATTCTTTTTACACCACATTTCTGTAATTCAGATTAACCAGTCCAGATTGATGGGCTACTGTGGCCTTCATTCTACCAATTAGACAGATTGACAGGAAGGGAAGATGGTCACACACTGACAACTCCTCAAGGTTCCCCGCTCAGTCTAGCCTCCAGTTCAATGTTTCTGTAGAAAAATGCAGAGAAAAACTGTCCCATCTGCATGAATCAGCTGAAATGGAAGAATTCTGGAAGGGTGACTGAGGCTTCTCTACATGAGCTGGGGTGTAAATCTATGTCGCACTAGCCCGCTGCATGCTACCTTTCCACACAGACCCTACTGACATGCACTTACAGTTCCTTTGGGTGCTTCGATTTAGTCCCACTTTGAAATGTGACCAAACCAAAATGCATTAAGAAACTGTTAGTGTGCATCAACAGGGTCCACAATGACTGTTAGTGCAGGGTAGATTTACACTCCAGTTTGCCACAAACTAAATGTTCATGTACACAAGCCCTAACTCAAAGAAGTCCAGCTCAGCCTGGCCCAGCTGTGGACACAAGTAGTTCTCTACATTGCTATGTGGAAGACCTGGGTTTGTTGTTTCCAAAGCTGGCTGGGGCTAGATCAGGGCCGCCCAGGGGATTCCGGGGGCCCGGGGTCTTTGGCGGCGGGGGGCCCTTCCGTTCCGGGACCCGCCGCCGAAGTGCCCCAAAGACCCGCGGCGGGGACCCCCCACCGAATTACCACCGAAGTGGGACCTGCCGCCGAAGTGCAGCCTGGTCTTCGGCGGTAATTCGGCGGTGGGGGTCCCCCCGCCGCGGGTCTTCGGGGCACTTCAGCGGCGGGTCCTGGAACAGAAGGGCCCCCCGCCGCCGAATTACCGCCAAAGACTGAGCTGAACTTCGGCGGCGGGTCCCGCTCCGTCTTCGGCGGTAATTCGCCAGCGGGGGGTCCTTCCGCCCCGGAGCGGAAGGACCCCCCGCCGGCGAAGACCGGGAGCGAAGAAGCTCCTGCGCCCGGCCCCCCAAGAGTTTTCCGGGCCCCCCAGAGCGAGTGAGGGACCCTGCTCCAGGGGCCCCGAAAAACTCTCATGGGGGCCCCTGTGGGGCTCGGGGCCTGGGGCAAATTGCCCCTCTTCCCCCCCGCCCCCCTCTGGGCGGCCCTGGGCTAGATTTGTGGTAGCTCCAGTGCTCAGTCTCTTCAGGAAGGAGCCCAGAAAGGGAGTGCCGTGTGTTGCCCCACAGTAACAAGAAGCATTAATGAGCTCTGGAAGGAATCCAATCTTGCAGAAGTCTTCAGCCAGAAGGATGACCAAGATGCAAACCCTAAAAATATGCTGGGCTATCGACTGGGAGCAAAATGAGGAAGGACCCTCAGGGCTCCAATATGATGAAATGAGAAAATCCAATTTACAAGTAGGAAATTTCCCTTCCTGTGCACACTGATAGGTTCTGCATAGTTGTCTCACCCTGCCATTAGTTAACAGGGTGAGAAAGCTAAGAGGAATATACATAGCGAAAGTTAGCGCTAACTTTAATGAGAGCAATGAAAACTCTACAGCCAAAATCCCACACTAGCAGAGGCTCCGACATCTAGTCAACTGCAGCTATAAAATTGATACAAATCATACGCATTCAGAACTAACTAACTATCTCCATATTCACATAACAGAGCCATTAAGGAAACCTGGGTTAATAATCTGTATTTTTAAAAAGTCCTTCAATTTTCATTGACCTTATTCTGTTATTGTCAACATCCTGGCTGCAAAATGTACTAGGATTTGGGGCAGTGGGGTTTGAGTACTCATCCCTGTGCTCTTAGTTAGTGGAAGTTTGCTGTTCTCAGCCTCAAAAAAAAAAAGGGGGGGGGTACAATCTGCTCTATCAGGAGGAGATTTTAAACTAAAATTTCCTTTCAGAAAAAAAACAGAAAAAAAAAAAAAAAAAAAGGCTCTTGACCCAAAGGGTGGATTATCACGCTGTCACAAGGTGGGCTAGGTCCTTTAAGAAGGAACTGCTCCTGCCCACCTGTGCCACATTAACAGCCTTGGTGTGGCCTGATGAAGGACAGGGATCCTGTAAGAGCAGCAGGAAGCGACAGTGAGAGGGAGAGGAAGCTGGGCAGACAACTGGAGGCTCCTGCAAGCAGAGTGACCAGACGTCCCGATTTTTGGGTCTCTCTCTTATATAGGCTCCTATTGCCCCCCAACCCCGTTATGATTTTTCACACTTGCTGTCTGGTCACCCTACCTGCAAGAGACCCTGACTGGGAGAAGGGCTTGGGCCTGGAAGCCACAGCCAGACCGCTGAAGAAGGCTGAGGGCCAGAACAGCAGAGGGTTTTGACTGTTCACTTTGCAAAGCTGGAGAGTTGAGCTTGGCCAGAGAACACTGAGAATGGGAGTTGAGCTTGCCCAGAGAACATTGTAGCCTAGTGTCTTATAGTTCTAAGATGGGCGCCAGGAGGTTGTTGGACCCTTTCCTGGAGAAGAAAGGATTCCAGGTGGGAATACTGGGGAGTTCTTGCTAGGAAGAGGAGGGACGGACTTCAGCTAGAAGTCCTTAAAAGTGGGCTGGGACTGAAGAGCCGCCTCAGGACTGGCAGAGCTGAACAGGCGTTGCACTGATGGACTATATTTTGGGACTTAGACGACACTTGGAATTATTTTGTGTGTGTATTTGTTATGGACTTAGGACCAAAATCTACCACCTTTACTCAAGTACAGTGGTACTTTACTCCATACAAAATAACATTTGATATCTCACCGAATGGTCAATCAGGTCAAAAGATTAAGGGCCTGATCCTGCAATGTAATCCTCACTCATCAAATGGTACCATTTACTTCTCGGGGACTACTCGGGGGAATAAGGGTTGCATGGTCCCCATGTATAACCATGCATTATTGACTCAGTTATCCCCCATAGATCAATTGTGCCAACATGTAGATAGTTTTAAAATGCATATTATTGGCTGGCTATCATGTGGTAGGCATCTTTAGGACATTGTTACAATTTGTAAATACTGTACATATTTAGAAACCATGTTTTAGGGTTACATGTCTCAAGCATTTCTACTTCAAAAGGCCAGTGCTATTATACCACATTATAACTTAATCCCAAAACAAATTTGATTTTAGAACTCCAAGCCTGGTTTGAGTCATACAACTGCGAGAAGTCAGTTTGAATTGGTCAGCTCGCTTTTCTTATTCCTCCCCTCCCCTCTTTAAAAATGTACAGAAAGGTCAAACCAAATTTATTTTGTAAACAAAAATTGGCTCTTCGGCTGAAAATTCTGTATGTAGAGATTTAGCCTGGGATGAAATTTTGTGGCTGTGTTACGAACCCCTGAAAGAGTAGGTGTACAGAGTGTCGATACCATGGTCTTTGCTATAATCGAGAAGCCGCGGTGGTCACTGCTGTAGTGATCGGACGTGACTTTAGCACTTTCTAAAGGAAGAAAAGCTAAAAGAGACAAACAAGTATCCAGCAGCAAATGCACAAAGTTCACAAGCTCTCAGCTGCTGGCTGAAATACTATAACTATTTCAGCTGATTATCTGACTTTTGAACAAGTACTATACTTCAGTGATATTTCAGCCCACATACACTGACACACACAATGTCTGAAACTGCCATGATTCATCCTCAGTTCTAGTCATGCTCACAAGTGATGTGGCATGCTATATGTGCCTACAGTATCTGCGTAATTTAGCTTCATTTTCCTCAGCCCCCATCCTGCATTAAGCGAAGCTCCAACAAAACACAGTCATCCACCTCCAACTCATCCTCCTACCTGCTTGGAGGATGCATACAGCAGGATACTGATGAAGAATAAAAAAAAAAAAAGGATGACAAAGGTAGAGAGAGTTGTTAGAAAGCTTTCTAACATCTTCCGGGAGTCGAAAAGAATAAGGATAATAATTGAAATAGTCACTGTATAGTGTAGTCGTATTGTAGCAGCTGCACTTATCTTAATTAATTATTACACATTTCATATTTTTGTGACCTTGTCTTTAAGTGACTGTTCGTATGAAAGAAGATTTCTCTCTCTTCTTTTTTATGTCACAATCCAGGTTTCATGAAGGCACCCACAACATCAGCTGCTTTCCACAATAACCCTGCAGCGACCACTAGCTTTCCTACCCTGTCCTGGTCAGACTGCTCTGACTAGGCACAAGAGTTAGTGCATCCTCCCTACCAGTCCAATTGTAGATCTCTTGTATCCATGGCATCCAGTGGCTGCCAGCCATTCTGAATTACGTGTGGTGGTTTTGTGATCCAGCTTACAGATCACTGAAGACTGAGCTAAACTCCACTCGTTGGAGACATTAGGCCGGGTCTGAACAGAAATGAAAGACAAGCTTTTCATTTGACAAATCTCATATCTCACCGACATTCAAAATACACCCCAGTCACAGAATTACAATGTCGTTCTAAAATTACTTAAAGCGTAGTGATGCTTCAGCATATAAATGGTGCGTGATTTAGAAAATGTTAACACCCCTTTGCTAACATTTCCAACCTTTTTTCTTGTAATTAGATGGAGGAAATAAACACTCATTTTTATTTATTTGTTTACAATTGAAAAGGAAAAAATAAAAAGGTCAGTCGTGTTCCTTGCAGCAGCAGCAGCAGCAGGAGACCCCAGACAGAATGAGTCATCTCGCCTCCCTTAACACTGCTCTAGAGGGGCTGCGTGACTTCCCTCCCACCCCCAGATGTTATGAAACTGGGAAGAAGGGCAATTAGCATCAGAAGACAGGAGGGAGAGAAGGTGCTGAAATACTGTGACGTTAGGGGTCATAGAAGTACATAGGTAAATCTAGAGTAGACAAGAGCAACAACAAACGAAGAGAATGGATAAGTTCCTCCATTTACAGGGTCACTGTGTCTGCCCGTCTGTCACCATCACCCACAAAACCTGCCAGCTAGCCAGTGTCACATTGCTGATTCCCCATTCATGATCCTAGCTGACTCAACACCAGCAGGCCAGAGCAGAGATTAAGTTCCCTACCTGCCCATGGGCCCTCCCTTGCTCTCTAAACTGTCATTCAGCGCTGCCTGCCAGGCTTGCCAGCCGGCTTTCTGCTACACCCCTAGCTGTTGCGGGGCATGAGTGATTGACAGGCGTGAGTACAACGCCTGCTGGGGTGTACAAGCTGGCTGACCTGTCAAGACCCAGTGGATGAAGCTCATGAGGCAAACTGAGTTATCCACAGCCTGCAACAGTTGCATCGTAGTGGTGTGACTTGCCCCGAATGTAGCACTTTCTCATCAAGCAAGTTCAGTTCAAATCAAACCACGAATCAGTCAGCGGGACAACAGCAGTCTGGCTGGCTCCCCTCCCTGCCTTCTTTTACCAAAGCCCCTGAAGTGGCGAGAGCCACTCTGGATTTTATTTTCTTAAGGTACATTTTGTTATACTGCACTGGCCCAAATGCCAAATCATTGCCACGGGGTTTTAACTCTCCCTCATTCCACCAAAGAACCTGCTTTCCGCAGGGCTCGCCCAGTTTAGTTCTTAGCCACTCTGAGAAATATACTGAATTTTCTTGTGTTCGTTTGTTCCTGCCCCCTCCTTTCCTAGTGCTCACAAATCCTCACAAAACAAGTGAAAGAGTTGCCATAGCTTGAGGGGTGAGTGGTCACTGACAGGAAGCGACTGGCGGGGGTGTTAGCTATACAGTAGAACCTCAGCGTTATGAACACCAGAGTTACGAACTGACCAGTCAACCGCACACCTCATCTGGAGCCAGAAGTACCCAATCAGGCAGCAGCAGAGAACAACAACAACAAAAAAGCAAATACAGTCCAGTACTATGTTAAATGTAAACTACTAACAAAATTAAAAGCAGCATTTTTCTTCTACCTAGTAAAGTTTCAAAGCTGTATTAAGTCAATGTTCAGTTGTAAAGTTTTGAAAGAACAACCGTAATGTTTTATGCAGAGTTACGAACAACCTCCGTTCCTGAGCTGTTTGTAACTCTGAGGTTCTGCTGTACATGAGGGCTGGAGGAAAACCTAGTCCTAAATTGGGAGGGTGCTGGCCGGAGTCCCACATGGCTGTTTGACACGACATAGGGCTCTGCACATGCTGTGTTAGGCCCTGAAGGCGTTAGGGGATTTTAGTAGTAGTAGAAGAGTAACACCTAAAGGCCCCAAGACAACTGGGATTTGTGTTAAGGCACAGTACAGACAGACAGTAAGGATATGTCTGTGTTGTAATCCAAGGTGTGACAACAGCACGGGTAGGTATAGCCATTCTAGCATGGCTACAAATAGCAGCACAGATCCCCTGGCACGGGCCGTACAGGCATGCTGGGGACACTAGGTATGCACTCCTGTTGCTAGCCAGTGCTAACGCCCATCCCATCACTGCTACAGTTAAGACGTACTCGTACAGGTATGTCTACCTGTTTCTGCAATCACACCTCGGGTTGCAATGTGGACCTACTCTGAGATAGAGCTTACAAACTAAACAGACAAGACAAAGGCTAGGAGAAAGGAAGGATTAATCCCATTGTAGAGATGGGGAACTGAGGCACAGAGAAATTAAGTGACTCCCCCAAGGTCACACAGGAAGCCTGTGTCAGAAGTGGGCATCTGAACCCAGATTTCTTGCATTCCAGTGCCTTAACCACAAGTTGATC
Organism: Mauremys mutica; assembly: GCF_020497125.1. Lineage (NCBI taxonomy): Eukaryota > Metazoa > Chordata > Testudines > Geoemydidae > Mauremys > Mauremys mutica. The sequence goes on along the minus strand of NC_059074.1, from coordinate 194,916,154 downwards.
TTTCCTCTAAATGTCTAGTTTAGAAACCAGACCGTAAGGGCTTCAGGGCAGGGATGGTCTCTCTTACTTTTCTATTTTATGATGTGCTCACTCTAGGTTCCTCCAGAACCTGTAGGCTCCTCATTCTGTGCACCTGGTACATACATCTAGATAAAAACATAAGAACATAAAAATGGCCATGCTGGGTCAGACCAAAGGTCCATCTAGCCCAGTATCCGGTTTTCCAACCGTGGCCAATGCCAGGTGTTCCAGAGGGAATGAACAGAGCAGGTGATCATCAAGTGATCCATCCCCCTGTCGCTCATTCCCAGCTTCTGGCAAACAGACACCATCCCTGCCCATCCTGGCTAATAGCCATTGATGGACCTATCCTTGAACCCTGTTATAGTCATGGCCTTCACAACGTCCCCTGGCAAGGAGTTCCACAGGTTGACTGTCCGTTGTGTGAAAAAAAAAATACTTCCTTTTGTTTGTTTTAAACCTGCTGCCTATTAATTTCATTTGGTGACCCCTAGTTCTTGTGTTAGGAGAAGGAGTAAATAACACTTTCTTATTTACTTTCTCCACACCAGTCATGATTTTATAGACCTCTATAATATCCCCCCTTAGTTATCTCTTTCCAAGTTGAAAAGTCCCAGTCTTATTAATCTCGTCTCATATGGCAGCCGTTTCAGACCCCTAATCATTTTTGTTGCCCGTTTCTGAACCTTTTCCAATTCCAATATATCTTTTTTGAGATGGGGCGAGCATATCTGCACGCAGTATTCAAGATAGACTCGCAGGCACTCTCAAAGTGTCCCAAATTGGGCCTCCTGCCCCAAGCCTCAGAGAACATAGTTTCCTCATTATTTCAGCTCTTCCTGTCCCAAGGTAGGAAAGCTGTTGGTCTCCCATGTGGTAATGCATTATGTTGTCAGCCCAGTATTTAATTTACTCAAGAAGGTAAGTGGCAGACCTCCTTGTGCAAAGGTTTACAATGTGATCTGAGAAACAGCAGTCGTAATCATATACAATGGCAGGAAAAGCCACCAGGGAAATAATGTTAATTCATGGGGATTTTTCCCTTCTCCCCTCCAGCAAGTGTTAGAGCCAAGAAATTCAGAATGAGCCTCTGTTAAATATCTCCTGGTTAGGCTAACAAAATGGGTCAGTGTCGGTTAGCCCACTGTTTCCCTAATAATGGGGTTTACAGTTCTCAGCTTCTCTGAACATGAAAAAAGATGCTTCAGCGCTTAGCTAAAGATGGCAGGTTCATCAGTCTGTGCCCACAAGAAGTGCTGAAGCAGAGGGGAAAAAATTTGTTTTGTCACTATTATCATTTCTCCTCAGTAGAGATACAACAACCCCACCCCCAAACTTTGCACTGTATCTTGACAATGGTCTAACCAAGCCGCGAAAGACTTTTCACATGACAAACCACCAAAAATCAGTTCAGTCATTTGTGCGATGGAGAACACACGTGCAGTTTCAAACCCATTCACAAAAACTGTTGCCACACTAACTTTCAGCAAAGATTTTTTTAAAATGAGTAACGCCGAAGCTCTGAGGAGCAAACGCTGCAAACACTGCACCACAATGGAGCCCATTCTTCTCCCCATGCACGTGCATAACCCATTAACATGAACGGGAGTTGAGCTTGCCCAGAGAACATTGTAGCCTAGTGTTTTATAGTTCTAAGCTGTGCATGCTTTTTTCCCCCTCCCAGAATCGACCAAAGAGACCCAAGCTCCCAGAGTGAGGAGCTTACACTTTCAATATGGATTCTGATTAGCCAACTCACTCCTGGCTATTTTGAAAGATTTTGGTAATTCTTCTTCCTCAACTGATGTTGATTAGTTGATTAGGTCACAACACACTTGTGTACAAACTGATGTAACAGAGATATCTTTAACCAGCTAAATAAAGGCATAACTTTCTCAAAACAGAAAGCAACTTAACTGGAGTCATGCATGGAGACTAACGGCTACTTACTGAAGCAGTCTAGATACAGAAGTGTAACAGCCACAAAAAAATAATGTTAGAGCTTTGAAAGAGAAACTCTGCACAGCCATCTGTATCTTAATTAAAAAAAGCTTCACTGTCATATACTTTTGGTTCATTTTGTTTGCTAGTTCTGCAGATCACAATGGTTCCCGAATAGTTACAGTTATATAACAACTGTCTCCCGGAGGCACAAAGGTGATTCAGTCTATGGGATGGAAAGGAATTGAAAAAGGTAACTTCTGCCCCACATAAAAGAAAGCAGAGCCCTTGTCCGCTCAAGTCCGGCCTATTTGCTTTAGTCATTAGAAATGGACATAAGTTATTTTTACACACACGGCTAAGAATTGCAGCAGAGATGGTTGATTTAGTGCTGATGGTTCCATGAGCTTCTGAACACCCGGGTAATGCCACCTAACGCTGGCCTGCATTCTGCTAGAATTTCTAATGATACACCTCTACCCCGATATAACACGACCCGATATAACACAAATTTGGATATAACACGGTAAAGCAGCGCTCTCGGGGGTGGGGAGGCAGGGCTGCACACTCCGGTGGATCAAAGAAAGTTCGATATAAAAGAAAGATTATAATGCAGTAAGATTTTTTGGCTCCCGAGGACAGCATTCTATCGAGGTAGAGGCGTATATCCATCATAGTACAAGTTATTTGCTTCTTAAACCCCCGCCACCCGCCCTGCAGAAAAAAAGAAAAAAGTCCAAACACACACAGCCACTCATGATGACCTGACTTCAGAAAATGCCCTTTTTACTTCTTATATTTAAAACAAGATTTGCTTTACGGACTATGGCCCTGATCCTGCAAACATGTATGCACGTGCTTAACATGAGCATGTGAGTAGTTCAACTGAAGTCAAGCATCTGTAGGACTGGAGCCTATTCTTCCTGTTGCATTGAAGAATACATTATAGAGTTATGAATAAATAAAAATAATAATAAAAACTAACATGAGCTTTGACTGACACAGAATTCCCCCACCGCACCCCACCCCACCCTACCCTCGCACAACCCCAAGCTGACAGAAAAACATTTACAATTTAAAAAAATTATTTATATATATATAATATATATATATATATATATATATATGATAAGGACTTGGCTTGACCAAGCTCCATTACCAGCTTTAGACCATATTGGTTTTAAAGCCTAGAAACAGACTGGGTGTCATTTAATCTCCTAGATTAAAATCACTTAGCGAATATTGTATTGTTTTACTGTCCTTGCTGTCATTTCAGCATTCAGGGGCCTCACTGGAGTTCTTCTGCTGGCTAGTTTACAAGCTAATGAAACCTAGCACAGGAACAGCTGCCTGAATCTATGTCAAACTGCATCTGGCACCCATCTATCTTCCAGCCATCTAAATTCACCTCTGAAATCATACAAAAGCAGCCGCAGTGCTCCCTGCAGCCACTCCAACACACCAGTCTTTGTCTCATCAAGCCTGTTAAGCAATTTATTTTTTAATTTGCCTTGTATTTTATAGTGGCAGCTTTTCAAAGGAAGGGGAGAAGTTAAAAAAAGGAGTATGTGTGTAGAAAATAAAGCCTTAAAAAAAAAAAGTGCTGTCAAGCTCTGACTATCATTAAACCAGTTTTGGCTGAAACTGTATGTTTAGGGGTTTTCCAATGGAGACACTCTGGTGCCTGCAACACCCAGACAGGGAGGGGAGACTGCTATACAATTCTTGAATTGTTGTCACGGCTATTAAATATGCCATAGTACAAATACCCACCAGGGCTGAAGGTTTTCAGTGCATTAGCTCTGGAGAGGTATCAAAAATACTGGTATTAACTAGCAGATAATTTACAGTTACAAACTCTGAACAGAAGATTAAGTCAATGTTGGAAAAAGGTTATTAAATCACCCTTATCCCCCGCAATTATTTGGCTTAAGTATCTTGTAAGTTAAAAACATTTGACATTTATCTTTAGTGTTCAATTGACTGAATTGCCCTTAGAAATTGAGGAACTAACTTTCTGTCCCCCCTATAGCACACACTCACGCATGCACACTCAGAGCCTTGCATCTTACGGCTTGCTGCACTTGGGTAAAGATGTCTGCGGCACTGACACAGACAAGCCACAAGTTGCTGACTAAAACAGGCGAATGAAAAACAAGTTAGTGAGTGAAAATGAAACTTCTCATTTCTCCCAAGAATAGGGTGTATTTTTCACTTGCTGCACTAGCACAATTAAGTTTAATGTTTGCAAAAGCTGCTCAATAGACAAAGTCAGGTACAGCAATACAAGTGTCACTGCACCGCCTGTGTCAGAGCACACTAGCAGGCAGGCCCGCCTGTAGAAGGAAAAGGCCTGGCCCTAGTGTTTGAACACAGATTCTGGACTGGAGCCAGGAAGTCCCCAAGTTCTAATCCTGGCTTAGTCTCTCACCCTAAACATGGGCATGTCACTTAGGAACGAATTTTCAAAGCAGCTTGCATGTACATGCAGCGGGACTTGTAGGCACATGCTCTTCTGCACACATTGGGGCCGTCGGTTTTCAAAGATTTATGTGGGCCTCTAGACAGACTGAAAAAACTGGATAGCCATTGTGTGCAGCCAACCCCTGGGTCGGCAGAGATTGCAGCTGCATGCACAACAGTGGGATCTTGAAACAGGGGCTTGTGTGCATCATCCAGCTCACATGTCTGTTTCTCCTCCCTGGGGGCATCGGCAGCTCAGATTGTCATTGTACCATAGGGCCAACAGTAGATGAAACACCAGGCTGTTTTGACCAGATGCAAGCTGAATGTTACAAGCTGTGGAATGAGCAGGAGATGAACTGGATGAATAGGCCAGTCTCCTCAATACACATCTTTCTAAGACTTCGATGTTTTCCTAAGAGAAAGACCCTCCTTCCTTGACTAGACCTAGAGCCCACACAGAGCTGCTCAAATACATTTCGAATCATTTGCAGTCGATGTCTGAGGATTGGGGGAGACGATTACTAGGACAAACTAAGACTACTTTTGCATATAGTCCTCCTATCTATCCATGAAATTTGTTTATATTGTGGCCAGCACCACTGAACCTGAACTGCTTTGGCAGGTCCATGGCTCTGCACATTTCCAGTAACCCCCTTTGAAAACTCTATGCATGCCCCTTTCTTGCTTGGGTCCCAGATTAAGCATCCAAGGACTTGCACTCATGCAAGTGTTTGAAAATTTGGCACTTCATCTCTCAGCCTCACTTCCTCTCCATCTGCAACATGAGGATGCTAATATGTGCCTACCAACCTCAGAGGGGTGTATGGATTAAATCTTGTGAGGCAACTTTGAAGATGAAAAGCTCTATTTCAGTTTGGTCTCCATGCCATCCAGTCCTATGGCCTCCCAGATGGGATTTGCAAAAAGGAGGCCTGTTGAGATGGTGGTCGTCTTGGTGTGGAGAACTGTCCACTAGGAAATGGACTGAGATCAACAACTCATTTTACATAGCAAAATGGGGTGCATCTTAACCAGTCACCCTAGGGACAGAAATCACCTTAGCCAGCCAGTGGAGCTATAGTATACCGAATTTTTACAGGGTTCTTTCCTCCCCCATTTATAAATGTGATAATGCCCAAAGTTGTGAGCATTCTCACATGCTGAAGTCACTGCTTTGAAGTGTGACACGCAGCAGAATACAACAGTTGGCATATGATACAACAGTCATCCACAGAATAGGTTTGGGTGTCATCGTCTGATTTGTATCTAAGCTGGGAATGTCAATTTCATATTGACTCTGTCCTCAAAAAAGATTTTTATTATAATTTAGCATCATTGGTGTGCTAAGCCCTGCACAGGCAAGTTGTCAAAGTCTCAGTCCTGAGGAACATACAATCTAGAAATACAACGTGCTGATTAAGGGTGGAAGACAGAATGGTGACAAGAAGCAAAGTGACGTGGGACTGCTTTTCACTAGAGTAGAACCTCAGAGTTACGAACACCTCGGGAATGGAGGCTGTTCATAACTCTGAAATGTAACGTTTTCTTCAACGTTATGAACAGTTGTTCTTTTGAAAGTTTACAACTGAACACTGACTTAATACAGCTTTGAAACTTTACCATGCCGAAAAAAAATGCTGCTTTCCCTTTATTTTTTGAGTACTTTACGTTTAATACAGTACTGCACTGTATTGGGGTTTTTTGGGTTTTTTTTTGTCTCTGCTGCTGCCTGATTGTATACTTCCAGTTCCAAACGAGGTGTGGGGTTGACTGGTGAGTTCATAACTCTAAGGTTCTACTGTACAAGATTTTACTAGTCCTCATGGAAGAAGAATGTTTGCAGAAGGAAATAGGAGGAGAACAAGATGGAAGCACAGCAGACTAGGGCTACAAAGGGAGAGTACTAAGCACAAGGACCCAAGTGGAAGAAGACACAGTGAGGTGAGTGAAGGAAATGAAGGAGTTCTGTAGCTTGGATTGAGCGAAAAGAGATGAGAGGATTAGGTGTCTGAAACTAAACTGTGTAGGCCCTTAAAGGTAAAGACAAGGAACTTGTATTCAGTGTTGATGCATGGGTATATAGAATAGGATGCTATATTTAGGACACTGTACATGGTTACTAATAAACATGTCAAAACCCACGTGAAAGAAAAGTCCCTTAATTGAGGGTTACGTGTGTGAAAATCCACAAAAGTCCAGGGAGGGAAGCTACTAGTGATCTCAATCTCAAAAATTAAGAGCTCAGTTTTGGATGATTGTGGTGATATCATCCTTATGATGTCCTCCCACACCAGGCTCCATGCCTACCCCTTTCCCTTCCCCGGCCCCACAAAAATGGCAATAAAGCACTGAGAACTTTCAAACATGCTGAACACCTCCCTGCCAATGGGTGCAGAGCAGATCACCTGCAAAGGAAGCACCCATCTCTCACGGCTACAGAATGTCATCATAATTCTACCCAGAATGTGGCTTCATGACCAGCACGGGAAATTAGCAGGGGGTATCTAACACAGGTATAATTCTTTCCTCTACTGATATATTGCCTTCTGGCATGTAAATTTATTCCTTAAATATATTTTTCCCCAAATGACCATTAATTGGGGAAGCCATGATCAGCATGGTTAAGAACTGTCTCAGGTCATATTTATTTATTAACTGAATAAGTATGACAATTGAGTATAATGGCAAATGCATTGCCCACAGAGGTTCATTCCTTTAACAGAGAGAATATTTGTTTAAATAATCCTCTATTTCACATAATGTGCACCACAAAATTAGTTTCCTGGCAACTGAAAACTGGGACCATTTGACAGATAACTTTCACCATCCTGTGTAAGATTTTCTTTGGCATGAATTGATGCATCCTTGATCTCCTTACTTTTTGTTCCCAATTTTACACAACTTCTTAGAGTGACTTTCCCTGCCAGAGGTATGGAGCTAGGCACTCGCATCCTGAATGTTTGCAGGATATTTATAATACACCCTCATGCAAAGACCCAGTACCCAGCTAGGCATCTAGAGGGCAGGGAAAGAAATACTCTCTCCACTGCCACTCTGCAGAGGACATTTCCACCCAATAACTTTGAAGGAGCCCTCCTTGGCCTTAGTGCATCATCATGGGAGAGGACCTGTGCAGCAGAAGATCCTGTAGGCCTGTCTCTTCCTTGATTCCTACCAACTCATTGCTCAATGCTGCTGTGCAGGGAATTCCTGGGCAGCTGTATCTTTGCACGTTGCAGTAGGTGACCTGTCCTGACCCAGTGCTCTGTGCTGATGTGCAGGGGATCCCCTCCAGAGCTGTGACGCAATAAGCATGTAGTGCCTGCGTGGCCCACAAATCCAGTTCCTTCAACCCTCCCTTGCCTTAATGGTTCTGATTCCATGAGACTGCTAAGGAGGCGGGTGCTGGATGTGTCCCTTGAGGCATAATTTGGAAGGGTATTACTGTTTAAAAAAAGAAGTATTTTTAATGGAAAATCCAGACGGATTTTAATTTAATGGCGCTGTTCCTGTGTTGGGTATTTGTTAGGTAAACTTTACTGTAGGGAAACAGTTCTCCAAACAGGCCAGCCAAGAACTCTCACATTTGGTTATCTATAAATCAGGGCTGAAGAGAAAGGGAATGTTGTCCTAGGGTGGTGCGTTTCAGTTCAAGCCACTGCTAAAACAAGCCATGCAGGTAAACAGCGAAAAGACCCCATTAACAGTCAAAAGGGTCACATATATGGTGTTAAAGCACAGAAACAAAACTACAACAAAGTCCACTTATTTATGCGGAAGGGACGAGCGAGCTATCAGCATGCACTTTACAGACAAACAGGAGGAACGTAGGGTGACCAGATGTCCCATTTTTATAATGACAGTTCCGTTTTTTGGGACTTTTTCTTATATAGGGCCTATTGCCCCCCACCCCCTGTCCCGTTTTTTTCATAGTTGCTATCTGATCACCCTAACTAGGTGCCTGTGGCAAAGCGCTTACAACCTAAACGGTATATAAAAAGAGGGACGCAATGCAAGGGGCAGCAAGCGACTGAGCCGTGAGGTTATTCTGACGTTTTGTGAGACAGTGATTATTCGTGATCTGTTTTGCCAGCACTTCCCTGTGGACGGGATGAAGATTTACAGGCCCTGTATTTCACAGAGGAATTGTTCCGAGTTAAGGGTGGAGGCCCCTTTGGATGGGAGATTCCGATCACAGGGAAGATGGTGCGAGAGATGGGAGGGACACAATAAAGCGTCTATTTGTGCCGCTTGGGCATGGCAAAGATAGCAGGCAAAACACCAGAGCACAGAGACAGGCTGGAGCGAAACTGTGCAGCCTGAAGGAAAGAATATGCTGCTTAAAGCGGGTAGAGAAGGCGCTCCAAGCCAGTGAAAGGATTTGAAGAGGGGCTAGACCTGACTAGAGCAGCAGGGAGCAGACATGATTTTTGCAGCAGCACTTTGGATGGATTAAAGGGGGCCGAAGGGAGAGCCTGGGAGGCCAGGGATGGGGAAGGTTGCAGTAATGCAAGCAAACAATGATCGGGTTTGGACGAAGGTGTTAGCAGAGGGAACGGAGAGGAACGAAGGGAGTTTGGAAATGGTCTGGAGAAAATACAGCAGGATTCGGCAACAGCATCGATGGGCGGGAGGGAGTCAAACACAACACTGAAGTTGCAAGCCTCTTTTCACAGCATTAATTCAGCAACGAAACACTGAATCAAATGGGTCTGAACAATGGACTATTCATTGAGGGGAGTGGGGGGGGATGTTGTTCCCTTCAGCCGAGTAAACTATTGTCCAGAGATTTTAAATATTTTTTAAAATTGCAGAGGGTGAACCACTACCCGATAGCTTTGTTCAGAACTGCTGCCCTTACGCCCAGTCACAGTATTGTGTGTTCTTTAGTTTTCTGGTGAACATGGGGTACTCGCTCTCTGTGTAAGTAAATAACTCTGACTACAAAGTGACCCCCACACACACCCCCCAATCTGGAAACAGAGTGATGCACAAAAGGCTGCTACATTTTCAAATGCAGTTCTACTCTGGAAATCGACTCTGTTTAAATAAATAAATAAACCTAAAGGCACCTTCTTACTCAACAGATGCTTCCTCGGTGTCACAGCTGATCACTTCAACAGCAGGCTTTTTGCTACCACTGCCTTTAGCACTGCTGCTATAGGAGAACGAGCTGGATTCTATTCTAACTTGCACATCACCAAGAGGTGTTTAGGAAGTTCTAGTCAGAGGTTGCTTTCACTGACAGCCATGCAACCCCACTGAAGAGACTGCTTGGAACAGAGGGCAGAATTTGGCCTGCAGAATCTTTCTTGCTGATATCAAGAGCCGGACAGACCCTAGCATGGCTTTCAGAGCCCACGATGAGGGTGTCAGACTGGCTATTAGAAAAAGACATCATTAGGCCTAGAAAGTATGATGGCTGGCACTCTCCGAGTACTGAAGATAGGCTTTCTGCTTGTAAAGTGAGCACCCTTGTTACGGAAGTCAAAGAGGACCAAGGAACCCCACAGTAACATTTCTAACTTGCAGTTCGGAACCACACTAGTTAGGGGCAAACCTCAGGAGGCTCCGTGCAGATAAACACTTCGGGTCAAACCATAACATTTAGCCACCAGGCTGTCACATGCACAACCACATGGCCGCAGGGGGTGCTCTAAGATGGACGTGTCTCAGCCACAATGCTCCCCTGAGCAGCCAGCCCAGCATACTGGCAAACATGATATCCTGCTTATCTGTTCATCACCGCCTTGGCCCCTGAGTGTGGCCTCCATGCTTTTGGGGCTAGCATGGGGATGCGGCCCCACCTCCTCTAGGTTCCCAGGGGCATAGGGAGGGAACAGTCCTTGTGCTCTGCAGAAAGCAGGGACTGCAATTGCAAGAGGCATTTGCATCATCAATACAAGGGGGGAGGAAGGCAAGGTTGCCTGTGCTTCCCTTCCCTGCACGCGTGCACGCGCACACACACACGGGCATAAGGACCTGTCAGTCTGGCCAACCTATATTCAGAGATTAATAAGACCAGAAGGGACCTGTATGATCTTCTATGCTGACCTCCTGCATGACAAAGGCCACAGAACCTCACCCAGCAGTTTGTACATCGAGCCCATAACTTGTTTGTGCTATGGCATATCTGTTAGAAAGCAATCCAAGTCTCAACACCACTCTCCTTGAAAGCTCAACACGGCTCTCCCTGCAGAACTGTAGTGGAAATCACCTGGGCAAGGGGCTGTCTCACAAAAAGTTTCTAATATTTCTTGCTTCTGTTGAGGTCAGAAATACCATAAGAGCCTGTCTAGTTGGTATTTCATCACTACTACTTCCACCAGGAACCAGGAGTTACTTCTATACATTGCTAAAATGATCCTTTCAAGCAAGTCAGCCAAACTTTGGACTGTTTAGCTGAAGCTTTGCAGGAGAAAGCTCAGCTCCGTTCTTTTTTTAAAATCCAAACAACTCTATCTAAGCACAGTCTTGGGAACACTGGAAATGACAGACCACCACCTCTTATGTTTTGTCTTTCATACAAAAATGCCGTGGGCTTCATTCAGTTCTGGAATACAAGGCCAGCACAGGGGCCCATCAGAGGAATGTCGGCCTGACTGCGGGGGGGGGGGACTGTACAAGTAGCATTTAATTTGTAATTTAATATTGCATAAATGTAGTCTGTGCATATTCTATATTGCACACGCGGTTTGCACACAAAGAGCACACCTATTACGCAGGAGAGAAGTGAAGGCAGATGAGGTGATATTATATAAAACAGTCCAAATCATCACGTTTACAATTTTCATATACACATGATCTATAAATTTCATATTGTTTCATATTTAGGGTTAATGTAGTTCACAAAGTATCTTACTACACCAGTCAGGCATCGTGAATGACTGTAGTTTAGGGACGGACATATACAACGTGTCAGCTAAGCGCCAGGAAGTATACCTTAAAAACACCACACTTCAACTCTCTGAAAATCTCTTGGGTAACTGGTTAACTGGGTAACTGGTAACCTTTGTGGCCTCTGGCCATGAGTCCCATGGTTTCCCAGGTCTCTCTAACATTGATCTGAGCTTTCATTTTAAGAGGGGGAAAAAAAAAAGTTTCTACCTCTTTTCATTGTGAAAAGAACCTTCAAAATGTGAACTGAAGGCTGGGGCTGAAAGGACAAAACTCCTCCCTCCCCCCTCAGCCCCCAAGTCATTCATAGTCCCCACCACCCTCTCCCCCAAAGAACCATCTCACTGGGTTACCAAAATAGCTAGGAGTGACCCCAGCTGTGCCGAGAACGCCTGCTTGCAATACTTAGGCTACTAGGCAGAATACACACTGGCAGATAACTATACTTCCCAAGGCTGCTCTCCTCACAGCTTTGCCAGTATGCCTGCACCACACATTTTTGTCCGTCACCTCCACACCGAGGACTTCTCCAATCCCCTCCATCAAAAGGTGCAGAGGGAGAATGATTCACAGGCTGGCTTGCAGAGCCTGGCCTGCCCTTCAGGAGCACCACAATCCCCCGAAAAGCTACTGCTCCCTTCTCCCTCCATGCAACCACCAACATACAGAAGAGAAGGAATAATGCCGGGATAGGGTCAGGGAAGAGAACCACTGGGGGAGGAAAGGCCAAGAGAAGGCACGAGAGGAGATATGAAGGTGAAGTCAGACCAGTGGGTGAAAGGTTTGAGGGGAGAAGACTGGTGGGTGGAATGAAAAAGAGAAACAAACACACTGAAGTTAAGAATTAGAGGGAGGACATGGCCAATTCAGAAAATAAAAGAAAAAAAGGCTATTTTGTAGACAGAAGAAATGATCAAACATTTAAAAAGGCTGACGTTAGCCCGAGGAAATGCACTTACCTTGAAAATGATTACAAGGAAGATATACCAATAGAGAGACACACAACAAGTGGAGGATAAGAAGAGGAAAGGAAAATAAGAAGGGAACAAACATGGAATCAGTTATTTTTGCCTTCACTCACACAGGTGCAACTCTCCTTAAAGTTCATGTTTAATTGAGACAAGAATTGGGCCCCATATTTGACAGTCCCAGCAGATCATCTTCACACTAGGATTAGTGGCCCCCTCCACTCCAAAAAGGATATTCTAAGAATGCCTCTGACAAACCCTCCATCACAAGCAAGGACCTGCAGTATCTAGACCAGGGGTCAGCCACCATTCAGAAGTGGTGGGCCGAGTCTCCATTTATTCACTCTAATTTAAGGTTTCGCAAGCCAGTAATACATTTTAACGTTTTTAGAAGGTCTCTTTCTATAAGTCTATAATATATAACTAAACTATTGTTGTATGTAAAGTAAATAAGGTTTTTAAAATGTTTAAGAAGCTTCATTTAAAATTTAATTAAAATGCAGAGCCCCCCGGACCGGTGGCCAGGACCCAGGCAGCGTGAGTGCCACTGAAAATCAGCTCGCGTGCCGACTTCGGCACCTGTGCCATAGGTTACCTACCCCTGATCTAGACTATGCTCATTGGTTTTAAAATCAGATTACCAGACTCAAGGTACCGGATCAACACACATCATCAGTTCAAATTATTTCAGCTGAAAAATTTTAATTTATCAAATACATTTTTTACTTGTAGGTTAAATATTGTAGTAACAAAACTTCTAAAAAGCATTGCACTGTCCCCTACGAAACAAAAATAAGGCTCCCCCAATCACGTACCGGTACCGCACTTTGCCTCCAAACTCCATGAAAGTCTGGCATGAACTTCCCTTTCGGGCATCATACTTCCCAAGGACAGACTTATAGAAAAGATGCACTAGTTCCCTTACATCATATGTACATGGACTCAGGGGCAGAAAAAAATGGCTGTGTGAATGTACTGTGTGCAGATGAAGCTGCAAGCAAATGTCTTCACTCTTTCTGATGTAATATGATACCTGGCTTTCGTGATCATTCCAGCTCTTGAATTAGGAATGGAAAATGTGAAAACCTCTTTCACAGCAACGGTTTAGGCACAAAAATCTCCATGCTCCTTTCTTAGGATATTTGCTTTACAATGGACTTTAACACCTGTGATAGGTACACACACGCACAGATCTGTGTGCAAAGGCTGCCAACCAGTGTCTCTTATACTGTGGTTCCGGTAAAGCCTAAGTTTCCCTGAATTTATTTCAAGTGCCATATTTTTAAAGGTGGCCTCCCCAGCTTTGCCGCTGCAAGTTGCAATTTTGTGGATGCAAAAAAAGCATTTAAACAAATAGCTACCACTAGCTAGTTAATGTTGCAAATCAGAGAGTTGGATATCTAACTGCCAATAGCTGCTTCTGCAAAAACTGTTCCTGTAGTTGACTGCAGGAGTAAAATGAGAGGCTGAGTTGAGATCCCTACAAAAATTGTTGTCCTTAATTAAAAAAAAAAAAAATTCCTTCAGTATTACCCACGTGCAAGCGAATCAAGGCATCTTCGTGTACATCTGCTTCTTTATGTCCCCTCTCATACAACTGGTAACTTTAATTCCCTAGTAAAGTCTGTGTTTTGTTTTGTAAGGGTTTATAGTCGCTATACTTTGCAATATAAATCGAAATGCTTGGCTTCCGCAGACAGTTATGCGTTGGTGAAAGGTTCGGTGTAGTCCAGGGATCAGCAACCTTTGGCACACGGCCCGCCAGGGTAAGTACCCTAGTGGGCCAGGCCGGCTGGTTTACCTGCTGCGTTCGCAGGTTCAGCCATTCGCCGCTCCAGGCCAATGGGGGTGGTGGGAAGTGGCGGCCAGCACATCCCTCATCCCACGCCGCTTCCTTCAGCCCTCATTGGCCTGGGACAGCAAACCGCAGCCAGTGGGTGCCAGGATCGGCCAAATTTGCAGATGAGGCAGGTAAAGAAACCAACATGGCCCGCCAGGGTAACGTGCCAAAGGTTGCCAATCCCTGGTGTAGTCGCATGCTCCAAAGGAGAAACTTTCTCGCTGAGTGTTGTATCTAAGTGATTTCAATTAAACAATTATACATGTTGCCAAGCATTATTGTAAAATGCTGCAAGGCTTTTGATGGCAACATGATTTAATACAGGGGTCGCAAGGTTACTGCGGAGGGAGTCATGAGCGCTCAGCCTCCACTCCTAACCTCCTTTTGCCTCCAGTATTTATAATGGTGTTAAATATATAAAAAAGTGTTTTTAATTTATAAGGAGTGTGTGTGTGTGTGTGTGTGTGTGTGTGTGTGTGTCACACTCAGAGGCTTGCTATGTGAAAGGGGTCACCAGTACAAAAGTTTGAGAACCACTGATTTAATGGGGGCAAGGGAGGGGCAGGAGTGGCACAGCCCCACAATCCTGCTGAATCCAGCATAATAATTCCTGATGTCAGATTTGCTACTATTACTGTAGGAAAAGGCAGAGTATCTTCTTTCCCCTCTGTTCTAACAGGGCTTCCCACTTAGGCTCGAGGTCTACAGGAGAACAGAAAAATGGTTCAATATGGGTCAAGAGAATTTGGTAGCTCTTGAGATTAGCATACTGATCGCTTCCTCCTAGAGACAGAGCTTTCCGTCTAGCTCAGGTGGCTTTTGAGCTACTCAGAGCTCTTCTTCAGGTCTGGCAGATCTCATCTTTCTGAACAGCTGAGAGGTTTCTAAAACTGCAGCTACTGTGCATATGGAATTTACTCTAGTGAGACCATCGCGGGGCCTCATAAATGTTTACATTTGGCCGTGTGGTGGGAAATAGGAGTTCATTATGCAAATTAATAATGAAAAATAAAAGCCTGCCCTCTGAAGTAAACATTAGGGCAAGGAGAACCTAGACTGCTGGGTCCCAAACTGTGTTTTGTGGAGCGTTGGCTGGTCGTATGTTGCTGGCTTTCTATCTCATTTCCAGCTGCTTCTACAGATGCCAAGGCTCTTCACTGCAAAGGAGAACTGGCAGACTAGTAAAAGCAGCTAGAGCAGTGGGTCTCAAACTTTTGTACTGGTGACCCCTTTCCCACAGCAAGCCTCTGAGTGCGACCCCCACCATATAAATTAAAAACATGTTTTTTATATATTTAACAGCATTATAAATGCTGGAGGCAAAGCGAGGTTTGGGGTGGAGCTTGACAGCTCGCGACCCCCCCCCATGTAATAACCTCGCGACCCCCTGAGGGGTCCCGACCCCCAGTTTGAGAACCCCTGAGCTAGAGGAAAAAGAGGAGGAAGCAGACTGGCTGTCTCCAATAAGAGAATCAGAGCCACAACTGCACTGCCCTCAAGCACCACTAGTATGACTGGAGCTGCTAACCACCGGTAAAGGAATAATAACCAGGGAGAAAGGACTGAGGCAGCAAGATATTATGTCTAGGGGAGAGGGGATAGAAGAGGGCCAGGTCGCTGGGCAGCATCTTAAAAAGAGATGAAGAATGGAGCCAAAGAGAGGAGAAAAATGTGGTCAAGTAACAGAAGCATGTGCAAGAAAGAAGGGAAAGAATCACAGAGTAGATGGGAGGAGAGGGGAAGAGATGATGAGTAGACACAGTGTGAGCAACTTCTTTTCCCCCAGATGGGACTGACCACAATAAAGACAGCTAAAATGTAGACACACTTTCCTAATATTACTTTGCTATGTAGACAGTTGAGATGGTCCACAAGACAAATCTCTTTATTCAGATATGGTCCAAACCATTAAAAAAAAAAAAAAAGGGCCCTCATCCCAGTCTCCTAGTGCTAACGAGTTACACGTTATGCTGTGTCTGTCTTTACTGTAGTGCCACAGTAGTAGTTCTGCATGCAACACAGAAACAGTCCTATTGCTTCCAGCATGATCTCCCAAATACTCTCACCCCCTGTCTGTGGCCAGGAAAAGACTTGCCCTGCAATGTAATTTGAACCCATATCCTAAACTTTACCTGCATCAGTAGCCAGACATCTAAATCTTTGATGCCACAGTGCTGGCTTCTGCAAAGCACTGCTCCTATAAAGGAGCTATTCATGGAGCAGCTGGGAATGCTTCTCTCAAGCTTACTGAACATGGATATATGAGCTAAGATTTGCTATTACATGGATTTACAAAAGGTGCCCCTCTAGACCCATTTTACATGATTTTGATAAAGGGACATTTTCCCTTTTCCTTCTGTATTTATCGGGCCAACCTCCATGAAATGGGGGACGAGCCAGAAGGCCAATCATGCAAAATTCTTTACAGGCCTGGAGAAATGTAGCCAGAATCAGGCTCAGATGGGTCTCTGGTGAATGCCAGCTGCTGAGAACATGCTGCACCCAGCTTCCGTGAGCTCTCCTACTGGGACAAAACACAGCAGACATATCCCTGCTGAGCACAGGTGCCATGGTGGCAGCATTCAGGAAGAGGCCATCTTTGAGAGAGCCCGATTCTACACCATGCACAGCTTTGCACACCATAATAATTGGTCCCTTGAATTTTTCCCAGACACAGATTGGCAGCCAAAGTAAAGTATGGAGGACAGGTGTGAGATGCTCTGGCCAACACGCCCTCCTCCCAAGGTGGGCGGCTGCGTTCTACAATAGCAGCTCTTCTGGGAAAGGCCCACAGTATGGCCATGTGAAAGGGAGGCAAAACCGCATTTGACAGAAAATGTTGCAGAATCCTGGCAAGCCAAAAGATGAAAAGGGGCATCTCCTGGGTCACTAGAGAGTGGGAATCCAATAGAGGGGACTGTGATCCCCTTTGATAACCGGCAGGCAGCTTAATCAACTGGGCGTGCACTCACTGACCCTGCAAATTTCTCAAAACTTTCTCCTTTGCCAACATGCTTCACCTCCCTCTTATCCAGGCGGTGCCAAAGCTCACTAGATGTCACGCAAGTCACCATCTCCACCAGACACTCCACTTAGGTAGGTGCCTTAGGCAGATGCTAAGTGAGCAGGGAAAAGCTCAAACTGGGCCTGATGAGATGGAGACAGAAAGAGGAATGTTGTCAGTACATCGATAACACTTGCAGCCCTCAGCACCTCACAGTCTTCATATATACACATCAGCAAGAGAGCAAGACTGAACCCTTCAGGCCTCCAGACAAAGTATCCTCATGGCACAGGATGGTAAAAATGTCTCAGGCTGCAATTACATTTCCTTTAATGCACGGCCTTGACACACACCTCTCCTGCTTCATCTCTCACAGTTCATTAGAAACTCATGGTGACCTATTAGGATGATACGGGGAGAGGGGCCCATTTGGTCCTAGACATGTCCTAAACTAGGGATGGGCAAGCTACGGCCCCGGGGCCACATCCGGCCCTTCAGATGTTGTAATCCGGTCCTCAAGCTCCCGCCGGGGAGCAGGGTCTGGGACTTGCCTGTCTCTGTGCCGTGGCTCTGCATGGCACATCCTCCCCTCTGGCTCCTATGTGTAGGGGCAGCCAGAGGGCTCTGCACACTGCCGCACCCAAAGCTCCCATTGGCCAGGAACCGTGACCAATGGGAGCTGCAGGGGTGGCGTCTGAGGATGGGGCAGCGAGCGGAGCCCCCAGCTGCCCCTGTGCATAGAAGCCGGAGGGGGGCATGCCACTGCTTCTGGGAGCTGATTGAGGTAAGTACTGCCCGAAGCTTGCACCCCTGACCCCCTCCTGTGCCTCAACCCCCTGCCCTAGCCCTGATCCCCCTCTTGCCCTCTGAGCCCCTCAGTCCCAGCCCAGAACACCCTCCTGCACCCCCAACCCTTCATTTCCAGCCCCACCCTAGGGCCCGCACCCCCAGCTGGAGCCCTCAGCTCTCCCCCACTCCCTCCAGAGCCCCTCCCCACACCCTGAACTCCTAATTTCTGGCCCCACCTCAGAGCCCTCACCCTCTCCCGCACCCCAACCCCCAATTTCATGAGCATTCATGACCTGCCATACAATTTCCATACCCAGATGTGGCCCTTGGGCCAAAATATTTGCCCACCCCTGTCCATCACAGCAGGCCTATTGCACAGTAAGAAGGCTGGAAACGCTTTTAGCTTGGGCTGGAAGAGATGGTGCTCAGACCACGCAAGTTCCTTATACCCACAGCATCATACAGTAAAAATCAGGTCCAGGGTGTATCCACTTACACAATTAGAATCAACAGTCACATGGGTTGACCTCAGGAGTGATATGAAAGTCATGAGATGCCAGGTCACTGGGCTAAAGATATTGTCTGCACAAAGTCCCCCAGGGCAACCAGTCTTGGTGACACCAGTACAAGCACCTGTCTGCCAGCCTGAAGAGGAAACCTGTGAGGGAGAGGGGTGTGCACCAATAAGATTGACAGCAGATTGTCACAGGAGTTGCACATCAAGAGGGTGCACTTAAACAACAACTTCAACCTGGATATGGGGCATCTTCTACACATAGGGCCAGATGGAAAAAGCAACAGAAAATGGATGGTGCTGTGAAGGAGATGGTCTACTCGCAGTTCATCTGTAGAACCATCTTTAAAACAATACGAATGCGTTTTATTTCAGGCCATTTATGCCAGGACATTTAGAATTGTTGCTGGGGATTGGAATCTTGTAGACACATCAGACTAACAATATTCTTGTTTTTATAAAAACACTCTGGTATCAAGGTTATATTGTTGGAAAACAGTTCAAACATGCAGTTTCAAATCACAGTTTATTTGTAAAATGTGTATATCAAAGGGGGAAAAAAAACCCCAGAGCTCTGGAAATTTCATAGATCTACGCAACACGAACACAATGGTCAGCAGGATTTACTGCATTCGGAAGAATACTTGGAAGCACTGGGTGGGGTGCCGCAACAGATGCTGACCACTGCTACTGAGGGATGTAAAATAGAAGTGAGGCCAGGAAATGGGTGGGGAGGGGCGAACAGTGAAGGACATGGCCGTGGTCAGGAAATGCACTTGGCAAGAGGTGTGGAAAGCAGAGCTTAACAGGAGTAAAAGACACACCACAAAGCAGGAGGAGGAGGAGAATTGCCAGCTATGGAGAATTGGGAATGGTGCCATTTGACAGCACATTATGACTAGCAGTTGCTTGGTGCTGGTTAAGGCCTGGTATCATGTGATCTGTGCTCAGATGAAAGGCAGCAAAGGAAAATGAAGACTAAGAGACACCTTTATAATAAGGTAATAAAACAGTTAAAATTAGGAGGTTGGAGCAAACACCTCTGTCAAGAGCAGTACATTGGAAACCACAGATTTCTATAGGAGGTTAGTTTTGCAGTAAAGGCAGCCACCAGTAACCTGGATTCCTACAAGTAAGTTAGCTACAGAGCTGTCCCTTTACAAGACAGAGCTGAAATAATACTTTCCCCTTTTTAAGGATGATGCATCTTTTGAGAAGGGAATAAAGTAAGAGATCAGAGTGCAGGGCACTGTACCATTTTGACACCAACCGATGGCTCGGTAAGTCCCAAGAACAACATCCGAATCATCCTGCTGCATCTTGATGCCAGGCCCAGCGATAGCAAGTAGCCAGCCTGTGCAGGAGTTACACCCTCTTAAATGAGAGAGTGCATGTGTAATGTAGGTCAGAAACTGGAGCAACAACAGGGCAAAAGAACAGTAAGAGAGTCACTTGAAGGGATGCTCGAGTGTGTTTTCTAGTTCCCAAGATAAGGAGTTATCTAACCACAAACACCATCAGGGATCCAGTGGGATCTCCAAGACGTGAGCATAACCGAATTGTCCCCCTCATACTCACTCCTGGTGTCGTCTTATAGGACATGGTTCTTTACAAACACACAATGAGAAAAATCTCTGCCCAAAGAACCTACAATCTAAACAGAAACGACAAAGGGTTGGAGAACGGTCATATTATTAATGGGGAATTGGGGCTGAAAAATTAAGTCACTTGCTCAAGCTCGCACAGCAAGTGTGTGACAGATCTGGGAACTGAACTCAGTTCTCCAGAGTCCCAGTCTAGTCGTGCCTTTAGCACAAGACCATTCTTTCTCTCCTTATTGTCTCAGTCAACCAGAGGGAGGGACAGCTCAGTGGTTGAGCACTGGCCTGCTAAACCCAGGGTTGTGAGCTCAATCCTTGAGGGGGCCATTTAGGGATTTGGGGCAAAAATCTCTCTGGGGATAAGCCCTGCTTTGAGCAGGGGGTTGGAATGGATGACCTCACAAGGTCCCTTCCAACCCTGATATTCTATGACTGCAAATTCTTCAGGGCAGGGATCAATCCCTTTATTTATTCTGTGAAGTGCCTTAGATTTTGGGGTGATGTACAAATTAATATATTCCCACAAAAAAACTAATCTTACTTGGAAGGTAGGAAAACGTGCTGTCTTATTATTTAGGGAGAGGTATCTGTATTTGGGGCAGCAGAAAGAAGAACATCGGGGCATACACAGTACGGAAAAGAGTAAGAGAAAGTACAGTCTCATGGAGGCTAACTGAAAGCTCCTTGAGATGTTACAAATGAGTGATGTTTGCACAGTATTTTGTAAACGTAAAACAAATAAATAAGCATTAAATATTAGGGATTCCTCTTAAATCAAGCTTAAGAAAGTCTTAATCTGAAGGAATATTTCCAGTGACACCCAGTGCTTCTTGCTGAGCATTTAGGGACCGAGGATTCTGCACATTAGTTATTGCAAACTACAGTACAAAATGAATCATGAAGCTGGTTATTAGTGGAGTTACTGGACCAACCATGTCAACCAGGTCAGAGGTTAGCTCATAGATGGGCAAGCCTAGAAGTGTTCATAAGGCTGGAGCTTTATAAACCAATGTGGTTCTTCACAGAGGGATCTTTTTGCCCAAGTGTAAATTAACCATTAAACATTTAAAATTACAAACATTCTTTGTGCACATATTCCGAGCACCCCATAACTGAAAGGTCAGTATAATGTACAAAATGTTGTCATTTGAAATACAATACTTTTATGAGAATTGTTTTGATTTAGCCAGCTTTTGGAACACAACAATTGAGCTAACTTTGTGCAGCACGCTGACACAAGTAGCTGTTTAGAGCACAAAGCTAATATAAATTTTTAATATATTGTGGTTTGACAATCTGATTCAACACGTGTCTGATTTAACATGCTTATCTGATTTCCAAAGTACTAAGAAAAAGAAAATACTTTGTCAAGGATTAGCACTACGCAAATATTTTGTGATTACAATTTTTCAAAAGTTTGTTTAAATTGGCTCCTGAGGCACAGTAAGAGAGCCCTTCACAACGCAGTTTGGAGAGAACTGCAGTTTAAGAGCACTAGAGGATGTGTTTGCTCTCGGGGCTTACAGGAATCCCATTTCACCCCTCTCTAACTTCTACTAGTTGATCAGCACAGGTGCAATGAATTTTGCCTTCCTGGATGGTGCACAGAAAGTTATGATGAGTGCTGTAGGTTAACACGCCTCAGCATACTCAGTTTCTGCCATCTGAAACCAAACACAGTATTCGCTACCTGTAACTAGAGACACAGGTTTATTTCACTGTTGCTTGCAAGTTATTTTTATAGGGACTTAATTTTTCTCTGGGTCTTGGCACTACCAACTAATTATCCTGAGCAAAACCCATGGTGGTGGCAGACTTGCAGTCATGCACCTGTATCTGTGATTAGGTGATGGAGAACTGGACACCACTCACCCACCCTGACAGTGACACACACACACACTCTTCTCGAAACACCTTTTCAGGCCTTGAGAAAGTTCTTGGATAAAATCCTGGCTGCACTGAAGTCAGCAATTGACTTCAATGGAGCCAGGATCTCACCCTGATCTTCAGCCCATCTCCTCAACCCCACCCCCTTTACGATCTCTGTAAGGTAAAGATCATAAGATAAATATCATCTTAAGGTAAAGCTCCTATTTCAAAGGCTGGTGGTCACAAGAGCAGCACTAAACTCAGCAGCTTCAGATCACCTGAGCTTTGCTTTAATTTGCAAGTTTGAATGAACCCAAAGCTGAACATGAAGCTTCTGAATTTTGCCTGGTTTGGGTTCGAAACTAGAACAGACACTGCATTTAACAAGTCCCAAGTTCGCTCGAATTACTGCCAAAGATCACCAGGCCTTGTAATGAAAGCCAAAGCCCAGCATGTGTCGTCTAGTTTCAAGTTTTGTAACAGACGTTTCTCTCAGCATTAGTTATTGCTTGTTTACCTTAAATGTTGGGGGGTGGGGAGGGTAGAAGGGTGTAAAGCATGTGTATTTCAAGTGGGAACATACATCTCAAGTTCGTATCACTACAAATATTCCTGTGCCCAAACAATTGCTAAACAAACAGAAAGAACCAAATTGTGTCCGTATTTATATTCAAATCAAGGGCACTGCCTGGTTATAACCAAGGACAGAATTTGATCCACTGTGCAAAGTTAAGTCAACTAAAAAACTGGAAAGTGAACTAGCCCTCAGGGACTGGATGGCTCAAGGGACCCAAATGCAGTATAGAGCATCAGGGAACCTGTTTGAATCCAACCCAGACAGAAACCAGATCCCAGCTGCTGGCTTTCCCTAGGGATATTCGAAGTCAACTTTTCCCCCAGAGAACTTCTCAGAACTCACCTCTACAGCTGCTACTAACCTGGCTAGCAGCATGCAATCAGAACAACCAAGGTAGGAATGGATTTGGAGACTAAGCAACCCTCATCCCCAGAGACAGACACTTCAGCTTAAGGCTAAGGTATGCTGGCAGGACATGTTGGGGCAGCTCACATGGATGCTACCTGGGCCACACCTGTTCTATGGGTAAGCAGAGGACTTCAGTCTCCAAAACCTTTGGTTAATCTGGCTCCTTTCACAGTCACTTAAAACCAGGCATTTGGCTGTAGCATCTATTAAGAGTGCATCCATGTACAACTTCTCTCACTGATATAATCAACATCAGTCCTTACATTTGTATGGCCTACAGCCATACCTTAGGCTGTGATCTCCTCAGTTCTTGCAAGCTGAGCAGGGTCAGGCTGGGTCAACACATGAAAGAGAGACCTTCAGAGAAAAATCCAAGTGTTGCAGGAAATGGAGTAGGTAGGGATTCAATAGTAGCACTCTTCTCCCCTCTGACTCATGTTGTTGAGCCAATGAGTATTTTTTAAGGTGAGATACTGAAGACAATGTCCGGATCATTAAAGATCTAGCAGTACTTTTTGCAAGAAAAAGCTCATGTGTCCTGACCCTCTCTCAGTTTAGGTTACCTGTTTACTTAAGTTCCCCATACACTTTCAAATAGCTACAATAAACTTTTCCACTTCCTGTCCTAAACTCTTGTATGTTGCTGTACTGTTAAACAGCTGCTGCATTCCACCCTACACCTGGCTGCTTTTCATTAGCAAGTGAAGTGATTTCTGTATGTGTATATGAATAGCTTGCAAAGTGCATTAGGATCCTTCACGATGCAATATCCATAATAAATGTGTAATATTAGTTACTTTTGTTAGAATTGCCAATGCGAGTGATTTCTGCATCTATGACCGACAAACAAATGCATTTAAACCAGATAAATAAAGTGCACAAGATACAGTTTTTTCCAGCTGTAATTCATTCAAAAGTTCTAAAACTTTCTGTAAAAGCTAATGAGTTCATTTATGCGACTCCCACGTGTCAGCTAGCAAAATGATCGCTTTTACACTATGTCATCTGACAGTTCCTCCACTCCCTGCAAATTCGTCTTGATTTGAGATAGCACAAACTCTTGCGGGTACATTTTCCAAGGAATTATGTGGGATGCTTGCTGCACAGTTCCCACTGGAGCCAATGAGAGTCAGATAGCTAAAATCCCAAACAACTCTTTTTGAAAATTTACCCCATGGAGTCAGTCACAAAGCTTTAATAATGGGACTTCCTCAGGGAGAGAGCTTTAAACAGTTACGGAAACTGCTAAAGAGAAACTTACAATAGCAATAATAGCAACTTGCTTTCTAATCTTTGTACTTTCAGCTACTTAAAGGTGTTTGGAGTTACTCTGAAATGACCTCAATGTGACTATGTATGGCATTCTACCCCGGGGAAAACAGGGCACTCCCATAAAGACTCTCCTTCTCCTTCATTAATATTTCCTGCAGATAAAGTTCAGATTTTTGTTATCCATGAATTTATCAATTAAATGTTTTCAATTCCTCAGTCCATTGGGTTGCTTTTAATTAGACCTCATGCCTGTGTCAGAATACAGTGTAAGAAACTCTGGAGTTACATTTTCCATTGATCATGTAGTAAACAGCCCATCAGAAAAAGTATCCTCCTAAAACATACATATAAAAATATAGGAGAGAGGGGGAAAACCAAACCCAGCATTGCTCTCTCCTACCAGAGCCATCCTGCATCATCACACACATATGCTGTATGTATTTAGAAGAAAGATACAACAGGATTATTGTACAGGGGGTAATTTTGGTGAAATATGGGGGGGGACAGGAAAGATTAATATTCCAGTACAATTTAAGAAAAAGATGCCTCTTCTTTTTAAGATAGAAAAAACCTTCCAAAAAACAAGCAAAACCTTTCAAGTAACTTCATATCAGAAGAACATACACATTAACGCTTCAAGCTACAGATTTGAAGCAAAATGCTCTATGGCTATTCTCCCAACCAGATGTACTTTATAGTAACTGTCTAGGCAGCAAGATCACTGCTTATTTTGGAGTTAAACTAACAAGCTTGGGCTAAATTCTGCCCTCAGATCCACACAAGCGTCTCCCATTGACTTCAGTTGTACAACATGAAAGTGACCGTGTCCCACATCTTACTTAAGACTTTTTTTTTTTTAAGAAACAGAAAAATAAAATAAATATACCTCAGGGTGCAACTGAAAAGCTGCAACTTTGTGCCAAAACATAGTTGAGACAGACACTTTTTAACTTGGCTGGAAAGGACACAGTCCACTTGAAATCTAGCCAAGTGGGGGAGGGGAGGAACAGTTCACAAATTACTTTCAGTTCTATACCTGCCCCCATTGTCCCCTGTCAATTTTGGGGGTTTTATAATCACAATGTTTCTATTTTTTTTTAACTCTTTACCAGTTGCCCTGTGACAGACAGACAGACACACACACACACAGAAACAGAGCAAAGAGTGGAACTAACTAGCTACAACCAAAGCGTTATCAAAATTCACAAAGTCAACAAGCTGGGAAAAGAAAAGCTTTCCCCTCTAATCTCTTTCAGTTATAGTAATTTTGGATATGACTTGTGTCAAAAGTAGAGAAAATATTTTGGGGGCAAATGTGCGATTTAAAAAAAACAAAACAACAACAACAACTTGATCCCTTTCAAGTTAAAAAAAAATGTGCGGGGGGGGTAAAGAACCCCCCTCCGCCTAAGACGACAAACTAAAAGGCTCCCCCATTCTGGAGAGTGTGCACTGTTATCACAGAAGCAGTTCTGTTGCTTTCTACTGAAGTGTTTGGTTGGTGAAACCACACCCTCCGTTTGGCACACTGCATATGCTGCTCCCCGCTCCCTCAGCAGGGCCCTGTGTTTGAGACGAGTACAGCAGAAAGGAAGTAAAAAGCTTTGGCCAGCAGCTGTTACGGCCGCTTATGTGTCACTCACAGAAAGGGAAAGAAAAATGTTGAAGAGGCAGCAACTTGTTTTCTTTGTTGAGTTCCCCCCACCACCACCGCCCCGATCTATTATTCATTCAAAGTGCCTTTGTTGTCACACATTCCCATTTTTAAGACATTGGTTCAAAGTCCTGCCTAAGAATTGCTTCAAAGAAAAAAACAAACCAAACCTATTTGTCCATTTTAAACTAAAGTGATCATTTTTACAACAGAAATAAGTGAATCTTCAGAGGAGGAGACAAGAGTTTCAGTTGAGCGCCATGAGATTTTTAACAGTAATGTTAACGCTATTCATAAAATCAGCCACCCATTTGCTCAATCACACGGACGTTATGCAGCTGCGTAAGGGCCTGCGCAATCTACCTAGCTGTCAAATTATTCAAATTCCTATTTGTGCTGCACAGGTCCATAAAACGCTGTTTCCTTCTGCTCTTGAGTTTCCCCACCCTCTGGTTTCCCTTCCTGACTTCTTCCTCCCAGTCTGTCTTCTGTGGCTTCCCCGCCAAGGGAGATCAGTACATTTCCTGTGCCTGCCGCTGCCCTTAAAAGGGCAGATCTGGAGGCAAGCAAGAGGGAGAGCCTTTCCAGATTAAAGAACAGCATCAAGGTCAAGAATGATTGCCTGGCTGCAGAGACCGTCTCTTGGAGCTGGGATAGGGTACTTCATGGAGCTTTACTGTCAGGGCTAGGGTGGCAGGTGGGGTGACAGCATGGAGAAAATTCCTATCTACTTAGTGCTCTGCAGCAGGGGAGACTCTGTGGCCCACTGGAAAAATGGAGTGGGGGAGGGTACATAAGAACGGCCGTACTGGGTCAGACCAAAGATCCATCTAGCCCAGTATCCTGTCTACAGACAGTGGCCAGTGCCAAGTGCCCCAGAGGGAGTGAACCTAACAGGTAATGATCAAGTGATCTCTCTCCTGCCATCCATCCCCACCCTCTAGCAAACAGAGGCTAGGGACACCATTCCTTACCCATCCTGGCTAATAGCCATTCATGGACTTAACCTCCATGAATTTATCCAGTTCTCTTTTAAACCCTGTTATAGTCCTAGCCTTCACAACCTCCTCAGGCAAGGAGTTCCACAAGTTGACCGTGCGCCATGTGAAGAAAAACTTCCTTTTATTTGTTTTAAACCTGCTGCCCATTAATTTCATTTGGTGGCCCCTAGTTCTTGTATTATGGGAATAAGTGAATAACTTTTCCTTATCTACTTTCTCCACATCACTCATGCTTTTATATACCTCTATCATATCCCCCCCTTAGTCTCCTCCTTTCCAAGCTAAAAAGTCCTAGCCTCTTTAATCTCTCCTCATATGGGACCTGTTCCAAATCCCTAATCATTTTCGTTGCCCTTCTCTGAACCTTTCCTAGTGCCAGTATATCTTTTTTGAGATGAAGAGACCACATCTGTATGGAGTATACGAGATGTAGGCGTACCATCAATTTATATAAGGGCAATAATATATTCTCCGTCTTATTCTCTTTTCCCTTTTTAATGATTCCTAACATCCTGTTTGCTTTTTTGACCGCCTCTGCACACTGCGTGGACGTCTTCCATGCAGAGAACTATCCATGATGACTCCAAGATCTTTTTCCTGATTCGCTGTAGCTAAATTAGCCCCCATCATATTGTATGTATAGTTGCGGTTATTTTTTCCCCCAATGTGCATTACTTTACATTTATCCACATTAAATTTCATTTGCCGTTTTGTTGCCCAATCACTTAGTTTTGGGAGATTTTTTTAAGTTCTTCACAGTCTGCTTTGGTCTTAACTATCTTGAGCAGTTTAGTATCATCTGCAAACTTTGCCACCTCACTTTTTACCCCTTTCTCCAGATCATTTATGAATAAGTTGAATAGGATTGGTCCTAGGACTGACCCTAGTTACCCTTCTCCATTCTGATAATTTACCATTTATTCCTACCCTTTGTTCCCTGTCTTTTAACCAGTTCTCAGTCCATAAAAGGACCTTCTCTTTTATCCCATGACAACTTAATTTACATAAGAGCCTTTGGTGAGGGACCTTGTCAAAGGCTTCTGGAAATCTAAGTATACTATGTCCACTGGATCCCCCTTGTCCACATCCCTTCAAAGAACTCTAAAAGATTAGTAAGACGATTTCCCTTTACAGAAACCATGTTGAATTTTGTCCAACAATTTATGTTCTTCTATGTGTCTGACAATTTTATTCTTTACTATTGTTTCAACTAATTTGCCCATTACTGACGTTAGGATTATCGGTCTGTAATTGCCGGGATCATCTCTAGAGCCCTTTTTAAATATTGACGTTACATTAGCTATCTTCCTGTCATTGGGTACAGAAGCCAATTTAAAGGACAGGTTACAAACCCTAGTTAATAGTTCCGCAACTTCACATTTGAGTTCTTTCAGAACTCTTGGGTGAATGCCATCTGGTCCCGGTGACTGGTTAATGTTGAGTTTATCAATTAATTCCAAAACCTCCTCTAGTGACACTTCAATCTGTGACAGTTTCTCAGATTTGTCACCTACAAAAGCCGGCTCAGGTTTGGGAATCTCCCTAACATCCTCAGCCATGAAGACTGAAGCAAAGAATCCATTTAGTTTCTCCACAATGACTTTATCATCTTTAAGTGCTCCTTTTGTATCTCGATCGTCCAGGGGCTCCACTGGTTGTTTAGCAGGCTTCCTGCTTCTGATGTACTTAACAAAATGTTTTTTTATTACCTTTTGAGTTTTTGGCTAGCCGTTCTTCAAACTCCTCTTTGGCTTTTCTTATTACATTTTTACACTTAATTTGGCAGTGTTTATGCTCCTTTCTATTTACTTCACTAGGATCTGACTTCCACTTTTTTAAAAGATGCCTTTTTATCTCTTACTGCTTCTTTTACATGGTTAAGCCGCAGTGGCTCTTTTTTTAGTTCTTTTACTGTGTTTCTTAATTTGGGGTATACATTTAAATTGGGGCTCTATTATGGTGTCTTTAAAAAGTGCCCATGCAGCTTGCAGGGATTTCACTTTAGTCACTGTACCTTTTAATTTCTATTTAACTAACCCCCTCATTTTTGCATAGTTCCCCTTTTTTAAATTAAATGCCACAGTGTTGGGCTGTTGAGATGTTCTTCCCACCACAGGGATGTTAAATGTTATTATATTATGGTCACTATTTCCAGACGGTCCTGTTATATTTACCTCTTGGACCAGCTCCTGCACTCCACTCAGGACTAAATTGAGAGTTGCCTCTCCCCTTATGGGTTCCTGAACTAGCTGCTCCAAGAAGCAGTCATTTAAAGTATTGAGAAATTTTGTCTCTGCATTTCATCCTGAAGTGACATGTTCCCAGTCAATATGGGGATAATTGAAATCCCCCCACTATTATTGAGTTCTTAATTTTGATAGCCTCTCTAATTTCCCTTAGCATTTCATCATCACTATTACTGTCCTGGTCAGGTGGTCGATAATAGATCCCTAATGTTATATTCTTATTAGAGCATGAAATTACTATCCATAGAGATTCTATGGAACATATGGATTCACTTAAGATTTTTACTTTGTTTGATTCTACATTTTCTTTCACATATAGTGCCACTCCCCCCCCACCCCCAGCACGACCTGTTCTGTCCTTCCAATATATTTTGTACTCAGGAATGATTGTACCCCATTGATTGTCCTCTGTCCACCAGGTTTCTCCTTTATCACAAGGCACTCTAGTTCACCCATCTTATTATTTAGACTTCTAGCATTTGTGTACAAGCACTTAAAAAACTTGTCACTCTATCTGGTCTGCCCTTTTCTGATGTGTCCGATTCTTTATGTGAATGTTTCTCGTCTGATCTGGCCCTTACATTATCCTCTTCCATCCTCTGCTCCTGACTATAACCTAGAGAATCTCTATGAATAGACTCTCCTCTAAGAGAAGTCTCTGTCCGATCCACATGCTCCTCTGAAGCAGTCGGCTTTCCACCATCTCCTAGTTTAAAAACTGCTCTGCAACCTTTTTAATGTTAAGTGCAAGCAGTCTGCTTCCACTTTGGTTTAGGTGGAGCCCATCTCTCCTGTGTAGGCTCCCCCCATTCCAAAAGTTTCCCCAGTTCCTAATGAATCTAAACCCCTCCTCTCTACACCATCGTCTCATCTATGCATTGAGACTCTGAAGCTCTGCCTGCCTACCTGGCCCTGCGCGTGGAACTGGGAGCATTTCTGAGAATGCCACCATAGAGGCCCTGGATTTCAGTCTCTTCCCTAGCAGCCTAAATTTGGCCTCCAGGACGTCTCTCCTACCCTTCCCTATGTCATTGGTACCTACATGTACCACGACCACCGGCTCCTCCCCAGCACTACACATAAGTCTATCTAGATGCCTCGAGAGATCCACAACCTTCGCACCAGGCAGGCAAGTCACCATACAGTTCTCCTGGTCATCACAAACCCAGCTATCT
Organism: Mauremys mutica; assembly: GCF_020497125.1. Taxonomy (NCBI): domain Eukaryota; kingdom Metazoa; phylum Chordata; order Testudines; family Geoemydidae; genus Mauremys; species Mauremys mutica. The sequence goes on along the minus strand of NC_059074.1, from coordinate 194,885,911 downwards.
ATGTTTCTAATGATCGACTCTCCCATTACTAACACCTGCCTTTTCCTAGTGATTGGAGTTCCCTCCCCCGGGAGAGGTACCCTCAGTGCGAGAGGCAACCCCAGCACCATCTGGAAGGAGGGTCCCAACTATGGGAAGGTTTCCCTCTGCTCCCACTGACTGCTCTGCTTCCCTGGGTCTTACATCCTCCTCAACAGCGCAGGGGCTGTCTGACCGGAGATGGGACAATTCTACAGTGTCCCGGAAAGCCTCATCAACATACCTCTCTGCCTCTCTTAGCTCCTCCAGTTCCACCACCCTGGCCTCCAAACCCTGTACGCTGTCTGTGAGGGCCAGGAGCTCCTTGCCTCAAATGCACACATACGCCACCCGCCCACAGGGCAGGTAATCATACATGCTGCACTCAGTGCAATAAACTGGATACCCCTCCGCTGCTGGGCTTCTGCCGGCATTGTCTCCTGCAGCGACCTAGTGTATGAAAGGGTTCTGTTTAAATCAAGAAGTTTTGAATGTAGTTTAGTTTACAGGTTTTAAAGAACAGCAAGTGAACTTTGCCCCCTCCCCACTCCCCTTCCAAACTCCCTGTTAGCAGCCCCTTGTTCACAAAGCATGAAGGCCACGATATTTATAGGGACAGTGGGATACTTGCAGGAGGGCTTAGTTGCTCTACATAGCAGCTGCCTTCCTCAGTTCCGTAGCTCCCAGCTGCATAGGGGTAGGGTTATTCTCCAGTGGAGGCCGACACCCGAGAGATGACGACTGTGTGGTCGGTGACAGGGCTAGGGCAGCAAAAGGAAGGTTTGTAGCACTTCTAGGGCCAGGAGACCGCTTGCAAGCGCAGGTGTCTTCCTTGCCGATTTCCTAAACCTCACTAGCACTGCCTGCCCTCCTTCTAGCCCCCTAGCCTTGCACGAAAGAAGAAGAAAAAAGAGCCACCCCTCCCCCCCACACAACCTCTCCCCCCCACACACAGAGCAACAGCTAATGTGAACTACCCTCCCCTGCGCCGCACTCACTTGAGCCAGTGCTTGGAGCAGCAGTAGCTCTCAGAATAGAACCCTAGGTACACCTGAACTCCAATGGAAGGAGTCCCACGCCCAGTGTCCGTTACGAGCCATGATGCTGTCACCCCTGTTCTCCTTCCCTCTCTACATCTAGGCTTCCCCCTGCCAGCTCACTGTGACAAGCAGCACAAGGTGCCTCAGTGGGGTGGACCCTGAGACCTACTCTTCATCTTTGTGAGCCTCTCCCTCCTCACACCGCCAAATGCCAGCCAACCAGCCACCACTACCTCTCCCCCAAAGTGATCATGGCAGAGATTCACTCAACAACGTCCCGCCACAACAGAGGACGAGTTTGTAAGAATTTATGGTCCACCGCTGACCTGAACAAACTTCAGAATTTAAGTCCCTCTCATTTCCATGAAGTCAGATCAAGGAGTGCTTCAGCCACGAACCCTCCCCCACTTCACAAACCTCGGGCTTGTGTACTTAGTAATTTGCTTCATGCCCAAGGGTCTGAAGAGAAGCCATCTTTGCAATAGTTCATCGCTCTTTTGATCATTGTGGAAATTCAGTAAGATGCCAGGGCAGTCTCCTGCGGCATTGCCAGCTCTTGTGGTTTGATTCCCAATCTTGCCATACCAGGTGTTTTTCTTAAAGCCCCACCTCCTGGAGTCAACCGATTACATGACAATCTAAAACTTCACTTCATTTTTAATAACATTAATTTCTAGCCCTTATGGTTGTGGAGAAAAGCTTGAAAACGGGAACCCTAAAGCTCAAACAGCAGAAGGCAAATAAAAATCTTTTTTTTTCAAATGAATAGTTCCAGGATTGTTAATTATTCTCACGATTTCTGGGGGACTGATCCATGACTTTTTAACACTGGAGCTGGCATTACAGAGCACAGAAGTGTAGGACTAGAATGAACCTCAGTAGGTCATCTAGTCCTGTCCCCTGCACTCAGGGCAAGACTATGTAATAACTAGACCATTCCTGACTGGTGTTTGTCTAATCTGTCCTTAAAAACCTCCAGTGAGATCTTCCACAACCTCCTTAGGTAACGTGTATCAGTGCTTAACTACCCTAACAGTTAGGAAGTTTTTCCTAATGTCCAGCTTAAGCCTCCTTTGCTGCAATTTAAGCCCATTGCTTCTTGTCCTATCCTCAGAGGTTAATTAGATCAATTTTTCATCCTCCTCCTTGTACAATCTCTTCTGAACTTGAAAACTGTTATCGTGTTCACCCTCCCCATCTTCTCTTCTCCAGACTAAACAAACCCAATTTTTTTTTTCAATCTTTCCTCACACATCATGGTTTCTAGGCCTTTAATCATTTCTGTTGTTCTCTGGTGGACTGTCTCCAACTTGTCCACAACTTTCCTGAAAAGCAAATAGACATTGAAAACAGATAAAGCAATCTGACACACTTTTTAAAAGAATCATTTCAGTAAGACAGGAGGTCATAGAAAAAATTCATCATCAACTAACATTACTCTAACTCTGCTGGGCAAGTTTGGGACCATTGACACAAGTTGGGTCGAATGTGCTGCATGATATACAAGAGGCTGCCTATAAGCAACGAACCCTAGTTACAAAAACATGGCAAACTGCCATCGTTACCTGGGGGAACCACATGTAGGGGGGTGAGAGATCCCAGAGCAGGGCCAGCAGTGCAGCCATCTCAAAGGCCATCTTGCAGTTGCAGAGCAGGAAGTCTTGGCAAAACAGCCTGCAAACACACGGCTTATTGTTCCTTGGACCGGGACTGGTCTGTAAGTATCTGGCTAGGGATTACCACTGACGGCGTGTGCATTACGCACAGCCCATATCCCCATTAAATTGCGCTGCGCGACCAGCATGTTAGATGGGCAAGAAGATGAAGCAGAAGAGCACCATGGCACTTACACATGGGAGTAGGGAGAAGAGGAGAACCACCCTATTCGTTCTTTCTTCCACCCTTTGCAGAACAGACAGCAGGATCTGGTCTGTAGTGAGGCCGCACCTGAGAACTGAAATGCCTTTGCTGCTAGCTGATATTGGAAATTTACACATGCTGCAGAGGGCCAGCACAAGGCCCAGTATGCCACTTACACCTCATATGGAAACTCTGGGTGAAATCCTGGCCCCATAGAAGTCAGTTGCAAAACACTCATCGATTTCAATGGAGTCAGGATTTCCCCCTCTGTGGGCGTAAGTACAAAAACTGTGCCGGACCGTGGGAGAACGAAGACACATAGCAGAGCCTGGGCTTACGCAATATACCAGTATGCGACCAGATCAGGATGAGACAGAAATGACAGTGGACGCAGGGCACTGAACCCCACAAACAGTGTGTAACCGCCCAGGATGCGTCCTACCCTCTTTGAACCGAGGTCTGAGGGGGGATGTCTTTTTCTTACATTTCAGCAACACTTCTCTAAATTTCTCACGCCCACAAATTCTCACTGAGCTGTGCTTTGTTTGACACTCTGAGTCAGAGATCACCTGCACATCCCTTACATGAGCAGAAAGGAGCTACGTGCTGGTCCTGAATAGATTGGTGCACAAACCTGCTCCAGGGGAGAGGCCTCGGGATCCACATTTACATTGATCCAGTGGCCCCCCAGCTGGTGCAGAGGTGTGTGTAGCAAAATCAGTTCACTTGCTCTGGTTTGGGAGGGGTGAATTTCACCCTGCAGCCCCTCTACAACTCCACCTGCAAAGAGTCCAAATATTTGGGCTTCAGGCGGGTGGATGAATTTTACCCAAGTGGATTACTTGTGAGCATTCTTAGCTTAACTGGGTTATCTTTCACTTACAAGTCTGCTACAACATAAGGGTTATCTGAAGGCTTCAATTGTTTTGTCTTATCTAAATGATCTGAGGCTTACACATAAGTCAAGAAGGACCAGATCCTACCACCACATGCCAAAAACCTTGCATGTGTGCCGAGTACTTTCTACCCACATTGATTTCAAGGACTAGCCTGGCTAACAGCAGGCTAGGGCTCTTCCAGGTTTAAGAGATACACTATTGTGCCTCCTTTCTGAGATCTAAACAATCCCTGTTTTACATTCTTTCTATAAAATGTGTGGGAAATACCCTATGGTCGTTTTCATCCTATACCAAGTAGTTTCTTTATGAAGCGATCTATGACTCTGCACCGATGGTTGTGAAAACACGTAACAAAAAAGGCCCCCCTTTCTCTTCTCTCCCCTTCTTTGCCCCCCCCCCCAATAAAGCCAGATTGTATTACTAACCCCATTCATGTATACCCTTAAAAAAAGAGATTTAAACATTTTTGAAATTCAGAAAACTGTAAGGTTTACTATTGTTCTCATTCCCTTCTGGGGTTTTACAGATTCTGCAAACTCTCACTACAAAAATCGACAAGGAATACATACTTTTTAGCTGTCTCCACAGCAGCACAAGGAATAATGCAGACATGCAGCTCTTTTACACGAGACAAATATTTTAACATGTGACTGACAGTCCTTTTCTGGCCCGTGTTTTAACCATGGAAAGTTGTTTATAGCAGTTTGTCAACTTTTTGCTATAATATTCTGGTTTTCTGTCAAACAATACCGTGATTTTTCATGTTTGTTTTGACCCTCCCACTGTTACCAGCACAACAGAATTACAAACCATTCATTTTTAGCTGTGGATTTTGGCACAGGAATATTGTATGTTCATAATGCAAACGAGCTTTCAGTGGTAAAACGGAACAATAGAAAAGTCTTTAACTGTCTGGATATGAGGAAAACCAGTTGTTAATAAATTTAAGTCACAATGGTTCTATTTCAGAAGTACAATAGCGGCTTCAATAGCTGTACAATCAAAATATTTGTAGTGTTACACTAGAGTAAGTATTCACAGTTCCCGCTCCCCAAGGAGATCCTATGTAAAGGGAGGTCATCTATTGGTTTCCAACCACTGCGTACTGTTGGAGATTCCCTGAAACACTTCACTGCAGCCTAATTTAACCATTATTTATTTAGCCATTCACTGTACCAAAGGCTACACCTCATTACTGGTGTCTACATTTTGGTATGAACAAGTAAGTAGTATATGCAGTTGGAAGAAATATTCCTTATACCGGTAATACAAAGTAACAAAATACATAGAACCTTAGTTAGAAGCTTAAGATGTCAGGTTCAGTTCCCTGAACTATCTAGACTAAATAAAAAACAAAAAACACTAAGAATTAAAAACCATAACGAAAAAGTGTTTAATTCAACACAATGGGAAAGTCAAATTTCATCATCTGCTTGATTGCCTGTTATACGGTACTTTAATTGTGCTGCGATCTCCAGTACAATCATGGCAACTCTACAAAGCAGTAAATATTTTAGAGCATGAATTGCCAGAAAGGACTACTACATACAATGAGATCAGAATCAAAATACCTCTTTTATCCAGCACTTAAAATCACTTCTCCATTGCATAAAAAGTTATCAGGAATTGCTCTATTATTTCTGTCATTAACCAATTTTTTTTTTTTTACCAAGTCCTCTAAAGTCCAGCCAGAGATTATCAAAGCCAATGACAGGCTTTCAACAGCTTGGCCAGTTGAAAATCTCTCAAGTTGTACTGCTATCACCACTGCACGAGCTGACGTCAGACTGTTGTTTACAGGAGATGGGATACTGCCAATTTCCACTGAGCTGAAGACAGCAGTGCCCGGCCTCTTTTGGCTGTGCACAAGCTAGAACAAACTCCTTTTGTGTGTTGGTGCACGTGGGAGAGAAAGAATGAGAGAGTGCGCACATGTATGTGAGTGAATGCAGGCAAAATGCTACTTATTCTTCACTAGGACACCAAAAAAGCCAAAACAAAAACAATCTTCTCTAGGACAGCAAAGCCTCATTGTCAGACTGCAAATAAAAACATGGTTCTGTTTTTATCATATTAGATATCATACTGCATATGAAAACCACAGTTGCAAACACAATGGATAGCAAGGAAGTTTGGAGTTCTCCCTACTGCCCCTGTAAATACTCCCAAACTCTAAAAATGTTTGCCTACCAATAAAAGGATTAAGATGAAAATGTGAATACACAATGTCAAAACTTTGCACTAAGTGACCAAGCATTACAGGAACCATTTAAAATTTCAGAGTAGCTACAGTTCCTTCCTCTTCTAAGACCAGGAAATCCCCTTGTCAGTGCTAACATACATGAATAGAATCCACCATAGGAAGATATTGTGTCAAATTTACTGCCAGTAGAGAAAAAAATAAGAGTGCCTGACAACTTCCCCCCCCCCCATTTATGGTATTTCCTGGAACATGGCAAACTTAAATGTAGGTGTGTTTTCAGGGCGGGGGGGGGGGAGGGGGAGCGATGGCAAAGCAGGAGCGGGAGGTAGAGAATAGGGACAGTATCAGGTCCAGTCTTTCTTCAGCTAACTTTTACTTATTAATCTTGCTTTTAAAACAAACAAACAAAAACAGCCAACCAACAACAGACAAATAGACAGATCCATATCAAGTTTATAAGTGCCACACCATAGCTTCTGCCTGTAAGAAAGTTTCAGTTAAGTGCTAATCGTGGAAAAAGAATGTGCACGTATTTGTACCTAAAGTGGAGCTTTTAGGATTTGAAGGTGATCTAAGAGCCTGCATTTCTGTTCTCAACCCCTATGGCTAGAGGCTACAATGCAAAAAGCTAAAATATCCAACCTTCAGCATAGAGTTGGCAGAAAGCATGTTAACAGACTTCCCAGAGGCGGCAACACGTTGCAGATTTCCTTTACAGGAGTCTACATCCTCACAATCCAAAAGCCAACGATTGCCTTTTTCAAATACTCCAGGACAAAGTGGACAGGATAGCGCTTTTGCGATCTGTCTGAGATTCTGCTGCACCTCAATACTAATTAGGAATAAGACAGACACTTCCCTTTGTAAGCTGACAAAAAGGGCATTTCACCAGCACAAAAGCTTCCTCTCCATTTGGACAGGATTCTCATTTCTGGGTCTTGTGCTTCTTAGTACAAGACAGGTGCCTCTCCCTTAGGTTTCTGAGCCCAAAGGATAAAGGTAGTTGTGTACTACTAAGGACAAAGTCAGTCAGAACTTGCTTGACCAGTCTGTAAAAGAACTGTGTAATATGAATGTTACACAAAAAGGATTGTGCTGGTAACAGACTGGACCCATTGATAATACATAGTCAGGGCTTAACGTGTGTGACTGAAAGGATATATCAAAGAGGACCAATGAAATGAGTCAGTCATGAATTGTGGGATATAGCCATTATTAGGTCATGGAATCCCATGGTGAACAGGTACAATACACAATATGTTATTGCATTGTTACTTGATGTGTTGTCTGTGCCAATCTTGGACCAGGGTTGAGTGGAAATTCCATGCAGCGCTTTTGCATTCTGCTTCCTGTATTTATTACAGATTTCAAAAACTTATCTTCAGTGGCAGCATGAGTGCCTGGCCACAACATGACATCCCAGCCTCTGTTCTTGCATTTTTCTGTACTCAGATTGTGATTTGCATTTATGACCTCTTGCAGTGGTATTATGACATAACATCCTTTACACAGAAATCCATCATCTGTAGAAATTCCATATCCCAGTAAGTTTTTATGCATGAAAATACCTGGCCTTGACTCACTTTTTGTTTCTTATTTGAGCTTATCGAATTTTGTTGCAGAACTGGGTAGTTCTTGAATTGCACTTATTTCAAATTCCTCTTCCGACAGATCTTTGCTTTCAGTATTTCTAGACATCCAACCACATGAACTTACATCTACTCCAATTTTAGGCTCCTGGTTCATCTCAAAATATTTCAGTACGGATGTTTCTGTAACAGTTCTTTCTTTCTTTTTAATTCCATTAAGTTTCTCCTTTTCCCAGTCATACTATTGCCATTCTGTACTGTCCTCAAGCTGTGGTCACACTTAATTGTAACAAATTAGTAACCAATTTACTTAGTGATAACATGCCCACGAATCTCTCTGTTAGGCCTCCTTGTTTTGTGGTCTTTCCACTAGTACAACTGCTTCAAGCTTTCTTGGGTCTGGTCAAACTCCTTTGTCAATGGGTGTATGTTCTCCCCAAATCAAGAGAGCATCGACAATTACCTTCCCTCAGTGCAGATTAGAAGATGTGAGACATGGAGTTTTCATCCAGAACTGAATATACTTTGAGGAAACCATGTCTAGACTTAAAAAAACCCATCTACTTTCATGGGCTAGAGCAGGGGTTCTCAACCTTTTTCCTTCCGGATCCCCCTCCTCCTGACATGCTATAACAGCCTCCACGGCCCACCTGTGCCACAACCACTGGTTTTCTGCATACCCAGTGGATTAAAAGACAGCGCTGGCGTCAGGGGGTAACAAGCAGGGCAACTGCCTGTGGCCCCACACCACAGGATGCCCTGCAAAGCTGAGTTGCCCGGGATTTGGCTTCAGCCCCACGTGGTTTGGGCTTCGGCATTCTGCTCTGAGCCTCAGGGAGTCTAACGCTGGCCCTGTTCTCTGGTTTATTTTGGTGGTCCCCCTGAAACCTGCTTGCGCCCCCCCCCCAGCGGGCCCCAGACCCCTAGTTGAGAACTGCTGGACTAGAGTGCTAGTGTTTGATGGCCTTATTTAGACTTTTTTGGATAGGTACACGTACATTTAAACTTTTTTTTTCCCAGTGACCACACTGTTAATTCAGCTGCTATCTGTATTGAAGCAATAATTAACTATTGTTTGGTCATTTTCATCTTTTGCTTCATCTCTCACATGTGAATATGGTGTATGTATCTTGGTGATGCACTGAGATCTCTCTCATATGTTGTATTGTATCCTTAATTCATCTCAGTCCATGAAACACCTCATCATATTCTTGAAGTCCCTATTCTGTACACCCATTTGAGCATCCGTATTTGTAGACTGTTCTTCAACCCTACATACGACACTCTTTCAAGCTTTACTGCCCTTATTCAGGCATGCCTGCATGGCTTACCCACATGGGTTCATTGTATGCCAGCTACATGAAACTAGCTTAGTTTATTTTAACATCAGGCAGTCACTAATGTTTCTGTATATGTTTGCTGTGATTTCTTTGCACTCAGCTCCAGTATCTATTTTCAAATTCATTGTTTGTTCATTTATTTCCAGGGTCACAGACCACTCCGTTGTAGAACCTTCCTTGGTCATTTTAGTTAAGTGACCCAACTGCATCATGATTTGATTTTTGTCCTTCAGCTGTATGTTCATGAACATCATTTGCTTTTATACTTTCAAATTGGTGCTGACGTGATGTACTTTTTCAAAATGGTAGCATACGTTATGTACACATTGTGCTGGACCCCTTGGCTTTATATTGCAATTACCTCTGCATTTGTTACAAACAAATCTGGGTCTGCCATTTCTGTTTACGAATGAATTCTGTCTTTATGGCTCCATATGTTTTTTAGTTAGCTACACTTCAGTTCTTCCACTGCTTATTAACATTTTCATTGAGGGAAAAGCGCAGTTTTCACCAACCCTGCAAATACCCACTGCTCTTTGCAAAGTCAAGGCTGTTGCTCACAATACCTTTTTCATCTTATCAGTTATACCACAAATCATTTGGTTTCCAATTAGTCCATCTGCTAACAGTTCAAAAATCACATGACTTAGCTTTATGCAAGTGTGGAGCACTATGGTAAACGAGAGCTAGCATAAAGAAAGTGTACCTTTCCGAAGTGATATTCCTGCATTGATCAAAGGATTAAATGATGTGTTTTTAATGACTTTCTAGCAGTTTGCAGTTCTCCCCATGCTTCCAAAGGAATTAGCTGTAGATCTCAATTGCTGCATGTGTCAGAGTCAGAACCAAAATGCCCTCCCCAATTTCTCTGCAATGCCACTTGTTTTGAGAAAGATTTGGAAGTACTGCAACCACATCCTCCAGTTCTTTGCCAGGCTCCCTTCCAGGCCAAGGGATTCAGGTGGCTTCGTTTGCTCAATTTTTGTCAAGTATCTGGTTTACTTCCCATACCATTTAACAGATGTCTGACCACACAGGAGTGCAAGTAAGAGACTGAACTTTGTTTCCTGACATGGGTCAGGGCTACAAAAAAATGCCGCTTGTCACATGACAGGGGTCAGTATCCACAAGCCACTCCTCCAGCTTTCCACCCCATCCCAGCTTTCAGGCATACTTTTCTGGTGTGTCCCTTCCTGCCTTCCAGTTGGGTCCATTCCTCACATTTGCTTTTCAGGAGCGAGCAGGCTTCTGGCCTCCAATCAGTCAGGAAGCACTGAGAGAGCTCCAGTCTCTGCTCTCCAAAGACCCTGGAGAAAACCGAGCCATGCTTGGATCTTTGTCAGCGCCTTGGTACTTTGATGAAAATTTCCCCTCCCCTTAGCCTGCCATAATGACCTCCTGGCAAATAGAGTCACTGGGCCAATGGCACCAGGTGAATGAGGAAAAGGATTTCTTCTAGGCACTTTCTGATCCTTTCAGACATGAGGGCCCCAGCTCACCCTGGCTCTCAGGGACCTCAGTCAACACCCAGTCAAGGAAAATTCAAGGGATTGGGGTGCTCGTCATTGGAAGGTTGAGTCCCCCCACTCACCATGCTGTGAGATGAGTGGGCAAGCAGGCAAAGGAGATACTAGGAGGGGCTGCTGACAGAGCAGGAGTCCTCCCCTATTAAACTGAGGGGCTGCACACTTGGCACGTATCCAGGATTGGTGACTGTTTAACTCTCCAGGGCTGAGGGAGAACACAGCAATTCTAAAGCCCCAGCTGCTTCAGCCTTAGTGATAAGAGGCCCAGAAGGAGCTGGCAAAGGGCTGTAACTCTCCTTTGCTGTCTTTTTTTCCAGGCTGTCACTGAAGCTTTTGTTGACGAGGCTCAGGTGTACTGAACAATAGTGGTGGAGCCGGTTGCAACTTTGCTGCTTGGTGGCAGACTAGAAACTGGCTCTCAGGAGAGAGAGAGAAACTAGTCAAGCCAGTCTCAGAACACCATCATTCCTTCTGGTTCATTGTGCCTGAGTGACAAGCTAGAGAGACTGGAAATTAAATTAGTCTAAATTAATGGGTATGTTGAGTGAACCAGATATTCCAAAGATACGGACCATGTTTTTACTTAGGCTGCATCTGTAATGGCAGTAGGGACCATGATTGTAGCTCTCGGTGCTGGCATCGCAGTCCCTTCCTTGCCTTATCCTTACCTCTGGCAATTGTGCATAGGGGTGAATTGCTCCCGTCCTCTCCCTAAGCCAGATGCCATGAAGTTGCAGGGAAGTGAATGCTGGGGGCCCATTACCGCAGCCCCAGCCATTGTGGGGTGGGCACATACCATGCCCCCCAATCCTCCAGAAACCAGCTCATTCTTCCAACTCCTACAGACCCGTGCAGAAAGGACAATCCCCCTCTACTGAATTGACACCAACTTCCATGACTCCACACAGTGGGAAGAACAGGCATTCCAGCTACCACTCACTGGCTTTGCAGCAACTGACAGAACGGTGTGCTTGGCACGTCCCTACTCTCCAGTCCCAGGCGCTATTGCTCCTGCATTCTCCCTGTTGCACAACATTGCTTGCTCTGCTCCTTAGCTGGCATTGTTCTTGGGAGGGGAAAAGGAGCAGGGTCTGGGGAGAATCAGATGATTCATGTTAAAATAAAAATTTAAAACAAATTTTAAAAAACAATTTTATATTGAATTTTTCATATTGAATGGGGGAGTCTTTCCCACATGCTCAATTGCATATTGCCGCCCCAGTACCACGAGGGCCCCCACAAACGGAGACTTTCCAGCAGAAGCATCACAGATGGGCAAATAGAGGCTACAAGCAGGACCTCTGGTACTAGCTCTGAGAACTAGGTCCATAACAGTACGATGACTGTAGTTGCTTTTTAGCATCGCGGTGAATTCGAAAAATAAATACTTGGCCCATATATGGCACTGCTCATCTTCAGTGTTTTACAGACATCAGCAAAATCAGCCCTCTCAACAACTCTGAAGTGGGCAGGTATCACTCCTGTTCTACAGACAGGGGAATTCGGGGAGAGGGAGTAGGTAATTTGGTTCTGGTTACAGAAGTCAGCATTTGAGAACAAGCATTTGAACCCCAAAGATCCTGGCTCCCCATCCTATTATCTCTCTTCTCACTGTTACGATAAAGTACTATTTCCAGTGAAAAAAAAAACAAACAAAAAACAAAACAACCCCCCCCCCCCCAATATTTGTGCTTACATGTTAAACAAGATGAATGGGGAAGGAAATCAATTGAACTGAGCGGGGGGCTACTACGCTTCCGCCTTGTAGGTGTATGGTTTGAACTCCACTGTAGTAAAGTCCTTCGCAAACATCTACCTAAAAGCAATATATAGCAAATATTGACTTTTTTAAATGGAAAATTGCTAGCAGATGTCACTCTTATCAAAGGTTGACTTTCAACGGCAACTACTGCATCTTTGTCAGTTGTTCAATAAAGGTATCAGATTAGATACCTTGCTGACTTTTTCCTCAAGGACCAGGCTGCATGCACGGCCATACATATCATGTACAAAAACCATGCGCAAGTATCACACCACCAAGTACCAATAGGAGGAAGAGAATCTACTGCAGACATGTGGCTCAGACACTGCTGGGAGTTTCAGCATCCTTCTTCACACTGAATTCACTCTCACTAAAACTCATTGCAACCTAACTGCACGTGAAAAATCTCTGCTTAGGAATTCCAGCTTTAACAATTAAGCTTATGGACAAAATGTCCTTTTCTCCCCTATAATGAAATTACTATTTATTTCAAAACTATGATGAGTACTTATTTCATTATGGTATCCCGTGACAACTCATCATTCACTGAACTTCACATTATGATACATGAGAAACTGCAGCACTAGCTTAGACAGTTCTATTTAAACTAGCCCCTGCAATTGAAACAAATCATTCCAACAGCAGTATTGAATTATGGAAAGGACCATTCAAAATCTGAAGACATAATATTCTTCAGTATTCATAGAGCTTAATATCTTCAAACAGAAATTACTCAAACTGATGTATCTCATTATTACGGAGTCAAAGTTCCTCCCAAAAGGAGAAAAATGTAATAGAGAATAAGAGACTGTCGGGGCCAGCATACAGAGAGATCAGGTCAGAGCAGAGATCAGTTCCTGTCCCTTTTTCCAAGCCAGCAAGACAAGGAGTGCTACAGAGGAAATACACTTTGTACCTCCTGTTTAAAACAGGGAAGTCCCTCCTCTCATTCGACAGTGCTCCTTTCGGCACCAGTGAGCAAAGAACATTGCCCAAGCCCTCTTGGCTAAAAGGATGGTAGCTGTGATACAGAGTTTGAAAGCTGGAAGGAATGTAAAAATGCAGGGAGATAACATGTACTCCATAAAAGACTCCCCTGGCCTTTTTCCTCCCATGCCACTGGGAACAATGTCATACAAGACAAAAGACCTGATCAGGAGATACGTGGAACATGTGTAACACCTCTCAGGATCAGGCTCTGCATTTTGTAGGTACTAGTGGGACTTAAATTGCTCAAACTGGGGCTGGTGAGAGGCTAGGAGCCCAATCTGATATGCATGGGAGCCCTCTAGAAAATGAAAAGCTCTACCATTGGCCTAGGCAGCTCTCCAACAGCTTCAGATGATTTCAGAGGCAATATATTAAAAATATAAAAGGAGATTAGGCCTTTCAGTGTCAGAGGCCAGAGTGGAAATACCCCAATTCTGACTCAAGCTGGTAGTTGCTGAGCATGCGGTATATGAGAAATACGCGATCTGTAGTATATGTAATACTTCTTGGTGCGTCTGGGGCCCCTATACATTGTACACTGACCTTTCACATAGGAAACAACAGTGTGGAATCTGTGTAAAACGAAGTACGCCTCTACCCCGATATAACGCCGTCCTCGGGAGACAAAAAAATCTCACCACGTTATAGGTGAGACCGCGTTATATCAAACTTGCTTTGGCCCCCCCTGTTCCTTGTTCCCTGACAGCCCCCTCCAGAGACCCCGGTCCCTAATCACTCCCAGGACCTCACCCCCTACCCAGCCCCCCCTGTCCCCTGACTGCTCCGACCCCTATCCACACCCCCCGCCCCCTGACAGGCACTCACCGGCAGAGGCGGGAAGCAGAGCAGCCCGGCCCCAGCCCACTCCACTCTGCCAGCTCCTAGCTGCGGCGCTCCGCTTCCTGCCGACGGTGAGTGCGGGGAGGTTGGGGAAAGGACGCCCCCCCTCCCCCCGCACTCACCTGTGGCGGGAAGCAGAGCGATGTGGCTGGGAGCTGGCGGAGTGGAGCTGGCTGGGGCTGGGCTGCTTCGCTTCCGCCACTGCTGGTGAGTGTAGGGGGGATCCCTTCCCCCAAGCCCCCTCCCCCAAGCGACATGGCTGGGGCCGGGGAAGCAGAACAGGCTGCTCCCAGCCCCCTGCTAATCCCCTGGGCCACTCTGGGACTGCAGGGCCCCCAAAAGTGCCCTCCCACAGCTCCTGCCCCCCAGACCTTGGTGGGGGGAGCCCTTGACTGCCCCCGAGACCCTCTGCCCCTTATCCAACCCCTCGGTCCCGACCTGGCCCGGCACCTTAACACGCTGCTCAGAGCAGCATGTCAGAGTTTTACCGCCTTGTATGCGAACCTGTGTTATATCGGGTCGCGTTATATGGGGGTAGAAGTGTATGTGTCGCAGTCAAGCATTGCAAGCCACATGCACAACATGAGGGACGTAGGATTGCCATCACTGATCTCCTATATTCCCAGCCTACCAGAGCACACAGCTGCCCAGAGTCAGCCTTAAAGAAAACCAGTTTGCACTTTATACCTCATGCTTATCGCTGCCTGACCACTAACCAGAGTCAAGCCACTGAACTAATTTCCAACTCTGGATGGCATTATTTCCTTTCCTTCTGTTAATATATATCAGGAAATAGGTATAATGGCCATACCTCATACATAATTAAGAGAGATGGCAGTGGTACTGTGTAATATAGATAGCATCCCCCACACCTGAGTTAAGTCAGTCAGTATTTTGTGTAAGCCATTAAAATGGAGGAGAGATGAAAGTAGCAGCTTGTGATATAGTACAGGAAAAGTCCTCCATTATGAAGACTTAGATACTCAGCATTAACACCCATGTGTATTTTGCTGTGGGCCCACCACATCAAGTGGCTTTCATCTACATACCTACAAAACCTCTGTGCCCAAACTACATGCTGTTTTTACAGAACAGCTTCAGGGAGAGAAAGATGCTGTTTAGAATTTCCCCTCATTTTCTATCTAAAGCCCTTGTATGGGCTCTCAACATCCTAGCATCTAAGCACCTCGCAATATTGAGTGCATTTATCTTCACAGCTCTCTGAGATAGAGAAGCACTATCATCTCCATATTGCAGATGGGGAACTGAGGCAGAGAGAGACTAAGTGACTTGCCAAGGGCCACACAGGAAATCTGTGGCGGAGCAGGAACTGAACTCGTCTCCCGCACAGCCCAGACTAGCACTCTAACCACTGGGCCATCCTTCCATTACGTGCTTACAACTCATCTTTGCTTGGTCCATGAACACCTTTTGTTCCCTCTGTGCCTAAAAGCCAAGAGGATGATTTGGCTGCACATACTGCTATCCACACATCTGTCTCCTTCTCAGTTACTAAAAGCTTAGAAATAATATGAGAAAACCAAAAATACAACCACTAAGCACTAAGACACGTGAACAAAACCTCTCCCTATGACATAATTTAGTGTGTCATGTAAAGAGAAACACTAACAAAATATCTCCACTTACTACATGATCATGCACTGTATATACAAGTCTGCATGGGGAGGTGGAGCCACTAACAGGGTAACAATCTAAGCTGCTTTTTAGTAAATGGTTCAAGAAATATCTTGTGATTAAAGCAGAGGACTGATAATCAGAAGGTCTTGCTTCTACTACTACTTCTGACTCAGATTTCCGGGGGAGCGGAGGAATATCTGTGCTTCAGTTTCCTCATCTGTAAAATAGGGATAAAACTGTCATTCCACCTGACAGGGTGCTTGCGAGTTTAAGTTAGCTGGACCAGATCCTCAGCCCTGTCAAACAGCTGAAGCAGAGCAAACGTAATCAATGCTGACTTAAGTGGCCAGGTGAGGATCCCTCTTGTGTAGCAGAATCCTCTAGGAGCAGGGATCCAGGATAGCCAGCACTAAACTACCCCCTCACAGCCTCCAGCACAGGGGCAGGCTGAGGTCAGCCACAGGCAGCATGGGCCCATTCCTGCTGAGAAGCCTTCAGATACGACAGTGACTTGTCAGTAGATTTTTTTCTCCCAAGAACTTTCATATCCCTCTATGCTGAAAAGGACAAGACCAGGGCCTCATTAACATCCCTACTGTGAGAACACCACAAATGCAAGCACAGGATTGATAAACAAACAGCCCATGCGGTATTTGCAACCAACACCCCCTTACGATATATTGAGTGAGCTTCCACAGGTTAAGCAAGCTGAACTGTTTCGACCAGGCTGTTCTCCTCCATCAGAGCCTGCAGTCTGACGTCAATGGGTCTTCTGCTCCTGAGTCACTTCGTTGCCTAAGACTGAGCTAAGAAGCCTAACTGTAGGTTGTTTTTGAACATTTTGATCTGTGTGCATAAAAAAGTTTCACAATAACTTTAACATATTGACAATCTAAATAACTTTTCACGGTTTACACTGAAGCAATTTTTTTTTGAAGTGACAGATTTTATGCCACTAGGAGAAATTTGCTTAACAAAAACCCAATTTTATCCCTTTGAAATCAATGGGAGCATTCATGTGAGTGAAGCTATGTACCTGCTTGCGTGTTCACAGGATAACGCTTCAGTTTTCAACATTTTGATTTTTGCTTACAGCAATTTTGTAAAATTCAAATACGATACCCACTGAGTGGTGGCACTTAAAAACATTTAAAATGTACAATTAAATTATAATCCGACATTGTAATAGCGTAAATTTTCAAATTAGTTTTCATGAAGCCTCAACCTGTTTTAAATCAATTATTAAAAAAAATAAAATAAAATCAAGTGATTTAAGTCAATGATCAGAATCACCTTTAATTAATCACTCCATCTTGCTGTGCTCAGGGCATTCAGTGCTATTATGTTATTACTTTACTGTGCGCAGAACGCTGAGGGTTAGAAATTATCTGAAGTCCTCCACCACACAATGGCACTGCCAATTACCTACCCAACTTCTCATCTCCCCACCCATCCCAGGATGTTCCCACTGCTCCCCTGCAAATTCGGCTCCCGTAGTTCTCACCCCTTCTGTTGTACTGTCAAATAAAGAAATAATGGTTTATTACCGTTGCTCCCAGGCCATGTTCTTTGGCCACCAATGAGACCACACACAACCACACTGTTTGTGTGTCTCCAGGACCGGCTCAGCACGCAGATGCTTGTGCAGTGTGCTCATTCACAAGACATTATGTTTCCAGTGGCAAGAAGGATGGGAAAATTGCCAGCCACTTGCTGTAACCTTTTTGTAATGCCACTTACTGGCTAATTTGAGGACATGTTCTTAGAAAAAGCTCTGGATTTCATCCTTCCAAATGGAGGAAGAATGAGAGAGAAAGAGAGAGAGACACACACACGTAATGATAGAATTATGGCTGAAGAGTTTTTATTCTAAATTATTATAAGAACATACATAAGAATGGCCATACTGGGTGAGACCAGAGGTCCATCTGGCCCAGTATCCTGTCTTCCGACAGTGGCCAGGTGCCCCAGAAGGAATGAACAGAACAGGTAACCATCAAGTGATCCATCCCATCGCCCATTCCCAGCTTCTGGCAAACAGAGGTTAGGGACACCATCCCTACCCATTCTGGCTCATAGCCATTGATGGACCTGTCCTCCATGCACTTATCTAGTTCTTTTTTGAATCCAGTTATAGTCTTGGCCTTCACAACATCCTCTGGCAAGGAGTTCCACAGGTTCACTGTGCGTTATGTGAAAAAAATACATCCTTTTGTTTGTTTTAAACTGGATTATTGATTATTTGTACTACCCTAGCACCCAGGGGCGGCTCTAGGAATTTCGCCACCCCAAGCACGGCGGCACACCGCGGGGGGCGCTCTGGCGGTCGCCAGTCCAGCGGCTCCGGTGGACCTCCGGTCGACGTGCCTGCAGAGGGTCCGCTGGTCCCGCGGCTCCGGTGGACCTCCCACAGGCGTGCCTGCGGATGCTCCACCGAAGCCGCAGGACCAGCGGACCCTCCGCAGGCATGCCTGCGGGAGGTCCACCAGAGCCGCCTGCCGCCTTCCCGGCGACAGGCAGAGCGCCCCCCGTGGCATGCCGCCCCAAGCACGCGCTTGGTGTGCTGGGGTCTGGAGCCGGCCCTGATAGCACCCAGAGGCCTCTGAGCACTGTTTGAAACATAAATATATGAGACAGCCAGGGGCGGCTCTACGAATTCCGCCGCCCCAAGCAGGGCAGCGCGCTGCGCCGCTCGCGCAGCCGGGCGCCGGTCCCGCGCCTCCACGGGACCTCCCGCAGACGTGCCGCTGGTCCCGCGCCTATGGTGGAGCTTCCGCAGTCATGCCTGCGGGAGGTCCACACGAGCCGCGGGATCAGCGCACCCGCCGCAGTCATGCCTGTGGGAGGTCCGGTCGTCTGGCGGCTCCATTGGACCTCCCGCAGGCATGACTGCGGAAGGTCCGCCGGACCCGCCTGCCGCCCTGCCGGCAAAAGGCCGCCCCAAGCGCGCGCTTGGGTCTGGAGCCGGCCCTGGAGACAGCCCTGGCCCCAGTGTGCTTACAGTCCAAGTCCCTGGTTTCAGGTACTTACAACTTTCAGAGAAGTTACTCTTTGCACTGAAGTGTCTCATGATTGTTCTCAACCCAAAAGTAATGGAACTCAACATGGCATGCACTCAGTTAATGTTTTTTACTCCTGTTAGAACGCTTAGGAAATTAGATGCAAAAGAAATTTAAAAAAAAATCCCTACACAAACTCAACATTATATAGTTAAGAGTTTAAATGAAAAAGAGCCAGAAAATTCAAGCGTACAATAGCTGCTAACATAATAAATCCAACCACACTGCAGCTTGTATGTACATTGTAACTTAACTCCCCTTTTTGAATCCTTCCATTGGCTTCCCATCCGATTATACCAAACTCAAATTTAAGCTTCTGGTCACCACTCTCAAAGTTCTGTCTCTCCCTTCTTATCCTTCCTGTCAAACATTGCCTTGCCTCCCCCGCCTCTCCCCTCCCCATTCCCAACCTCGTTCACTCATTTTGTCAGATTTGCACAAAATCTGTGCCACACACCTCCTTTCATGCAGCCCCCTACACAGGGTTTGACCTCCCTGAGGTCACCTGCAAGGCACCTAACCCTGCCCGCATTTACATCTCTCTTAAAAGCCCCAGCTCTCGCACGCTGCCTATAGTAAATCTTGTTGATTTGTATATAAATTGCCTATTGTTATTCTCCTTCCCCTGACCTATGACTTTAGCTTGTGAGCTTCTTGGAGCAGGAACTGTCATCAACTGCCTGGCACGCAGTGGGCACTATTGCACATAAATAATAGCACAAACACACACAAGTATATATAGTAAGATAACTAAATACTGGTCTCATCTTTGACCCAAAAAATGAGCATAGTAGTAGCTCCTGGAGGTGATGGTGGGGAACCCGCACCCTTTGCTCATCCAACAACTGGGAAAGTGTTCAGATTTGCCTTCCCCCAGACACGTTACCTCTCTCTGAAATGATCCACTGCCCCCTTTTCATTATAATAATTTCTAATCAGTTTTGTGGCATGGCAAAAATCCAGCATAACCATTAAAAACACACACGGAAACCACACACACACACACACACAAATCTAGCCTCTTCATTTAAAATAAATAACTCATGTATGTAATGCAGATACACAATCTGGGGGGATCCGGGCCAGATGAATAGCCCCTTGGCTCTCCAGCACTTACCTGATGCTGATTTTTCATAAGGGGTGCTACTATCTCACTCCCCTTTTCCTCTGGAAAGAGGAAATTTCACTGTCCTCTCACAGAAGTCAAGGAAAGGGGAGCAGCAGAGAAACCTTCATTCCTCTCCCTTGGAGGCAGAGGGATGTCATTGCAGGGCCAGAGGGAGCCCTTGGGAGCTTTCTCTGTCCCATCCCTGCTCCTCCCATGAGCCTGGGAAAGCAGTAGGAGATCTTCCCAGCTTCTCCACTTCAGAACATGAGTCCAATTGGTGCATGGGGAGGGAAAAAAAAAAGACTATCAGAGGAGAAAAGCAACAGAGCTACTGGTTAGAGTTCTTACTTTCCGTGTGATCTGGAACACAGTACTTGCTACAGACTCCCCTTACCAGTACCTGAAGGAACCCGTTTGCCTGAGTAAGAGCAGTAAGGATTTATACTACATTCATAAATGGGGGAGATAGTGCTTGCTTCCTGCTCTTACTCTCAGGCAAAAGCAGGACCCTCGGAGGCCAGGATTCTCAGGCAAAGCCAAGGAGAGTGCTGCACCCAGAAAAAGAGAGGGAAGGAGAAATCAACAAGCACTTAAAGAAGAGCGGCTGCGTGAGCTTGAATTGCAGGTGATGAGAGAATGTGGGTGCGTGCAGGTGAATCACCCAACATGCGTGTATGCCCTGGACAAAGGGGGTATGTTGACCATGATGGGCATAAATAATCAACACGCACAGGAATATTAACGAGTGTGTGTGCAAAAAAGGACAAGTTAACAAATGCTCTGGAAACTGTAACTTTTGAATTTTCTGCACTGTGTACTTAAATCGCTAGCAGGGTCATTTTGTGTGGGTAACCACTTATGCTTGGACAACTATGATGCCGCCCCTACAGAATAATAAAATGTATGAAGGAACAAAGTTTAATCCATACGTTACCGTCCAAGAATCCAATATTTGCCCTGAGCAAGAAGGCAGTTCATCTAATTTTTAATTAACTACTGGAGAAAAAAAAAGCCTGTGATTTAGGAGAGTGGATTTTCTAAGTTAGGGATGCCACGTATGCCATTATGTCAAACCTCTCAATCTAAAAGTTTGAAAGATAAGAAGCACTTTTTCCTGGGAACAAACTAAAATATTTGAGAGTGAGGAAAATTTTAAATTTAAAAAAGTTTAAGCAAAACATAATTTTGTCAGTTTCAAAGTTAAAAAAAATTTGCTTGGGAAAGAAGAAAGGGGACTACTGCTACTTTATGTTTTTTCTGCCATTGCTAGCCAATTTCCAACCTGCTTTCAGTACTGATTGAACAGCCTATACATCAGCTTCCTGCTTTTACCCTGCAGAGTCATCATAGCAAGATGACCCTGGCTAGCAGCAGCCTTAGATACGTCAAGTCTATTTAGAAACTATATTTTCAAATAGGCTACTCATCATGGTGAAAAGCGCTGCTTACCTTTCAAATTTTCAGACTACTGGGCCCAGTAGAATAGCTGATGTGGTCCTTTAAGAACTAATAGGAGATGTATCTTTTACCTCTATAGTATTCCTGAGTTGGATTTGTGCAGCATGTAAATTACAACACAAATGCACCAAATATTGCCTTTTCCCTGTCTACATTCATTTTTTAAAATATATATTTTGGTGCCTAACCTGACCGTACATGTATTCTTCTGGTATGTGAAGCCAGTGGGCCTAATTGTGATTTCACATATTCCTGTATAAGTCAGGAGACATTCCACTGAAATCAGTGATGCTGCATCAGTGTAAATGGTATCAAAAGAGAAATGTTTATGGCTACAGAACAGTCCCAAAACGCACTCTGAAAAGTCACTCAGACTCAGAGTGCATTTAAGATGGAAAAGAGCAAATGGATGAGGAACACAAAAAATAGAAAGCAGAAAGAGGTGAAAGGATGGGAGGTGGGTGGTCTACTGGACAGGGTACTGGGGTGGGGCTCTGGACCCATCTTCTATTCCTGGCTATCCTCCTCACCTGCTTTGTGCCACCTTGGGCAAGTCATTACACCTCACCCTGCCTCTGTTTCCCCTCCCATCCTTTGTCTATCTTGTCTGGTCAAGTTGTAGGCTCTTTGGAGCAGGGACAGCTACTATGTTTTTGTATAATGTGCCTAGCAAAACGTGATCCCAATCCTGACTTCAGCACCTAAGGGCTAATGTAACTCAACAACTGATAATACTAATAATGGTACTAAGAGGTGAAAGAAGGAGGAAAGAAACAAAAGGGATCAAGAGGAGAGAGAGAGAAGAGAAAACAAGAGGAAACTGAGAGGAAATGGAAGAGATATGAGACAGAAGAAGAGAAGTAGAAGGAGGGGGAGTAAACACAGGCATAAATATGCACATCTTCTACTTTATTTCAAGAAAAATACAATGCATGTTCCTTACCACAGTGTTAGTGCTTTATTTTCCCCAAAGTCTAACAAACTAAAAACTTCTCCAAAGTTTCTAGTATATATAGGAAAATGCAATAAATTCAAATTTTAATTTTGACAAGGAAAATTCCAAGTTCACAAGAAATTTGATGTCAGAATTAATGCTCTTTAACTTCACTGTTAATGGCCGAATGGTTTAAAAGACAGAAACAACGGTGTGATTACAATTTCCTCTCCACTTAGAAGCTTCACATTTTATGTGACTTTATGAAAAGTAACCTCTTTGTTATTTCTTGAGATTCTGGCTTTATGTTATTGAATTTAACAAAAGTTTGTTCTGGCTCAAGTTAGGATTTCTTTATCCCTGTTTTTCACTTCTATGTTCTTACAACTATCCTTGAACTGATTCCCACAGCAGTGCCAAAGAAAAGTAGTGAAGGCCACAGGGTCATAATAAGTTTCCTTAACTACAGGCAATATTTTGGAGAATCAGGAACCTATTTGTAAAACGTGCTAACTCTGACTCCCATGGTCCTTTGGGAACACAACCTGACCAGAAGACAAAATACAGCTTCTAAAATGCAGATGAACACTAAAAGCCCCACTCTGACCCTCACTGGCTCTGTTTAATAATAGATTAACAACAAACAATAAAATACTGAAGATTACAAACATTTTCTCAGTTTCACCATAGAAAGGATTTTGGCTGGGGTGGAGAAAAGGGGAACACTGCTGATTGTGTGTGTTTCAATGCAGTGAAAAATGCAGATCCATAAGAACCACCAGAACAGACTGGGGTGTGGCTCACTCCAATCTGCATTCCCTCTTAAATGTCAACATGAACCATATTATTAATTTTCCAAGTTGGTGACCTTTACTGTTGCATGCATCATGAATATGGCATTTTGAACAGTTTCTGTTCATACAAGAACAAGCTTTGTAAGCCCCCAACATACCAAATCTCAGTACTTTCACTCCTCACATGTGTCCTGAAGTAGGTTCTTCATAAAGCTGCAGACTTGGAGTTTGTTATATATTAATTTTAGGGGAGTTAAGAATTACAGTATAGATCACTAAGGCAGGCAAGTTTCCTCACAAGAAAAGATTCAGAATTCCTTATCTTGCTTGAATAAATGTTTTGGAGTATCTGGTTCGGGGTTATAACACTCTGGAGATTTTGAACAAGTTATCTTATTTTAATTAAGTAATGTTCATTTCAGTTGCAAAACACAAAGTCCCAACATTAAGGATTAACAGCTCCCATTTACCGTCCCACAGTATCTCATACAGATCACCAATACTTAATGTTTCATATATGCTACAGAGGAAGGCTGTCAATTTGTTAATTCTTTCTTCCCAGGTACTTAATGTGATTGATGGTCTAGTTACTTGTTTTGCTAATCCCAGAACAGGTGGACCTTTGAGGCAAGGTGAGGCTAACACATTTTACATATTCTACAGAGATCAATACCACCTCTCTCCACCCCACCCTCTAAAATAGTTAAGGTCACAATTTCTCTTTCAAATTTACTTTGGGTACATCACATCCTGGTATACTGGAACTTTCCATACACCTGAGTTACTTCAAAGCATGAGCATGAGTATGGAACCATAAGCCGGAAGCGAAGGAATATACAATATTTAGGCAATAGCAACCAATATCATGCCAGCATGTCATCTGAAAAATAAGTGACCTTCCCTCTTGATTCTGCTGACAGACACACTGAAATCACTTATAGGCCAGCATGTTAGTGTGATTTCTGGAAGGCAATCTAATAAATAAAGATTTAAAAAAACAAAAGAAAAAAATATTTATCATCTTTACACGTATTGTCTAAACTGAAGAGACCACCTTTCTAAATTAACTATTTAGCACGCCAATGTGAAATGCTACCAAGAAAGAGCATCTTTTTCTTTTAACGTGGATCTACAATTAGAAGAAAAATCAGCATTTTATTGATTTTCATAAAATCATTTCCATGGCTTAACACACACTCACTAGATTGCTAAATGGTAATTTTCTAATACTATGCAATCTTCCCATTTAATTACATAACCTCCACTTGTTAGAGCCCAGGGCACTGTTTTTAACTTTCCAGAGGACTACTGTGATGGTCTTGCACAAAAGACAAATACCGAATATAAACTGAAAACAAATTATTGCTTATTTGGTATGGAAAGTCAGAGGAAAACTGGGAATCATTTTCTAATGTCTTACAGTATGTTTACACACCAACACCTTAGAATGTTGACAGTGTAAAAGAATTCCAATTTAAATTCTCCCTCCGCCATACTTTTTCTCCTGTAAGTATATTATGAATATAAAAACAGAACACAAATATCCCTGCAATTATGATTTCTATTGAGATTCTAACATGAATCACATTCAGCTCTCAAGTATTTCATAGGGGAAATTCAAAGTCAGATTTAAAGATTTCTATTAATTTCACTATAATCAATCTGAAGGAATTAATTCAAATATCATGTACTTCCTCTATATAAAATATTATTAGACTTTAATCATTTCTTCTACAAGCACTTTTGTTTAGAAAAGTTAGGGTGTAAAACTAATATCACCCTTCAAGCTGATGCGGAGGTTTTTAGAGACAAAGCAAAAATTAAAAGCAACAAAAAAGAAAAAAAGAAGAATTAAGCAAAGTTGCCTGTTCCATCAGCTTATTTTGCCAAAGCTAACAGTTTACTACCTGCCAAATTCTGTTTTCCTTAAGCAGGCAAAAAATTCTCACATACTTAAACGGAAACTTTATTCAAATAAGGACTGCAGATTTTACTCAATAATTCTGTCTATCTTGACAGAATATGGTGAAACTCTAACATCTAGATACTCTCTTCACACAGCCACTATACTTACTTCCTATTTTGTATCCTTGTTACCGTGCCTCATTATTTCAGATCAAATTGTGTGACTAAGCAGTGCTGTCAAATAAAAAATTTCATAAAATGTTTGAGCTGAAAGTGGTATTTGTTTTTGTTTCCCATGCAGTTACTATTTTGTAACTAAGAAGTTCCTCCAGCATCCTGAAATGTCTGCATTCTTGTTTAACAAACAAACAAGATGACAATATCAATACAGAGTGGGAGAACCTCTAAAAACAATCTAGTTTGCATAATTAATGTTAATTACAATAACATCGCAATCAGTGACACAAAAGCGTAGCAATGAATACAGTCATAAAAGGAAGTGAAAACATGAAACAAACATGAAATAATTCTTTCATCCTGAGCGTGTCCTATACAAGTTTCAGGAAATTTATAAAAAAGTGCATGTAACGCATCAAGACAGGAAACAACATCACTTCACTAGACAGGTTTTCTTCTTAACAATCTGTTTAGCACAGGTCTTTCTACTAAGACAGAAGTCAGAGGAGTAGCATTGTGAACGCTTCCTACAACATCAACTGCTCTAAGAAAGACTATCGCACTGCTTCTGCTCCCATTGAAATCAACAATAAAATTCTTCATGCCATATTGTAAGAAAGCACCTCTAACACTGCATTACCAACTTGCCTCCCACAAGACCTTTAGTTTTCAAAGTTCTCTCCAGCACAGAATTTCATTACAAGATACTGAATTTCACAACAATCTTTTTCTACCTTCCACAGCATCAAGAGACACACCCAGAATACTTACTTGCTTGCTTATTTCATTTGTAGCATAGGGATCATCTTAAACAGTTATTTCTGGTGTAATCATTTAATAGAATAACTTCACACTTAGTTCTCAGAAAAATTTGCCATGACCCCAAGAAATATATCAGTAATTCTTATTTCAAGGAAAAATATATATATATTAAGGGCCTGATCCTGTCACCCTTACTCACACTGATTGGTACTTTAGCATGTGAGTAGTCACACCGGGATCAAAGGGACTACTCGTGTAATAAAATACCACTCCGTATGAGTAACAGTAGCAGAACTGCCTCCGATGAGAGCTGGAATCACAGTTTGTCATGTAAGTATTTGGAGGCTTTTTGAAAACAGTGGATTCTAATCTCTTCCCATACAGATGTAAATAAAGAGTAACTCCATTAAAATTATTGGAGGTGCACTAGTATAAAAACTGGTTTCAGAGAGGTGAAACAGGCCTATGCATAGGGCCCCACCAAATTCACAGCCATGAAAAACACATCACGGACCGTGAAATCTGGGCTCCCACCACAAAAACTGGTCTGTTGTGTGCTTTTACGCTATACTACGCAGATTACACGGGGGAGACCAGCGTTTCTTAAATTGAGCGCCCTGACCCAAAAGGGAGTTGTGGGGCAGGGGTCACAAGGTTATTTTAGGGGGGGGTCACAGTATTGCCACCCTTACTTCTGCGCTGCCTTCAGAGATGGGCGGCTGGAGAGCGGTGGCTGTTGGCTGGGCACCCAACTCTGAAGGCAACACACCAGCAGCAGTGCAGAAGTAAGGGTGGCAATACCATGCCATGCCACTCTTACTTCTGCGCTGCTGCTGGCAGAGGTGCTGCCGTCAGAGCTGGGCTCCCGGCCAGCAGCCGCCGCTCTCCAACTGCTTAGCTCTGAAGGCACCACCACTGCCAGCAGCAGCACAGAAGTAAGGGTAGCTGTACTACAACCCCCCGCCCACAAGAACCTTGTGACCACCCCACAACTGCTTTTTGGGTCAGGACCCCTACAATTACAACACTGTGAAAGTTCAGATTTAAATAGCTGAAACCATGACATTTATGATTTTTTAAAATCCTAAGACCGTGAAATTGACCAAAATGGGTCATGAATTTGGTAGGGCCATAACTACGTAATATTGACTCAACAGACCATATCTAAAAGGGCCCCATGAGAACAACTGTAGCAGGTATTTTAAAAAGATTTACACACATTGGGCAAATTCATGCTTGCTGTAAGTACATGGGGTCTGACATTGTTATGCAAGCAATGATTTTGGCTCATAATTTTTTTTATTGTACATATCAATTAACAAAAAGTAGCTACCAACCTCTGAATTTAGTATCTCAGCCATCTAAGTTTTTTTTTTCTTTTTTCAATGTCATGGGTGACAACATATGAATTTCTCACCTGTCCAATTTTATTGTCTCCGGCCAATCGCTGAAATCGCTGGGTTTCATTTCAGTAGTCACTGGCTAACGAAATCATAGCTATCTTGATTTCTTCTCATTTTAAAATATATATATTTGTAAGGACTGTTGAAACTTGGTATACAAGATCTTAGTCTGGCACCAATTATTGATTTTAACAAAGTTTAGTGGAAATTTCTAGTGACTGTTTTTAGCCACGAGTTAGAGACAAAATTGGAGTGTTGTAATAAAGGAGCGTAAACATCCGAACACCACAATTCAAAACTGCTTTATTTACCTGATTTGAATGTTGTAAGTTATTAGTCTTCTATTTAAAATATTTTATACATAGATCAAAGTACTGTATACTTTTATACATAGTAAACATAGGTAAAGTACTTAGGCTTAGACAGTATCTTCTGGAGATACGCTGTAACTACTTGTTGGGGTTGGGACTTAGTTTTTCATTTTAGCAACTTTGGATATTATGGTTATACAAAACACAAATTAATGCTCCAGTCTCATTTTTTAATTATATATTAAACGATCAATACAAACAAACTCCAGGTAAAACTATTTTACACTAATATTTTGAATCTGAGTTTAGTCCACTAAAAGGACATTCAAACTGAAGGCTAAAAATCTAATTGGATACACTCATTTTCCTGTGATTCAGTCATAAGGCTCATACATTCCATGTGTGTTGAAATATCTAGACAGATCAGAGTGTGGTAAGGATGCAGTGGTAGAACAAATGAATTTCCTTGTTTGTTGTGGGTTCAAACACTTTACAACTACTTAATAGTTTCGTTTTAATAAAAAGGACATACACACAGCACAAAATTTCAAAGAGTTGAACTGCAGTATGATTTGGGCAGTGAGCTGTCTACTGCTCCATCAAAATACATTTCAATATGAATTACTTTGAAAAGTTGGCATATATATATCACATAGATTTTTTTCCAATGTCAAAAAAAGAAATATTTTTATTTCAAAACAATGAATGTATCTATAGCCATTTCATGTGGATTTGTACTGATCACAGGTACTTTATAAAAATCAAAAAATCAAAATCTAAACAGACAAAAGGGGAGTAAGGGGGGGGGAGTAAAATAAGGTAAGGAGAGAGAAAAAGGTATCATCTTTGATTCGTGTCAGAGTTAACTTTAAAGAAATCAATTCAACTTTTAAACAGTTTGCAACAGATAAGTGACCCATTCAGCAAGTAGCAGTAGTAAAGGATAATGATCATTTACCCTCTCTCCCACCCTCATTTTCCTTTTAATTCTAGATCTTTATTGAATAAGCAAACAGCACATGCCAAGGCAGACCCCAAACCCCACATAAGATTTTTTTTCCATTAAAAGAGGGTACCAGGCAAAAATGTTAAGTCAGAAAGGCCATGTCTTGTACTCACCCTTTCCAGAAGAACTCAACAAATCTAGGCTCCAAGACAAGGGGAAAGGGGGGAATAAAATGAAGAAGAGAAAGGAAGAGAGGAGGAAGAAGAACCAAGGAACAGGAGAAGGAGACAGGCTGTAATAAATAGGAGCCCAGGTGCTGGAGTGGCTTTGCTCTATCCCATCACTTTGCAGCAGCCCCGGGCAGGAGGAGACTAGCTGGGGGGGAAGTTGGTGCTGCAGCTGGCGGGGAGGAGGTGACACTGTAACAAGTCCAGCCAGCCAGCCATGTATCAGAGGGGGAAGCGGCGGCAGCCCATACACAGGGGCTGGGGCAGCGCAGGGAGCAGCCGAGGCAGCACCGCCTGCCCGCACACGGCATTTAATAGGATTGATGGGTTGTGCAGTGACTCACAGACTTTAGTTAGTCACAGGAGGGGGAAGAGCCCCGCCCACACTGCTCCAGGGAGCCTATAGCCAGGCCGGCCAGGCTGAGTAGCAGGGCTCCCAGCCAGTGCCCTGGCAGCTCTCACCCAAGGCGGGGGGGAGGGGCTTCGCCCAATGAGTCTTCCGAGGACACTGCTGCGAAGGGAAAGGGGGAGGAGGGGAGCCCTGTGGGGACCGGAGCCTCTCCTGGTCTGGCAGCCTGGCCAATGAGCTGCGGGCTGCAATTTGATGGGCATGGCAGATCCGGCCAATCAGAGGTAAGGGGGAGGCAAGGGCGGCGGCATCGTCCCCCTCCTCCCTCTAAATTGGTCACGCAAAGACAGGGGGAGGCTGGGAGCCTGACAAGGAGGGAGAGGGACGGGATGCGCTGGGGGCTGCGAAGCCTGCTGCAGGGGGAGGGGAGCCCTGCCCTGCCCTGCCGAGCCTGCAGCACGCGTGGGGGGTGGGGAGCCCTGCCCTAGGGGAGCCTGCAGCACGCGTGGGGGGTGGGGAGCGGAGCCCTGCCCTAGGGGAGCCTGCAGCACGCGTGGGGGGTGGGGAGCCCTGCCCTAGGGGAGCCTGCAGCACGCGTGGGGGGTGGGGAGCCCTGCCCTGCCCTGCCCTAGGGGAGCCTGCAGCACGCGTATGGGGGGGGGGGGAGATGGAGAGCCCTGCTCTGCCCTGGAGGAGCCTGTAGCACGTGTGGGGGGTTGGGAGCCCTGCCCTGGGGGGGGGGGGAGCCCTGCTGCAACACGCGTGGGGGGGCCTGTCCTGGGGGAGCCTGCAGCACGCGTGGGAGGTGGGGAGCCCTGCTGCAACACGCGTGGGGGGCGGGGGGGGCCTGTCCTGGGGGCGCCTGCAGCACGCGTTGGGGGGGTGGGGAGCGCTGCTGCAACACGCGTGGGGGGAGGCTGTCCTGGGGGAGCCTGCAGCACGCGTGGGAGGTGGGGACCTTGCAGCGGGGGAGGGGGGGCAGGACCCGGGGGGGGGCAGGCTCTTGCACTGAGCGGAGCAGCAGATGGGGCAAGCGGAGGAGCTGCCGCCCCGCGGTGCTGGGGGAGACCTGGTCCTGGAGCACGAGCAGCGCTTACTTTGTGCCCGGGCTGAGCCGCGGCACCGCTGAGCTTGGCAGGCCCTGGCCCCGGCCCCCGTTTCTTTACAGCTTAGGCCCGGGGCGGGGGGAGCGAGCCCGGGGGACGGTCTCCGGGGCGGCCTCTGACAGCCGGCGGGAGGCGCGGGGGCTGCCCGGCAGAGCCGGGGCGGACAGAGCCGCCCGCTCCGGGCGCGGCGCGGCTGGAGCCCAGGAGGGCGGTGCCTGTGGGCTCGGAGCGGGGGGGCAGATGGTGCCGGGGCGGGGCTCGCTGGCTCCGGCTGAGCTGCAAGTTGCGATGGGCTTTCCAAGTGGAGGGTGGGGAAGGCTTGTCACCGCCACGGCCCCTGGGTTCCCTGAGCTCGGGCAGGTCCATCCCGCCAGGTTTGCAAGTGGTGACTTTCCGGGTGCTCAGTGGGATTTTATTGGTATCTACTCAGTGCCCAGGATTTTTTTTCTTAAGTTTGAGTTGGCTTTTTAAAAACTAGGACACTTAAAAATACTCCCATGTTAATTATTTACACTAAATTGACCCCCAGGTGCGGAGATACAAAATCGAGTCGGTGATAAAATCATAGTTGCATTACAAGTATTAGTCTCTTGCCTTGCAGATTGCCAGACAAAACTGACAGCTAAGGAGAACATTAGTTGTGGATAAGTGCAACATACATTATCTTTCCAGACTACATTCCCGTTATTAATAATGGACATTTTTTGTTTTTTTGGTGTTTAGGGAAAGTAAGACATTGAACCGTAACTACTATTTGTCAATGAATTCTGATCCTGCCAGGCAAGCCTTATTACAACCAACAAAACCAGATAGTCAAGGCTGAGCATTCATACACACATACAGCAACCCTAAAATTCTGCAGTATTTTAAGGGTTAATTTTTACAGCAGGCGCATACGATAATTGTTAGCCATAGGTATAGGGCAGGGGTCGGCAACCTTTCAGAAGTGCTGTGCCGAGCCTTCATTTATTCACTGTAATTTAAGGTTTCGCGGGCCAGTAATACATTTTAACGTTTTTAGAAGGTCTCTTTCTATAAGTCTATACTATATAATTAAACTATTGTTGAATGTAAAGTAAATAAGGTTTCTAAAATGTTTAAGAAGCTTCATTTAAAATTAAATTAAAATGCAGAGCCCCCCTGGACTGGTGGCCAGGACCCGGGCAGTGTGAGTACCACTGAAAACCAGCTTGCGTGCTGCCTTCGGCACTCGTGCCATAGGTTGCCTACCCCTGGTATAGGGTTTTTTTTGTTTTGTTTTTTTTTTTAAGCAAGGCTACCAAAAGAGGAACCATCCCTGCCTTCTGCAAAACTGCAAAAAAACATACCTGTTCTAAAGACGATCTGAGATAGAGAATTGCATTGTGCCCTTTTTGCATCATGATAAAAGGCCTGAAAAAAAACTTAAATGATTTATTCTGCTTGGTTTTACCTTAGAAATATCAAGAATAACAGGATGACTCTTCTTTGCTTTTGCTATGGATCAATGAACTAGACTGGAAGCTTTCATATCCCTCCATTGAAAGAGTAGGAATGTTGAATCACAAGTGCTTTGGTCTCTCTTGGTGTTTGTGCTGATGTCATCTTACTAGTTCTCCAGTCATCCATTGAGCCTTTGAGGAAATACAGGTTAGGCAAGACCTGAATTTCTAGTAAGAGAGAGTAAGCAGAATAAAGCCATTTGGGCCATCGTAGACATATACTTTTTTTTAACCTTTGCAGAAAGGTATACTTTCATTGAAGGGCTCCTGGCAAGTCAGAACAATCCTCGCTATGCTTACACATGTACCTAGGGCTACCCTGATCGCACAAGAAATTTTAGGAACTAGGCTGTCATTTTATTTAAAACTTACTATGCAATAGTTATGTTGACATGAGTTATATGAATGAGTTAAACTCAGTTTATATTGTGCCGCTGCAATGAGATTAATGGGGGGTACAAGGGAGTTAACATTTGTCTGCAGACCCAGGAAAACAGTACTGCTTTAGCTACACTCAGTTCACAGGCATGAAAGCTAGAAACTTTCTCCCAGCCTGGGTAGACAGACACATGCTAGCTCTGCTTGAGCTAGAATGCTAAAACTAGCGGTGTGGGTGTCGCAGCATGAGCTAGTCACCCAAGTATAAGCCTGTTTGACCCCCTGGGTTTGGGTGGCTGGCCCATCCCACGCTGTTCCTAACACTGCTACTTTTAGGCTTTGTCTATGCTGCCAATTGAACGACAAAACTTTTGTTCACAGGTGCTTAAAAAAGCTTCTCCCCTCCCCCCCCAAGACAAAAGTTTTGCGGCGGAAGTATTGTTCAGCAAAAGTGCCGACAAACAGCATTTACACGGCTGTGTCGCTAAAAGCTGTGTAGTGTAGACAAAGCCTGAGTGAGCAGAGCCAACGTGTCTGTCTACCTGGCCTGGGATGCATGCTCCCAGCTGCAGTGTTCCTTTAGAGTGAATTCCAGACCCCGTTGAAGTCAATGGCAAAACTCCCATTGACTTCAATGGAGTCAGGGTTTCAACCTATTTTTTTTTTAATCTTAGATTCTGCACAATCTGCATATGGATGGGATGAGGGTCATGTAGAGCAGACCAGATTTGGCCTATGGGACATGTTAGACACCTCTGGTGTAGACAGACAGATACTGCATAGACTAGTGAACCAAACCTAGAAACAGAACCGCAAGACCCTGCCCAAGAAGAGGTAGCATCCTGTTACACAATGATATTTTTCTCCATATGTACTGAAGATACTAAAGTATGTTTGTCTGCTCTTCATAAGAGGACACTGGCATTTTGAACTCACGCTTTTGATTTCTTCTCCAGCCCAGTTTTGCAGTCCCTTTGTATGTAGACTGCTATTGATGTCAATGGGAGTTTTATGTAGCCAAGTGCTTCAAGATCGGTTGTCAGGATAGGCAGGCAACAGATACCAGTATTTGAAGTGACATTATGTGTCATTTTGGATGCTGTACGTTGTAAGTTTACGGTCCAAAAGTTAGAACATAAAGCAGAGTTTTCCCAAAAGCTCTAAGGTGGTAACCTCACATGTTTGCTTTCTTAACCCTGCACCAACTTTTCTGAAAGTCACAGTTAAAACCAAAACAGTTAAAGCTGTATTTATCAATACCCACACCATATGTTCCAATTTTGGGGACACATGCGGAGAATGTTTGAAGGCTCCCCACAACTGTTGACTAGTATTTTGAGTGAAACCTTGTAAAGTCCCATTGAAATGACCTGGGTTTTTATATTTCCATTCCTTTTGTTCTATATCTGAAATATGTAACAACTATGCTGTAAATGGTACTATGGAAAATTCTACTTCAATTAATACTGGATTGTGGTCCAGCAGGACTAAATCCAAACACTGGATCAAAACCATCCTATTATTATCTAGTTTCATCTTATTTTATGTATCTCAAATTTTGCTTTTCTTTTAATGACTTTTCACATTAAAATGTGAAAGTCTGAAGACACATTTTACTTGGAATGGGCCCATTTTCACTCAAACACAAGCCAATTTACACTGGATAGGAAGTTCGTTTTTAAGCTAAAAATTGGGACACGCGGCAGTTTCTGAATCATGATAAAATGCCACCATTTAGTTTTTCAAGGATTTTTGCTTGGCATTATGAATATTTCGAACACCAACTGTCAGGCATTGGGAACTTTATCAATATTTGTATGGCTCTCCATTCTCAAAGACTTCTGGGTGCTGCTGAAAAACATGTCTTAAAACCATAGGCAAAATGTCTAGCAAATAAAGTCGGTGACAAAATAAATCAACCCCTCACCAAAACAAGTCCCTTAAAAGAACAAAAGTGTGTGTTTGTGTGCTTGGGGGGAAACGAAAGTCAGCAGCATGAGACCACTGATCACACACAGCTACCACAATGGGACATAGTATATCCACACTACAGCTGTCCAGTATTAGGAGGTAGCTGTGTTAGTCTGTGTCCACAAAAACAACAAGGAGTCTGGTGGCACCTTAAAGACTAACAGGTTTATTTGGGTGTAAGCTTTCGTGGGTAAAAAAACCAAGTGAGGTTTTTCACCCACGAAAGCTTATGCCCAAATAAATCTGTTAGTCTTTAAGGTGCCCCCAGACACTACAGCTGCGAGATGAGTCCCAGCACAGATCACCCGAGCTCTCGCTCAGCTAACGCATGAAAAAACGAACAAACCCAGCATGGACATTGCTGCACGGGCAGCAGTTTGAGCCAGTGCAAGCCCACCAGACTGCTGGGTCCAAGCTTGGGGAGCTAGCCCAAACCACCGCCGCCGGGGCTGCAACATCCACACTGCTATTTTTAGCATACTAGCTCAAGCTGAGCTAGCACAAGTCTGTCTACCCACCCGGAATCACACCTCCCAACTACAGTGTAGACACATCCACTTGACAGCTCTTTCCTCAGACGGGCACCGTACACGGTTGGCAAGCCCTTGAGGCACACTAGTTGGATAACAAGCGGCTAATGCAGTTCACTAATGTGGGCCTCATACCGCTGCACTCTGTGCTGCAGTAATCTACAACTGGGTATCAGTGCAGGCCCTAGTAAAGTACATATATATACACAGCTCACTGTTGCCAACTCTTGCAATTTTATTGCAAGTCTCGCAATATTTGGTATTTTTTCTTAAGGCTCAGCTCCTTCAGTAAAGTGATTACAAAAGAATCTCAGCTTTCATTTAAAAAAAAAAAGTTTCTTGCCCTCATTGCAGAGAAAAACTTGAAAACCTGACCCCAGCGTACCTAACCAGTGCAAACCCTTTTGCAGACACTCTTATTTTGATTTAAGAATGGTATTTTTTTTAAAAAAAGGTTTAGCTTAAGTTTATTGGGAACTGGCTTAAGTTAAACAGAAATAAGCCCCTCAACGCCAAAATAAGAGTGTCCACACAGAGGTTTGCACTAGTTTAACTAAATCAGTTTAAAAAATTTTTTAAGTTAAATTGGTGCAACTTCCCTGTGTAGACAAGACCTAACTGTGCAGAGGTAGTTGTTATTTCTAGCTTACAGGTCCAGTAACACTCAGTCCAAAATGTACGTGTGGTGTAGTATTTTGGAAGAGGGTTGCATGTCTCAGTTTTGGCCCTACCTCACCCCCATCTTTGTTGCTCCAGTGTTTCTCCTTTTATTGCTTTTGTAGCAGTGACAAATGGGATAGAGGCAGTGGGCAAAGAAAAATGCCACTTTCAGTTTGGGTAGTTTGTAGAGACATCACTGTGACACTACACCTCATATTCTTCATAGAGATATTGTCATGATATGAATATGGCATAACTAAGATGTGTTCTGTGCAAGATGGGGCATGTGAGATATCATTGGAAAGGTTATTTACTGAATATGATTATCCTGTTTGTATGCATGTATCATTTCTGTATCTGAAGTTAGGAATATTGACTATGTAACAATTACAAGTGGGTTTACATCTGGGGAATGCCCAACAGACAGAAGGCAAACAATAGGACTTTGACTCATGGCTGGTGTGACACTGCAGGGCCATGTGATCATGTCACCTGGAACTGGACTCCATCTTAGACTACTAGTATTTTTCCACTAATAGGGAGTGGAGAACAAACTGGGAAACTAAGGATTCCTGCCACATGTAAATCCTATTTAAGGCAGGGAAGTGAGTTAATCAGGGTTCATTCTTCACTGAATCCCCACTCAGGATGACTACTGGAAACATCTAAGAAACAAAGACAAAAAGGGGGAGGGAGAAGAGCTGAGCCCAGGCTGGAAAGGGTGTCTGGCCTATGAAATAAATGCCTAAAACAACATTTAGGGTGAGAAGTTACTACTTGTAACCAGTTTCTTGTGTGTCTTAAGCTTACATTGCGGTTTTTGTTTTATTTGCTAAGTAATCTGCTTTGATCTGTTTGCTATCCCATATAATCACTTATAATCTACCTTTTGTAGTTAATAAACTTGTTTTTGTTTATTCTAAAAGCAGTTTGTGGAATTCCTAAGGAGGGCGGGGAAAGCTTTGCATATCTTCCTCCACATTGAAGAAGGGGGCGAATTTCATTCGTTTACGCTGTACAGTTCTCAGTGCAGCGCAAGACAAAACAACTTTGGGTTTACACTCCAAAGGGGGTGTGCACTTGAGTGCTGGGCAAATCCCCAGCTGAGTCTTCCCATACAGAGCTGATCTCAGCGTCTGTGTCTTTCTGCAGCTGGGTGTTTGCTGGAGGAGGCTTCAGGGCCTGGCTTAGCAGGACAATGTAAGGGAGCCCAGACTGGTGGAACATGCGGGCTCAGTGGTACCCCAGTACATCAGGTGGCACCTTGGAGTGGAGGGTAACTCATCACGATCACTAATGCACAGCTTTATTATACCCCTGAAATCCAGCACAGTCTGTCACAAATATAAACTATTCCATAATGGGGCAGACCCCAAGAGTTTGACTCTGCTCTCTCTCTCTCTCTGCTCTAACTCAAGAGTAACTCCACTGAAGTCTCTAAAGTTATACTAATGTTAAAAGACTAAGAGAGATGAATCTGGCAGCAAGGACCCAATTTTCCACTGCCTTGCATTTCGGTGCATTCGCACCTGTGCAAAGTTCATTTAAAATACTACCACTTCTGAATTCTTCACTCACACCAGTGGTAGCATTTTACACCACACTTCTCACAGGTGTTAAATGACTACACAAGGTGCAAGGTAGCAGAATCAGGCCCCGAGCACCATGGATTTCAGTTAGAGTTGTGGGAGATCAGGATCCTGCAGGGAGCTGAGTTCTTTGAAAATCTGGCCCCAATTATGGGTATTAAGCACTTAAAAATCTGGCCTTAAGTGATTACATTCCTAACTACCTGGAAGCAGTCAGTAACCTCCTGATTTCTAGGCACATCCATTAGCTACATAAACACTTCCACCTACAAACACTTTTTTCCCAGGGAAAATCCCCAAGTTTTTGTTGGATTAAAAGCAATAATTTACTAACACCTTTATTTCTTTTGACCATAGAGCTGCAACAGTTGTAACTGGTACACCCAAAGCTCTCAGGCTGGCCTTTATACTGCATTGTGGGTATCTGCAAAACACAATGGCTTAGCTATAAACCGAGCACTGGGGGAATACCTCTAAAATTTTTCTGCACATATTTGCTCAGATCAATAACACTGAATCCACTTCAGCTGTGTTTTCATTTACTTTTAGAAAATATTATAGTAAATGAGAGTAGCAGCAGGAATGTTTATGGAAACAGTTTAAAGCCAGTTTTAGAGAGTATTTGCAGAATGCAAATTTTTCATCTCAGAAACACAAGTATTTGTACTGGAAACTTTGAGTTGAAGTTATATTAACCCACACAAGGAACAAAAGCAATCGTCTCTGATCTGTGTGTTCAAACGCCACACCTCTCCACTTACACACACTCGTCTGTTTGTGTGTCACCCCACCCCCCTCATCTGCTCTGCCAATGGTGCCAGCTTCAACACTTTATTTGTCCACTTCTCCCACAGCATTTCTAAACTTCCTGCACTGTTCTCTGCCTAGAGCTTCCTCCAGTGCAGGATCCGGCCCAACTCAGGAACTCCTGCATAGAGCTTATAGCAGTCCTGCTGCAGGGATCACAAAACAGAATGCGGGCCCTGGAACATAAGATTACTATCCTCTGCATTCAAATTCCTCTTGAAAGCCTACTTGCACCATGACACCTATCAACACGGTCTGGTTATGGCAAGGTTATACACACTTGGAGATAACCTGAATATAACAAAAGAAACAACAACATTGTTGTCCCAAGGTGTGGACAATTACCACTTTACTTATATTCTCCTTTCTCTGGCTTCTACAGTCTGTAGCAGGGGTCGGCAACCTTTCAGAAGTGGTGTGCCGAGTTTTCATTTATTCACTCTAATTGAAGGTTTTGTGTGCCAGTCATACATTTTAACCTTTTTAGAAGGTCTCTTTCTAGAAGTCTATAATATATAACTAAACTATTGTTGTATGTAAAGTAAATAAGGTTTTAAAAATGTTTAAGAAGCTTCATTTAAAATTAAATTAAAATGCAGAGCCCCCCGGACCGGTGGCTAGGACCTGGGCAGTGTGAGTGCCACTGAAAATCAGCTCGCATGCTGCTTTCGGCACATGTGCCGTAGGTTGCCTACCCCGGTCTATAGTCTACTACAGGCTATTTGGGGCAGAGATTGTCCTGTTTGGACAGTGCATCATACACCTAACAGATATAAAACAAACAATAACAACTAATCAACACAACTCATACCTTAGACCCGGTATGCTCACAACAGCTTCTGAATGATCTACAGGCCAAAAATTAGTTACAGATAATACTTGAGGGGGAAAAAAATCAAACAACGAAAATTCAAGCAAATTATAACCTGCTCCTGGACGAATAGGCTAAATTCATAGAATAAGTTTATATACTATGAAATATTTGCTGAGTTCAGGATTTTATAACAGAAAAGCCATCAGACATCCAACTACAGATGCTGCTACCGATTACCTACATGCTGGAATAACAGGAAGTGTGATATAAATAAAAGGAATGGTGTTGGAAAGTTGCTTCACCCAGACTGATGTATTCCTATCTTAATTATGCTATGGAAAGGTCAAATCTGGATCCATGCTTATGGATGGAAAATTTGCTTTTATAAACTAATCTCTCCCAAACACAAGATCTGAGAAATTAAAATGATTTTTTCCTCCTGAGATCTTGGGCTCCAAATCTGATTTTAAAGCAGTCTTATGGAGAGGTCATGAAATTTTACTAGTCCAGTCCCAAATCTACTCAGTTTAGTCTCCAGTCCTGCAGCGAGAATCACAGGAGTGCCCCCATGGTTCTCACTGCAGGACTGGGGCTCCCTCTAGGACTCATATACAAGCGTGTGACTCAGTCTCTGTGTTTAGGCTGTAATGGGGGTGGTGAGGAGTCCCAGCACCTTTGGACAGACACTGGTCTGCTCTGAGAATGCCTCTTTAGCTCAACATTTGTGCTGGTATCAGAGGGGTAGCCATGTTAGTCTGGATCTGTAAAAGCAGCAAAGAGTCCTGTGGCACCTTATAGACTAACAGACGTATAGGAGCATGAGCTTTCGTGGGTGAATACCCACTTCGTCGGATGCATGTGCTGGGGGAGCAGTGTCTGCTACATTCCTTTAAATGTTGCAGCATTCCCTCCACACACCCCTAGTGTGGGCAGCTAGCCAGGTTTGTCCCTTCCCCTCACTTTCAGCCAACTTACTCTTTGGGGAGCAACTCAGAAGCAGCCCCTGTACTCCCTTAAACTCGGAGACTGTGATTCTTTAGAGAGCTGCATAACAGCAGGGAGAAATTCCTTACCTGTTCCCCATTCCATGCTGCCCAAACAGACTAGCCACAATCCAGCCATAGCACGGCTCAATGATAAGGGAAAAGGGAAAACATCATAGGAAAACTTATCAGCTGGAAGGATGAGGAACGGAGAGAGAAGCAACAGCCAGGTACCAAATAGCCTCTTTAGGACTACAGCTGCTTGTCTATACTAAATTTAAAGGACCAGAGATGAGACATGCAGGCTGGGAAAGTGTCCTGTTAAAAGGTGATCCTGCCTTTAGAAGTTTAAAAAAGATGACCAGGGAGTTGAAAAGTGGTGCTTGTAGGGAAAAGGGCAAAGACAGAGAGAAAACTCCAGGATGGAACCTGAAATAGCCGTGTCCTTTTGTTGTTTGCAGTGTTGTTGTAGCCATGTTGGTTCCAGGGTATTAGAGAGACCAGGTGGGTGAGGTCATATCTTTAATTGGGCCACCTTCTGTTGGTGAACGAAACAAGCTTTCGAGCTTAACAGAGCTCTTCTTCAGGTTTGGGAAAGGTACTCTGTGTTAGCTTGAAGGCCTGTCTCTCTCACCAACAAAAGTTGGTCCAATAAAATATATGACCTCACACACATTGTCTCTCTAGTGTTTTCCCCCCTGATATTATGTTTCTAATAAGCACAGAGATGTAATTTTGACATCAACCCCGTACTGTTTAATATACTACCTGCACATCACACCTTCGCATGCTTTCTCAGGAGGGGCAGATGCAAAAGTTATTATTTATTTGTACTACAGTAGTGCTTAGAGATCCCACCAAAATTGGGGCATTGTTGTGCAAAGCCTTGTATACACATATAACGAGAGACAGCCCGTGCCCTGAAAAGTTTACAATCTTAATCAATAGGACAAAGAGCGAGAGGGGAAAAGGTTTACCTAAGGTCATACTGCAGGCCAATGGCTGAGCAAAGAATAGAACTCCCATCTCCTAAAACCTAGTGTGGTGGCCGATCCTCTAGACCACATTCTCTCTCCAGGGGGTAAAAATGGCATGATGCATAAGTTGTCCCATGGCTAATATACCAAAAGAGCTGGAAATGCAAACTTCTTTAATTTTGGGTTGAGGAACCAGACAGAGTTGTCCCTACCACCTTTATTATAAATTAGGGTCACCTGTCCATGTAGCTATTTCCTACTATTAGAAATTATTCCTGTGGCAAATATCTTGAAAACCTTTTGTTTAATACATAGGACACATACAAATATAGAAACCCTTGAATCAACTCAGTTTTTCACCTTGCTGGTTTAATAACGTGATCCAATGGCTGGAAATTGAAGACAGACAAATTCAGAATGGAAACAAAACAAATATTTAACAGTGAAGATAATTAACCATTGGAACAATTTACCAAGGGTCATGGTGGATTCTTCATCACTGACCATTTTAAAATCAAGTTTGGATGTTTTTCTATAAGATCTAGGAATTATTTTGGGGGAAGCTCTATGACCTGTGTTATATAGGAGGTCAGACTAGATCAGTGGTTTTCGACCCCAGGGGTCCACAGACAATGTCTAAGATTTCCAAAGGGGGCCGCACCTACATTTGACATTTTTTTAGAGGTCTGTAAATGAAAAAAGGATGAAAACCAATCAACTAGATTAACACAATGGTTCCTCCTGGCTTGGATTCGGTCAGTCTAATTATACATTTTTATTTCTCCATTTTGTGTGGATAATGTTAATTGTTTTCCTTTAATACTCATCTTGTACTTTATATGGTATTTTATTTGTCTATCCAAAAAAGCTCTCACAATGGCCGAGAAGAATTCTTCAAAACTGATTTACATTGTACACAGAGGCTCCCCGTCAGGATCAGACCCATGATGCTGGGTGCTGTACAAACAAATGTACACACAGTTCCTGCCCCATAGACTTTTCAGTCTAACGCTCTGATTTCACAAGTGTCTCTGTATAAATGAACCCGCGGGGCTCTGCACAGGTACAGGGATCTGCCTGAGCAAAAGCCAGCTGCAGGGCAGGTGACATATGGAGGGTTCGGGAAAAGAGAAACCATCACATAAGACAATTTAATAGACACATTTGTGTCTATAAAAATAAATGATAATAAATAGATAAAGTGAGCTTAGAGTGTTGGAGCCAAGATGGGTCTTGAGAGGGGATCTGAAGGCCAAGAGGATAATGACTTTATTGATCAATTCAGAGAGGACGCTCAATGCATAATGGGTACAGATTTGTGTGGGAAGCTGATAAATGAGACTGGGATCTCTGGCAGAACTAAGGAGGTGGAGTGTGGGGCCCACACGATATGAGACAAGAGCAGACCAGTAGGAAAAGACACAGCTGTGGGGGACCAGAGCTTGAACCTGACCAAGAGGAAGGCATGAGCCACTGGCAGGAGTCAAAGAGGATTCATTTTAAAAGGTTCTGCCAAACCTTAAATGAAAACAGAACGGTTTCCATTATTTCTTAAAATGTCAATAAAGCTTGATGTATTTAACCACAGCTAGCAACCCAAACAACACTGCGCTGGGAAATGAAACTGAGGAGAAAAGGAGAACCAACCAGTCTGTTTTTATTCTCCAAGGAGAGGGAACGGGGAAAAAACAAACAAACATTGACAAGTCAGTGTGTTTAACCAGTTCTTTCAGGTTAAATCTGCTGTGTGCTCAGGAGCAGAAGGGCAGAAATCTTGCTGTACGGGGGAATGTTACACTTGGGAAACTGCTTTATTTACAGCATTTCTTTTTTCCTTCTGTGCTGAGCCAGAGCCAGAGCCAGCCAGAGAGCTTCTGCGGTCTGGGGAGTGTCTATAAATAGAAGGTGAAGTGTACTAATACCAATAGGGTGCGTCATAATGTCCCTCCCTGAGACTCACTCCCTGCAGCAGCCCTGGCCACAGCAGGAGCAGCAGAACTGGTAGCTGCAGCAGCACCTAGGCGGAGGCTCCTTTCCTGCTGCTCTGCACGACACAGGCTGCTGCTGGCTGCCTTTTGTGTCCTCTCTACCAAGAGCCCTTTTCCTGGAGCTGGGAGAATGCAGGAGGGAGGAGGAGGGGAAGGAGGTTGCCCATTGACTGCTGCAGTCAATCACAGGAAAGAATGAGCAACCCATTGTATTAGCCTGAATTGCATTGCCTGCCTGTCACAAAAAGCCATGCTACTTACATGCCAGTTGCATGTCACTGCCTGAGAAATTCACCCATATCTGCTTGGGTGGGTGCCCACGTCACTCAGCGTGTCTGGGATTCGCTGGAAGTTGGGAGGATGATTTGAAGTCCTCCCGAGCGGTTTGTTCCCCCAGCACTGTGTGTCAGAGGGGGTGGCAGCGCCGCACTGTTAACATCCTGGGTGTTCACTGCCCTTGGGCTATCTCCACTGCACTTCAACCACCATTATCAAGGGTTGGTGGCCACCCTCTAAAGCCTTGTCTGCCCCTGGGGTGTTTCTAGCCCAGGGGCTCTCAAACTTCCTTGCACCGTAACCCC
The DNA here is from genome assembly GCF_020497125.1 of Mauremys mutica. Classification (NCBI taxonomy): domain Eukaryota; kingdom Metazoa; phylum Chordata; order Testudines; family Geoemydidae; genus Mauremys; species Mauremys mutica. The sequence continues at coordinate 194,842,908 of NC_059074.1, read as the reverse complement.
CTTCTGACAACAAAAACTACTAGGCGACCCCAGCAGGGGGGGCCGAAGCCTGAGCCCGCCTGAGCCCCACAATCCCAGGTGGGGAGGCTACAGCTGAAACCCCAAGGCTTCAGCCACAGGCCGGGGGACCTGTAACCTGAGCCCCACCACCCCGGGCAGTGGGGCTTGGGCTTCAGCCCTGGTGACGCCATTAAAACGGGGTCCCAACCCACAGTTTGAGAACCAGTGTTCTAGTCAAAATCTCCCAGCGTTGCTAACATCAAGTGCAGCTGGGCTGGAGGGTGCCCTGGCATAGACAATGCTCCTCTAGCTACTGACATTTTTAACCCAATGTCTTCTAACCCTACACAGAGCTGGTCTGAATGACAGATGTTAAAAAACTCAGTGCAGGCCGGAGCCTCGGGCTCCTTCTATTAGCACCACTGATAGAGCTACACCAGGGTTAGCACTGGTGGAACATTTATGCAAAAATCCTAGTACAGGCAACATGCCTATCTGAAGCGAGGGGAGACTCTTCTCCCCTTTTAAATTTAGTATCCCACTGTTTTCCTTTTTTCATCTCATGCTACAGCAGAAGCTGTTCTGCCAGCCATCCTCCTGTCTCATTAGTGAAGACGTCCGGTTCTTTTAAAGTTGTTTATTTTTATGTCTGACCCTTGTAAATCTTTTTCACTCCCTGGGCTTCACTTGTTATTTTTAAGCTAGTCTCTGTCTGACAGCTTCTTTTTTCACCTATTTCCCCCCTTGTTTCTCTACCCCATGTGTTTTAGGCCCCATCCTACAACCAGTTATGCCCAGTGTTTCTGCTGCGTAGACTAGCTCCCGTATAGCACTTTTCATCGGTAGATCTCAAAGTGCTTTACAAAGGAGGTAGATATCATTATAAATCTCTTCGCTTTCCCATCCTAAGTTTCTTTCTTTTTTCCCTTTCTTGGTGTGATGCAGTTTCATTTGCAAGTTGCTTCTCTCCCTCCTTTGCTTTGTCCCCTTCAGTTGCTTGTAGATAATTTTTGTAAACTAGGATATATTTGGATGTATATTTCAAGTGACGGGGTAGTGTGATATCATTATAAGACCTTTTTTCCACTGGCTTACAAATATTATGAAAAAAATGGTTTTATAGATCAAAAGGGGGGTACATTTAGCTTCCTCAAAAGAGGAATTTTTATTTTTAAAATATTGGAAAAAGTGCGCAAGTGAATTTGGTCCAAAGAAGCACAATAGGTTTGTAGCAATTTCTAATTTGTATTTGATTACCTGTAACAACAAATGGACTTTTAAAAAAGAGAGGCCTCACAAGTGACATTCTGCTTTCATCAATAGAGATGAGACCCATTGGTATCTGGGAGTTGCATGGTTATAGTGCAGGAAACTTTGTAGCCTGGCATTTTTTCTCTTCTTAACGTAAGTGAACGTAGTGTTACAAAGTGGTGAAAGCTGCCGTGCGGACAACATAGACACCACCTGTGCCAGCTTCCTCACACTGCTCTATAACCATGCCTCAAGCTTGCTCTGAAAGAATGAAAGGATAGTTCAGTCACCAGGCTTGAAAGCTGCCAACAAAGGAACTGATTGTCGTGGGTGGTAGTAGCACTGTGGACACCTGTGCTCTGCAAACCAGACTGAGGCCATTAAGTCATTTAACAGAGGCCACCCAACAGCTGCTGAGTTATGACTTTTAGTTAATACTAACCTGCAGTGGATCTGAACTGGAAACCCAGAAGCACAAAGCCATTACCAGTCAACCCCGAGACCAGCTGTAGCCTGTGCTGGTGCTTTCTGTAAGTTTTTAGAAGCATTGTTTTAGCACAGCCAAGGAATGGATTTCTAAAAAGTAACACCCCTTTCTAAAAAAGGACACCCCAGCCTCTTGCCTGCCCTGAATAAGGGGCAGCTACTGCTTTCAGAGGTCATAGAGGCGACTACTAAGTTGCTTTCCCCCAGGGGCAAAAAGTAGGAAGACAGGTGCACACACTCCCACACCCCTTCCCCCCTCCACCTTCTAGTGGAACTGCCTGCCTGCCCAGAGCACAGTATACCACAGCCTTTCAAGGAAATTACTTCCCCCATGCAGCTAGGGAGGTCTGGGAGGCCCTGTGCCTTTCAGAAGCCCAAGGCCTCCCACTACTCCCCACAAGGGACTGGGCTTCTGCACTGGATCTTCCACTGGGCTGTCACAATTTTAGCCCTTAATGTTAAATGAACAGAAGCGACTCACTGGCATTAAGATCATTATACCACAGGAATACTGCAGAATCAAGATTTCCCAGAGAGCTGAATTATATTAGTTCCCCAATAATGTATGTGGACTTTCCAGATGCTCATCAGTTCTATGCTACTGTCTGATTTACTCCTGAACAATGCCCAGGTAGCCATGAACACACTTAAATAGTGGTCTAGCTACGGCTAAATGCTGCCCATGTTTATTATCAGAAGTACAGATGCAGGAACCTTGCACAAAGAGATCTGAGAAATAGCTGAGTGTATTTGGCCATTTGCAGAGATCACTGACATTTTGCACTTAAACACATGGATCCTTGGAAGGTCAGAAAGTGGGACAGACTCTGATCTCTGTTACTCCAGTGTAAATCTAAAGGCTTTCAGTGAAATGGGTTTATACAGGTTTTGATTTATACTAGCCCTGTAAACACTTTTCTTTATTTCCACTCAAAAGGGGCCGGAGGTCTTAAAACCGGTAAATAAAACATTAGCTACAGGCTGACATTAAGCTTCTGATCAAAATTTTCACAACAAAGTATAAACACCTGAAAGTAAAGCATGTCCATTGGAAATAGCCCGGGCCCCAGGAGACAGCCTGCCAGGAGCACAGAGGGGCAGGGTTCCTGTTACTTGTGCCCCTTTAAGCACAGTTTACATCCCTCTGCTCATCTGGCCATCTCCACCGGACAGTGCTTATGGGTGGCAAAGCCATGCCCCCACCTCCCACCTCCAGTCCACCCTTCCCCAGCCCTCTGTCCCCAGAATGCAGGGCTTGCCATTCTGAGCAGCCTTTCCACAGGCTGCAGCAGGGTCGGAGGAAAGCTCCTTGCACTCATGGGCGGCCAGGCAGAATCTGACCCAAAGAGATATTCATAGCATGAGCTAACTCTCAACAGGAGCAAGACAAGGCACCTGTGGGTAAGGCACTGGACTGGGTTCAGGAGGTCTGGCATTTGCATTTTTCTACCACGTCGGTAACACTTACCTGCCAGCATGGAAGGGGCTGGGATATGGCTCCCAAACCCTGTGGATCTGCAAGAAGCCAGGGCCAGCCTCCTCGGCTAGATGCACAAAAGGACTTGGGTGTTACAATGCCTAACTTAAGTGCCCTGCTGCTCAGTGTAATCCTCAGCCCTGAGTTAGGTACCCAGGCTCCTGCTACAATGCATGGGGGGAGCTGGGACCTAAGAATGGGATTCATAGAAGTCAGCAAGCTGAAGAGCAGGGCACAGCCTAAGCCTCACCTCTCAAAGGTAATTAGGCACCTAACTCTGTGCTGGAGAGAGGCACCTATCTCTGCTCGGGCCTCAGAGCTGTGAGTTAGGTGCCTGAGCCAGGTGAGTCTTTTCTCACGAAAAGCACAGAGAGGGATGTCCATCCCAGTGTAGCCAACAGCCCAGTAGTTAAGGCATTCGCCCAGGATGCAGAAGACCTGTTTGCAGGTCAGCTCTGAGATTACCTACGGGATCAGAGTCTGCAGGCAAGGTAGGTAGGGGTACACCTAGTTTGTTAAATCCCAGCAGGATGCAAGTGTGAGCAAGGTCACCGCACACTCACTGGCATCAGAATCTGCCACTCGTAGAAATGGATTTTACCAGCAGAAATTTGGGTACCTAGGGGATTTGAGTACCTACTGGATTTGAGCACCTACTTGCAGCATCTGAGTGGAGGGTTTTTTGTGGGGAGGGGTTCCTGGTCATACTTGCAGGCTAGGGGCTCTATAGGGAAGTGTGCAATCAGAGTTAGTCTGGAAGGGGCCAACTTAAAGCAAGGTGGGGTGAGCTGTGCCTCTCTGCCTTATTGAGCAGCCTGTTTCCTCTCTTTCTGGTTTTGGGTTATTGAGAGTATTTCATTATGAATTCTAAGTACAGTCATGTTATGCTGCAAGCTTTCTGCAAGAGTATTTATGTTTTAGCTAACTTCTGCGTGTGTGTAATTACAAACCCTCTTCCCAAGTATAGATCCCTAAAGCCAAGGAGAAGGTCTGTGGAAAAGGCTGCCAAGAAGATGGCTAATCCCCCTTTCTACATGAGGAGGTGGAGCTCTGCATATGGAGGGTGCCACCTTGTGTCGGCATAGTCTGGCCCTGTAAGTTTAAAAGGTCTGCCCTCTGCCTCAAACAGGCAAAGTATTTCAGGAGGGCTGTAAATGAACAAAAAGATGTGGCTTTTTACAGACAAATGGAATTTTGCTTGGATATTTTAAACAACCCTATATATGGGGACAGTATTATTGGTCTCAAAATATTCTGTCACAGTAACCAGCACTGGTTACTTCTGGCAGCAGGCAGCGCTCCACCCTACTCCCACCCACCCACCATAGTGATGAAGAACCGTTATGCTGCCCTGGCAACGAGCGATGAGGAATCACCTCCAAAGGTGGTGGAGGAGAAGCTCTATACCCCCAAGGCTGGTTGGATCGGAGCCACCACCCACCACTCCTAGGAGGAAACATAGGATAGTGGTGGTTGGTGACTCTTCTGAGGAGGACGGAGGCACCCCTCGGTCAGCTTGACATGGCATCCTGGGAAGTATGCTGCCTGACAGGCGCCCGTATCTAAGACATTATGGAAGGATTGTCAAGGACCATCTGGCCCTCTGACTATTACCCCATGCTACTCATCCATGAGGGCATTAATGATAGTGCGAGGTATGACCCTGAGCAGATCAGAAGTGACTACAGGGCTCTAGGAATGAGGGTGACGCTGGTATTCTCTTCGATCCTTCTGGTCAAGGGTAGGGACCCAGGCAGAGACAGATGAATCCTGGAGGTGAATGGTTGTAAGGATGGTGTCACCAGGAGGGCTTCAGCTTCCTGGACCACAGGATGCTGTTCCGGGAAGAAGAACTGCAAAACAGAGATGGGGTCCACCTATCATGGATGGGGAAGAGCAGATTTGGATACAGACTGGCTAACCTAGTGAGGAGGGCTTTAAACTAGGTTCTGTGGTGGCAGGAGACAAAAGCCCATAGGTAAATCAAAAAAATGGAGATCTGAGAAAAGAATTGGAATCTGGGGGGAACATGGGCTGTTATAGCAGGGATAAGGGACAGACAAGAGAGAACACAGGGAGGAAATCAAATCAGTATCTTAGATGTCTGTATACTAATGTGAGAAGTATGGGGCATAAGCAGGAAGAACTAGAAATGCTAGTTAAACACAACGATGACATAGTTGGCATTGCAGAGACCTGGCGGGATAATACACGACTGGAATATTGATACAGAAGTGTAAAGCTTGCTCAGGAGGGACAGCCAGGGAAAAAAGGGAGGTGTTGCCCTATGTATCAAAAATGTATACAACTGGACTGAGGTTAAGATGGAAATAGGAGACAGACTTGTTGAAAAACTCTGGGTAAGGATAAAAAGGGTAAAAAATAAGGATGAGGTTGTGGTAGGGGGTCTACTACATACCACCTAACCAGGAGGAAGAGACGGATGAGGCTTTTTATAAACAACTAACAAAATCATCCAAAGCACAGGGCTTGGGGATGATGGGGGACTTCAAGTACCCAGACCTCTACTGGGAAAATAATACAGCAGGGCACAGATTATCCAACAAGTTCTCGGAATGTATTGGAGACAATTTTTTATTTTAGAAGGTGAAGAAAGCTACCAGGGGAGAGGCTGTTCTAGATTTGATTTTGACAAATAGGGAAGAATTGGTTGAGAATCTGAAAGTGGAAGGCAGCTTGGGTGAAAGCGATCATGAAATGATAAGAGTTCATGATTCTAAGCTACGGTAGGAGGGAAAACAGCACACTAAAGTAAATGGATTTCAAGAAGGCAGACTTTAGCAAACTCAGGAATTTGGTACCGTATTTTCCGGCGTATAAGACGACTTTTTAAACTAAAAAACAACCCCCAAAAATCGGGGGTTGTCTTATACGCCGGGTATAAACAGCTTCGGCTGAGCCAATCCTGGGAGGGGTCTCACTGGTGTATGCTATTAATGCATACAAAGCCTGCTCGGATTGGCAAAGGTTGTAATAGCCTGCCTCTCTGACTCAGCCAATCCGAGCAGGCTTAATAGATGACACCGCTCCCGTGAACGCTCCACCCTCCTTCTCCTCCCCTTCCCCGGCTTCCCGTGAATCAAATGTTCGCGGGAAGCCTGAAAAAAGGAGCGGGCAGGTAAGCCGGGCGTGTGGGGGAGGGGGTGGGACGGCTTACCTTTTTATCTTTGTTTTTATCTTTTATCTTTGTTTTCTGCGGCGCCGGTCCCGGTGTCGGCCCGGGGAGTCGGGCCCGCGGCTGCGGCGCCGGCTCCGGTGTCGGCCGGGCCCGGGGAGCCGGGCCCCGCGGCTGCGGCGCCAGCTCCAGTGTCGGCTGGGCCCGGGGAGCCAGGCAGGGGTAAGAGGCCAGGGCCAGGGCTGGGACTGGGGCGGGGGAGGAGGGGTTGGATCGGGCAGAGGTTCTGGGGGGGCAGACAGGGGATGGGGAAGGGGGGGTTGGGTAGGCGCCGCGTGGGAGTTCCTGGGGTCTGTTGGGATGGTGGTGGATGGAGTCGGGGCAGTCGGGACAGGGAGCGGGGCAAGTTTGGCAGGGGGTGGGGTCCTGGGGGGGAGTTAGGGTTGGGGGTCTTGGGAAGGAGTGGTCAGGGGACAAGGAGCAGGGCAGGGGGGGTTATGGGTTGTGGTTTCTGAGGGGGGGCAGGATGTGGGTGGGGGGTGTACTCACTGGGCGGTTCCCTACCGGGTCTTCTGTGGTGGGTCCTTCAGCCTCGGAAGGGGGGGTAGTCTTATACGGCGAGTATAGGCCAAAACCTATGTTTTAACAGGAAAATTAGGGGGTCGTCTTATACGCCCAGTCGTCTTATACGCCGGAAAATACGGTAGATAAGATCCCTTGGGAAGCAAGTCTAACGGGAAAAACAGTTCAAGAGAATTGGCAGTTTTTCAGAGAGACGTTATGAAGGGCACAAGAGCAAACTATCTCACTGTGTAGGAAAGATAGCAAGTATGGCAGAAGACCACTCTGGCTTAACCAGGAGATCTTCCATGATCTCAAACTCAAAAAAGAGTCCCACAAGAAGTGGAAACTAGGTCAAATGACAAAGGAATTGAAACAAACCACAAGTAGGTAGGGACAAAATTAGAAAGGCCAAGGCACAAAATGATTAAACTAACTAGAGACATAAAGGGTAACAAGAAAACATTCTACAAATACATTAGAAGCAAGAGGAAGATCAAGGCCAGGGTAGGTCCGTTATTCAAGGAGGGGAGGGAGAAGGAGGACAATAACAGAAAATGTGGCAACAGCAGAAGTGCTAAATGACTTTTTTGTTTCAGTTTTCACCAAAAAGTTTAGTAGCAATTAGACATCTAGCTTAATGCCAGTGAAAATGAGGTAGGATCAGAGGCTAAAATAGGGAAAGAACAAGTAAAAAATTACTTAGACAAGTTAGATGTTTTCAAGTCACCAGGGCCTGATGAAATGCGTCCTAGAACAGTGTTTCTCAAAGCCAGTCCACCGCTTGTTCAGGGAAAGCCCCTGGCGGTCCGGGTCGGTTTGTTTACCTGCCGCGTCCGCAGGTTCAGCCGATCGCGGCTCCCACTGGCTGCGGTTCACCGCTCCAGGCCAATGGGGGCTGCGGGAAGCGGCGCAGGCCGAGGGATATGCTGACCGCCCTTCCCGCAGCTCCCATTGGCCTGGGATGGCGAACCGTGGCCAGGTGAGTGCATAACTGGTTGGAAAACCATTCCCAGGGAGTAGTTATCAGTGCTGGAAGGGCAAAACAAGTGGGGTCCCGCAGGGATCAGTTCTGGGTCCGGTTCTGTTCAATATCTTCCTATGCCATTATCCCTGTCATTGTCTAACCTGCTCTTAAAAATCTCCGAGCACCTGTCAGGGATGGTGTAGATCAGTGGTTCTCAAACTGGAGTCCACGGACCCCTGAGGGCCCATGAGGGCACTCCAAGGGGTCCATGAGTCATGTCCAGCTCCAGGGGGTCTGCGAGTGAGAAGATCTTTAGGTAAATCACAAAGGGAAGGTTAAGTAGTGACTTGATCAAAGTCTATACGTACCTCCATGGGGAACACATATTTGATAATGGGCTCTTCAGTCTAGCAGAGAAAGGAATATGATCCAATGGCTGGAATTTGAAGCTGGACAAATTCAGACTGGAAAGACAGTGCAAATTTTTAACAGTGAGAGTAATTCACCATTGAAACAATTTACCAGAGGTCATGGTGGATTCTCTATCACTGGCAATTTTAAAATCAAGATTTGATGTTTTTTTTCCCTAGAAGATCCTGTTCTAGGAATTCTTTTTTGGAAGTTCTCTGGCCTGTGATATGCAGGAGGTCAGACTAGATGATCACAATGGTCCCTTCTGGCCTTTGACTCTATAATCTTGTGTTTCTATGGCTCAATCAATACTTTTGTAACTTCAGACAACACTGCTATTGTAGATATTGACTACATTGCTCATGGGATAGCTACCTATCTAGTTAGCTGCTGGAGATCAGCTAATGAAATGATTTGTTCTGGTTTTTAATTCAGAAGATTTATTTTGCAGCACTCTTGTCAGATGTTTATTTTAGCTGTTATCACAGAGCAATAGGCCACTGGAACACAATCGCTTCTAGTGCCATTAGACAGGAGTTATTCACTGGCACTGCTCTGTGATAACAACCAAAACAAACATCTTGAACCTGATCCTCCCCTGCCTTGCACCTGGCAGAGTCATTTAAATCTGGGCAAAGTGGGTGTAAAGTGCTATCAAATCAGAATTCTCCACTCCACTGGATCACCATGACCCAGGTGTAAATGGTTACATCAAGGTGTAGGGCTGAAGAGAATCAAGACCCTTATACAGACAGCTCCCGAACTAGATAAGGCAATGAAATAGCCAATGCGTGTTTCTCTTAAGTGTGTTCTGACTGCTTAAGTAGCTAACTACGGCTGATCAGGCTGCTTTTCTGGAAACCACGGGCCTGATTTTGCTCTCAATTACACAGGTGCTACATCTGTGTAACTCCATTGCCTTAATGTAGTTACTTAGGACCTACAGTGGTGTAAGCAAGGTGAAAGTCAAGCCCCAAATCTTTATTTTCATAATACATTAAAAAAATGTATGTGTGAATTATTTTAGCTCAGACAGGCGATTTCCTGCCACACCACCCTGAGGATCTGGTCCATTATTATAAATTGGTATCTATGGACAAATGTCCACCTCACAAAACCACCACCACAACTGGTACTGATTGGCATGTTAGGTGGCAGGCATCAAAGCGAGGACAAGGATGAAATGGGTTTCGAGAGGGGCCGAACTGCATTCTTGCCCCTTTGTCACTCCTGGACAGGATCAAAGATATGAACGGTAGAACACGAGTGAGGTTGCCAGTTCTGTGAATAACTAGCATCTCCTAGAATAACAACTCTGAGAAGCACTGCACGCTCTCCCTTCCTTACCCACTCCACTAACATGCTGAGCTCAGAGAATCCATGTACACAAACAATCCTGCAGTTCAACACTTGCTTTTTCTCTGTTCTCATCTCCTTTTGAGAGAACGTGGATAACTCCAAAACAGGGGAAGTTGAGATTTTGCATGCACATTTTTAAATACATAGGGAAGCGCTTCAAAGATTAAGAGAATTTCTAACAGATCAAAGCTCCCCCACAGTTGGGATTTTTCTGCCTAGCACCTACACATAGCGTTGTCGTCGGTCCCAGGATATTAGAGAGACACTGTTAATCTGCTTTTTAAAAAATAAACAGTGTCTCACCATATACTTATCCAGTTGTAAACTCTGGAGCATATTCCCATGGATTGAAGCTGAGGCACTGTGAAACGTGCCAATACTCATATTGTTTTCCTGATAATCCCTACTGCAACCAGCACTCCTTACCGTGGTTTTTAAAGTAAGAATTATTTGGTCACTTCATTTGCTCATCACAAGCATGGCATTTCTTTAGCACTTTGCCTGCTACGTGAGTGCATAGATTCAGGAAATTGATGGCTTTGTCTGCACTGGAGATTCCAGACACCTCTGTAACTGCACTGGCACAAACCCCTGTGTGGGAGAGTCCACTCACTGCAGGTGACCACCCCCCCTTGTGGCTAGGTGTGGTGTAACAGCTCCCCTCCTCTGTCCCGGCAGTGATCTTCCACTTTCTATGACTTGGCCAGCCAGCCAGATTACTTTTAGTTCTGCCACTTTCAGGGAAACTCAAGTCCAACACACCAGTGATCTGGCAGCATCACACCAGAGGTTTGGACCAACTTCAGGCTTCTGGGCCTCCTGGCCCTTGACTCCAGGGTCTTCATGTCCCTGCCCTAGGTGGGCTGGTAGGGGAGCCCAGGCCTACCCACTATTTGGGTTCCACGTTATCAAGCATATGAGGTCTGTTTGTTCAGACACTGCTATATCCCTGGGCTGCTTCCTGCCATGGCCTGCAGATAGGTCTTCCTGATGGTCTCTTCCAAGGCGGACTCTTCTGCAGGTCTCAGGACAAAGGGGATCTAAATTAGTTCAGGAACAAAAAGGATCTGCAGCAGGCCTACCTGCCCTGGGCTCTGACCCGTAGGAGTCTCTAGTTAGGCTCTATCTCTAGCCAGGCTTCTGTTCACAGGACTAGAGCACAAGGTCCCCCTCTTCCAGTCAGCCACAACTGAGCTGGGCTTTTCCTCTTTTCTCTCCTCTCTCCAGGTGTACCAGGCTGCGCCTGATTGGGCCCAGATGCTCTCATTAACCTTTCTTGGTCTGTGTGGGGTCTATATATCCCAGAAGAGCCTAGTGGAGACAGGCAAAGCCTCACCTCTGCTTGCAACTGCAGTTTAGCCTGGCCAAACTAGGGATCCGCACTGTTGTAGCTACACGAGGGGCTAATGTCAAGCATTGGTACGGCCTGGGTATGCCAGAAAGCTGCAGTTAGCCTTGGCACTGATAGGTGCTTGTAGTAAGAACCACACCCCGGAGCACCCTCTGCACCGGTCTCCATTTCCCTTTTATCTGCCTGTAGAAAGGAAGATCGTTTCACAGCATCCAGTACAAAACCTGCCCCTGGGCACAATTTATTCATAGACACTAGTGCAGGAATTCCCCAACCCCCTTGTAATAAAACCATTCTCCAGTTCCCACCGGAAACATAACATGTCTGGGGGTTTTCCACTCCCCGCCAGGGACATCACTTCTAGGTCACCCATCAGCACTCTGCTTCCAATTCCTTTTCCCCCCGTTCCAGGGCCCCCCTCACCAGGCCTCTACCTGAGCGTAACCAGTCCCATGACTCTTCTACCACAGCCCTCTTCATACGAGCTCCCCACATGTTCCATTCCCCAGCCCTCCTTACCCGGGAGTCCGAACCCGGTGAACATCCCTTGTTCTGGCCTCTTCCTGCACCCTTCTGCTCAGGTCTTCAACTAACGGGCTCCCCTTCCTGCAATGTCCCTAGGCCTCTCTGCCTGCCAGGCATCAGTGGAGCCACCCTCCAACAATAATTTTTTTGCTTCTGGTATCAGCTTCCCCAGACCAAGCTAGATCTTCCCCTTTTCCTAGGGGCCTCTGCCCCAGCCTTCTGCTCCTCAGAGGTCTGTGCCAACCAAGAACTCTTTAGGAGCCCTCACCAGAACTCAGATCTCTCTCCTGGGTCCCCTGTAGCTATCTTCCAAGCACCTCCTGCCAGCACTCCATTGCTCCTCTCCTCGTCAGGCAGCTTTATCCGCCCTTCCAGGGTGTGACTCTCCTAATCACCTCCCCTTTGGGACCCAGCTGCCTTCTTTTAATTAGGAGTGAGTTGACCAGCCACAGTTGCACTGGCCTTTTCCCTCTGAAAGGGCCAGTGTCACTGGGCCCCAGACAGGATGAATATTGGCTCTGCTCCTACCCGAGTGCTCAGGTTGCTGTACAATAAAGATCAAACACCAGCTACACCAGGAGGAAAGCTAAATAATATTCCAGCCTCTTACAGGACAAAGGCATACAACCAAATGAGGGCAAACACTAATAATAATAACTCGAAAAAGAAAAGTTTCCAAGTGCTGGTCAAAAGTGAGGACAGACAAACTGCAATGTATGTGAAGGGGAGCGTGGTCCATCCCTGAGGCGCCTCCTCTACAAAGGGACGATTGCCTATTTATCCTAGACATGATGCTGGAGTGGGGACCTGCATTTTCCATGTATAGGCCCCTAAAAAAGTGGCCTGCTTTTTCAGAGCTCAGCACCTCTCAAAACCAGGCTACCATTTTGAGTATTCAAATACGGATTTGGATGCCTGATTTCAGGCAGCCTGGTTTGACATTTTTGTCAGGAATCCCTAAAAAAAAAGGAGGTATCAAAATTCAGAGACCAACATGGACAAGGGTGTCACGGAACGGCCTGTTTCCTTTTAGCCAGCTGAGCGTTATTTTGAACACTGGCATCTCCTATAGTTTATGGGGGGAGCCATTCATGTTCTCAGTTGTTGCTTTTTTATAAAAAGAAGGGGGCAAATGAAGATGTAAACTTCATTACTCATAATACAGAGTAAATTACAGCCCCCCATTGTTTACAATAAATATCCCGCTCATGTCAGAAATAAATCAATTTCCCTCTGAGCTCTGCTTCTGTTCCCCTCAGCAGTACTGCATTGATCACAAACTATAGGAGGCTGCAATTTCCGTAGCTTTATAATATTTGCCTTGGAACAACACAAGCAATGTTCAGCTTTTCAGGAATTTTCTTTTTCTCCAAAAGGAATGTATGGGGTGTACTCTGTATTTCACAATGAAAAGAGTATATTTGGTATCAAAACTCTTGGCTATTTGCAATGGACCTTGTCGTTATGATTCAGGAGGCACTTTTAGTCATATTTTTAGGAATTCAAATGACCCACTGGGTTGAAATTTCTTACAGTTGTTGTGAGCCGAAAGCTGGATTTTTGTGCATGGAAACTTTGGCATAATTCCATTGGGATATTGTGGTGAATGGGTTATTCTAAGCATGAAACAAGTCCAGTTTCATGGACTCTCTAAGAAATTCTTTTTCCATAGGAATAATTCCAAACCACTTTCCTTTTGACAGGTGACCCCAGGCACGTGTCTAGTTCTGAAGATAGCACTCTGGCATTGCAAAGGTGGGTTGAGAAACGAAGTTATAAAGCAGTGAGTGGCACATTGCATATGGGCAGGTCAGCATTTTCCTAAGACAGAGACTGTGCCAATTAGAAGGCACACCCAAGACCAGAATGCCTCCCCGCTCCCTACTGTGTGTGAGAACACTAAATGGGCTGCTGCTCCTTTAAGGGGTATACATCCCTCCATGTGACAGCTGCCCAGCTCTGTTGGCTATAGGGTGACCTGATGTTAGGGTCTTTTTCTTATATAGGCTCCTATTACCCGCCACCCACTGTCCCGATTTTTCACACTTGCTGTGTGGTCACCCTTGTTGGCTGGCATGTGGATGGGGTGGAGCTATGGCTCTGTTATTCCCTACCTATTCCTTCCCCCTGGAGAGATCACAGTACCTGCACTCCTCAAGTGGACGGTGTAAAAGAGAAGAGACTCCTTGCAACCTTCCCACTCTCTGCTCACGTGTGCAGTGCCCAGGCCAGAATCTAGCCCTTACTGATTTAAATCCAAACTGAGGGCCAGATTCTGCACCCCTGAAGGTGAGTAGCACCGACTCACAAGAGCAGTCCCGTGTGTGCTACTCAGCATGATTAAGGCTTGCAAATCAGACTGGTAACCAGGTTGCTGGGGTGGCAACCCCTTGTGGCCCTTCCAGGCACAACTCACCCAGCTGTGGGTCTGCACTGATGTCCCAACAAGGTCCAGCATAGGGGTGCTTTGGCCCTCCAGCCAAACCCCCTTCAGCCCCACCTCTCTCAGGACATTAGGTAATGAGCAATGAAAACAAACGTAACCCCAAACCAGAGTCATCCTACAAACCAGGGGGAGGGGTAGCTCAGTGGTTTGGGCATTGGCCTGCTAAACTCAGGGTAGTGAGTTCAGTCCTTGAACTCTGCTTGCATCCGAAGAAGTGGGTATTCACCCACGAAAGCTCATGCTGCAAAACGTCTGTTAGTCTATAAGGTGCCACAGGATTCTTTGCTGCTTCTACAAAACCAGACTAACACGGCTACCCCTCTGATACTTCAATCCTTGAGGTTCCCATTTAGGGAACTGGGGTAAAAGTCTGTCTGGGGATTGGTCCTGCTTTGAGCAGGGGGTTGGACTAGATGACCTCCTGAGATCCCTTCCAACCTTGATATTCTATCAGTGGGGCCCCACCCTTCTCTTCGGGGCTTGTCTCCCAAACACTCTGTGCTTCCATCAATTCCCTTCCCATGATCTTGTCATCTTTTCCAGGAGGCCTGATTTGGCTGGTAAGTGAGCTCTCTCTCAGGGCTCTAACCAGGTTTCTCTCCCACTGAGAGACACAGAGCTCTGAGCTGGGCTAAGCCCTCTCCACACCTGGCCTTGGCTGCAGGTGTGGCATCATGGGTCCACGGGCTTTCCCTAACCCTTTCATGCCTGACAACCTCCTTAACCCCTTGCCCCCAGTGTGGGGCCTCTCTGCCCTATAACAAGGCCTATCAGGCAAATCCTGAGGTGCTGCTCTCATTATAACTGCTGCAAGCCCAGGCTAACATCACTGATTTCAAGGGAATTATTCAAATTTCCCCAGGAATAAGAGATCGGAATCAGGACCTCAGTTTTCACACAAACCTTACTCGAGCAAACTCCCACCGATATCACGGGGGATTAGCCGGAGTAAAGAGTGAGCAGAAGTGGGCTACGGTCCTCAGGATTTGTTCCACCCAGAAATAAAAACGTCACAGTTGATTCCAAGGACTGCACTTCCATATACATGCGCATAAGAGATCAGATTATCTGGTTTGCCTGAGCTGCACTTTGCACAACACTGGGGGGACAGGGGCAAAGGTGAAAGATGATCTGTTTTATACTCCCGGAGCCATTCCAGCTGCTGGAGTTCAGCCAGACACAGAGATGCTCTGGCTTACCTCCTTTCTCCTGGTCAGGCCCCTGCATTGGTGGAAAGTACAGAGGAGGAGCCGACATACCTGGCAAAGCTCCAGGGGTCTGCGTTGGCTCTGTTCAGATCTGCTGTTCACTAGCATACCTTGTTTGACTTACACTGGTGTACAACTGGAGTAACATAGCAGCAAATCAGGCCCTAGACATACAAGAGAGAGTATATTTTATTTGTTTAATGCATGTTCCCGGTCTATAAAATGGGGGTAATGATACAGACCTCCTTCATAAAGCACTTTGCAATCTGCTGAGTGCAAAGGTATTATTAATTACTGTTATCCATCAGCCTCGAAGTGCTGGGCAATAAACCAATACTACTCACTACAAAGCAAAAGGAAGATCCAACTGACCCAGAGAGCCCACCAGTAGAACAAATGGGACTGGCACAAGTGCAAAACCAGTAGCCCTCGGGCAAACCTCCCCACCAGAAAAGAGGGGAGAACTCCCCAGCAAGGACAAAGCCGGGGAGGGAGCAGCAAATGCAAAGGAAAAGTGAAAACATGATGGGGTGGGAGAGCTCCAAAACATGGCCAGAGGTAAGGCAGCTGAAATACATGGGCCTTACCCTTGTGAATGCAGAGGACCCTGGAAACAGTTGCATCAGAGCATTTCTGTTGGGCAGGGAAGAGGAAGGAGATGAGATTTGGAGAGACAGACATCTATGCCCCCTATTCACTTTGGAGTACAGGAACTCCTCACTTAAAGTCCTCCCGGTTAATGTTGTTTCCTTGCTGATCAATTAGGGAACATACTTGTTTAAAGTTGTGCAATGCTCTCTTATAACGTTGTTTGGCAGCCGCCTGCTTTGTCCACTGCTTGCAGGAAGAGCAGCCCTTTGCAGCTGGCTGGTGGGGGCTTGGAACCAGGGTGGATCAGCAGCCCCCCCTATCAGCGCCCCACTCCCCTAAGTTCCCTGTGCAGCAGCCGCCCAGCAGGCTAGCAATTGTCGGCAGTTCAGCTGTCCCTCCCCCCACTGCCATGTGCCGCTCCTGCCCTCTGCCTTGGAGCTGCTCCCGGGAGCCTCCTGCTTGCTGTGCGGGGGGGGGGGGGGCAAGGGGTGCTAATGTCAGGGTGTCCTCCTCCCCCCTCGTTCCTTTACCTCATCCACAGAGCAGGGGGCAGGACAGGGCTCAGGAAGGAGGGAGCTTGCTGGCAGCAGCTGCTGTCTCAAATTTCTTATCTACTTAAAAAGGCAATGTACTTAGAGTGGGGTCAGCATACTTAAAGGGGAAATGAGCATCTCTCTCACACACACAAGATATGTGTCTCTGTCTCTGTCTGCCATGCCTTGTAGAGTGTGAGGCTACATTAACAACAATGTGTTAACCCTTGAGGGCTCAGCCGAGTGCTAGTTCATCATTTAGCAGTAAGGCATTCCCTGGGAAATATCCTACCCTCTTCCACTCTCTGACTTCATCACGTCAACCAAGCTTCACAATCATCATTGATTAGTACAGTATTAAATTGTTTAAAACTTATACTGTATATATGTGTGTGTGTGTATATATATATAAATAAAATATAGTCTTTTGTCTGGCAAAAAAAAATCCCTGGAACCTCGCCCCCTCTCCCAATTTATATGAATTCTTATTGGGAAATTGGATTTGCTTAACATCATTTTGCTTAAAGTAGCATTTCTCAGGAACATAACTACAATGTTAAGCGAGGAGTTACTGTACTGCTCCTCAGGGGTTCCTTACATGGGGGTGCAAGAAGGATTTTGAAATCAGACTAGGGGAGAAGCAGAAGCGGGGTTGCTGGATCTGGAGTTTGCAGCTATTTTGTTGTGGAGAAGCTCTTCGACTCCGGGGCCCGAGTCTTCCAAGCCCATGGATCCCCATGCACACAGCTTGGTTGCTCAGGATTTGAATTTGGGCCCAAATGCAGCCAAGGAGGGACTCCAGTGAACCTATTCTAAGAGAATTCAACAATCAAGGATCTTGGGCAGAGAAAGCTTAGTCCTGGCGTAGTCAAGTCCTGATTGATCCTAGGTTCTGAGAGCCATGCCGCCCTGGCAGATTATAACTTCTGGGTAGACGTGTAATACAAGAAGCAGCCATTCAAATGATTTAAAATGATAGCTTCACCCCCATTCAGCAACTATAATTTGGTCACTCTGAATGTGTGTTCAAAAGAGACCGTCAGGTCAAATTTGGCCCACAATCTGGGTAATATAAAGGTTTAGGTTACAAAATCTAAGCTCACCAGAAATGTTTCCACAATAGTTTGACATTTCAGTTGTAAACATCCCCCAGGAGTATTTGCAACCCAAACATTGCAGCATTGTACAAAGCACAAGTAGCTAAAAGTAAAATGGACCATGAAATGACACAAATACAAGTGAAACTGACTAGTCTATTTTTGAGTTCAAAAATGCAAAAAATAAACAGAATAAATGAACAAAAGTAAATTAGGCTTTTAAAAGCCTTTGTTTTAATTAATATTATTACTTAATTCTTTGTATTAGGGGAGGGCCTAGACACCCCAGTGAGGACCCAGGGTCCCATTGTGCTAGCTGCTGGACAGACAAGTAACACAGACAGTCCCTGTCTCAGACAGCAGATAGTCTGGGTGTCGGACAGGTTGGTAAAACAGACAAATGGGGTGGCGCGGGTGGGGGTGGGGGTGGGGGAGGGGAGGATGAGGTAACCAAAAGAAGAGACTTTTTATGTCAGTATCTTTCTGCTAATCATCTGAGGTGTTGTTAGTTCCCCATGTAAGGATATTTGTTTTTAAAAAACTATATGATGTTTAATCAAGCAGAAATCCTTTAAAGTAACAACCATATATAGAAATAAAAATGCACAAGAAGACCATAAGAACAGCCACACTGGGTCACACCAAAGATCCATCTAGCCCAGTATCCTGTCTTCTGACAGTGGCCAGTCCCAGGTGCCCCAGAGGGAATGAACTGAACAGGTAATCATCAAGTGATCCTTGTCACCCATTGCCAGCTTCTGGCAAAATGAGTGTTGAATTACCTAACTTTTTTCTTTGATCTTAAGTAGTTTTTGCTTTTAATATGCACTCCTTAAATATTTCTGATTCACTGCAAACAAGCATTCGCACTAAACTTTCAAGGGCCAGCTCAATAGTTGAGCTACACAAACTGTACGTGCAAAACCTTGTGACTCTGGGAGTGCACCCAAGCAGCTGCATGTACACTTCCCAGTTAAGGTATGCAAACATGTGTGGAAACATACAAACGCAGAGTGTGTGCTTCTACAACAGGGACAGGCCAAGGTGCATTGGGGACCCAATTCCTCAAAGGCCAGATTTTCACATTTATTTAGGGGCCTGAAGTTATAGAGAGACGCTTAGTGGGATTTTCTAAAGAGCAAGTTAGGTTCTTAAATCCCCTTGATTTCAGTGGGAGCTAGGGGCCTAACCTGTGTAGTCCCCTCCACCATGCACCTATCTGCCTCTTCAGGTGCCTTTGAAATACCTTGAAAATTTAGCCCCAAAGCATTTAAACATGTGCTTACATCCCACTGACTTCACTGGGGCTTGAGCCCATGCTTAAGTGCTTTGCTGAGCCGGAGCCCTATTGTGTGAGCTTTTGAAATGTTCTCTCTAAAGAAGAACTCTGATCTCCTGCAGATGTTTGTGCTATTCCATACTGACCTGGCCTTGCTGTGAAAGTAAGAAACAATAATAAGTGATTATTAATTATGATTATTATTGGAGCACTTGGAGCGCTCCCTAAGGGCACGGATGAGCAGCTCAAGAACACATTAGGAGTGCAAGACGTCATGATCAGGAGTGCAAGACGTCATGTTAAAATGTATAGACAATCAGTGTATATTGTGAACGCTCTTGTTTTTTGGGTGTTTTTTTTTTTTAAATCTCAATAAGAAAACCCATCCCCATGATGTATTGCTGAGGGATAATAACAATCATAATGGTGCTTCTATTATTAGTTTTGAAATGAGAAACAGATCGGATAAATCTGGCGGATTTGCCTCTGACCTATCTGGAGTCAGTGGCCCAAATCTCAAGTCTGTCTAAGCTACATTTTGTGCAAGACCCAAAGAGAGGGACCAAGCCAAAAGGAAGCTTTCTATTAGAGCCTTGCAACCCGACCCAAACCCAGTGGATCCATAATTGTTGGGTTGGAGTTGGGCCGGATCCCAAAACAACCCGATGTTCTCTGGCTATGTCATCTCTAATCACGTAGGATTGGCGCTGCAGCAGCCTTGCTGCACTGTGTACCGCTAGGGTGACCAGACAGCAAATGTGAAAAATTGGGACGGGGTGGGGGGGTAATAGGCACCAATATAAGACAAAGCCCCAAATATCGGAACTGTCCCGATAAAATCAGGACATCTGGTCACCCTATGTATTGCAGAGAGTGCTGAAAAATTGAAGCACTTCTCACTCTGCAGCATGCATAGGCGTCTGGAGATGGATCACGGGCATGGGTCATGACGAGTGAAATCCCTCCCAGGCCAAGCACCAAGGACAAAGCAGAGGTGCGGACACAGGTTCGGGGGAAGTTTCGGGTTTGGGTCAGGACAGTTCTGAAAGTGACTCAGGTCGGGTTTGGGTCAGGCTTTAAAATTAGGCCCAAGCAGACCTCTATTTTACGCCCTCCTACGTCTGCAGCTGGCTGGAGTGCAGTTTTGCTCCTGGCACAAGTGACAGCAGCCTCGGGGCTGCTCTGATTTACGCCCAGCTGCAATGGCCCTGCAGCTGTTACACCAGCAGGGGATTGCCAGAGCACAGTGGGTATAATATGGCTATACCGCCTTACCCCAAGCTGGCACTACACTAAGGGGTGGCATAGAGCCAGTTATGCCAGCTCCATGCAACCCAGTGATTCCATCCCACTAGGGGGATTTTAAACTAGGATTACAGCTCCTTTGTGCTGAAATGATGCAAAGGGAAGAGTGGGACCAAGGGTCTGGCCTAGTGGGTCAGACTGATTTCAGTTAAGCCAATGTAAATCCAGAGTAACTCCCCTACAGTTACTGGCACCATTCCCAATTTACATGAAATATTGTTGTGATTACCGACATAACACTTTAGCTATTCAAAGCACCGTACAGACATTAGTTCATTAACATTCACGTAAATAAGAGCAGATTCTGTCCCTCTGAATACTGATTCCGATCCTAGGAAGAAAAGCATAGGGGCGAGCGGCTAGGTAGGCATCAGCAGTATATTCGGATTGCAGACAAGTAGATGACTGTCATTTTTTATGGTAGGCAAATATTAGTTTAGAACACAAATTAGTCAATAAAACCATTTTTATGGCAGAATAGATTCCCGGCTTCCTCCCAGCACAAATCATAGTGCATAAGAAAAGGGCATTTCCTGATGCCTAAGCTGCGAGATAAAATATTATGAGCATCAGTTGAAATTTTAACAGAGAGTTATAAACAAGTCTTTTGTTTCCTTGTCCTTTCTTCTTGACTAGAACAGTACCTAACTGTTTAGCTTGTGGTTAAGGGTTATTTATGTAGGGCACTTGTGTAGGTAAAGCATCGTGTATTTGGCACTTTGCCCATGTAACACTGGGTAGGATCTCTGGTTACAAACTGCAGCTGTATAACATAACAGGAAACGTGGGGCTTTAAGTTATTCCACTGGAAAGATTAATTATTTGGAAAATAGTTATGCAGCGGCTTTGAGTATTTTTGGCGCAAAGGTGACCAAGACCATCTGAAATTTAAAGAAATAAAATCATTTGCAATATGGTGCTTTAAAAACCCGGAGCCTTTCTTTTCCAGGACAGCACACTTTTATGTTAGAATAGTCTACTATTCCTGATTAGAAGCCCTGGGCCAAGTTCTAATCTATTGAGGTTGTCCAAAGTGTAAGGGAGCACAGCATTTGACCCTAGGACTATGAAAATGAGAGCCAGATGGAGAACGTAGGAATTACCATACTGGATCAGACCCCCGATCCATCTAGTCCAGTGTCCTGTCTCCCTCAGAAGTCAGTGCCAGCTACTCAGTTCAGAGGAAGGTGCAGGAAACCCTGCAGTGAAGCAGCTAGGGGGAAAACCTGCTTCCAGGAAAAGTGTTTATTGTTACTTTGGGGGAAATGTTCCCCAGTAATATTCATTTGCATTTCTTAATTCTCTGCAAATTCCAAATTAGAGTCAGCCTTGGATTGTGCCAGACCCCTTTCCATGGGAAGTTCACCTGGAGTGTAGGGGGCTGGGTTCCAGGGGCACCCCCTGCTCCAGTGAGGGTCCTGGATCTTGCCAGAGCCACCCAAAAGTTCTGTCCATGAAGGGTTGTTTGGTCTTAGTGGCTGGGGATGTGCTGTTCAAGCAGCCTTCCAAGCAGGGGATGCCTATGGAGATCCAGCTGCCAATTAAATCTGCTTCCCTCTGATGAAACCCCCTTGGGAAGATAACAGTGCATTCAGGAGGGGATCCCCTTGAGAGGCAGCTGGTGCAGGGTGTGCAGATTACACTCCTCCCCCGATGTCAATTACTCAAACCCTTTATGATTAGTGATCAGCATATTTATACATTTTGATTCAAGGGACTTTAATTTGCTCATACACATGAAAACTATCACTAAATGAAATCACTAAAACCGCACACTCACTTCAATGGGTAGGCAACCTAGGTTAAGGCCAAATGCTACACTCAGATCTGCTAAGAGTCCATCTATGCTCCTAAGAGTTCATCTACACTGCATTTCAAAACCCACGGCCGTGAGGCTCAGAGCCCAGGTCGATTGGCTCGGGCTCGCACTGCAGCGCTAAAAACGGCTGTGTAGACATGCAAGCTGGAACTTGGGCTCTGAAGCCCGGGGAGTGGGGTGGGCTGCAGAGCCTGAGCTGCAGCGTTTACACTGCATGCCATAGTGTGACCCCAAGTCTGTCGACCTGAGCTCAGAGACTCACTGCCACTGGTTTTACAATGCAGTGTAGACAAACCTTAAAGTGACTTGAGAGAGGTCCGTTGTGACCAAATCCAAATGTCTCACTGATTAGGGTTCCTCTAGGCATAGGCACTGACTCAGCACCTGCCGGTGGCCCCACCAATCAGCTCCTCCCCCTACCCCCCCAGTGCCTCCTGCCCACCGCGGATCAGCTATTCAGCGGCATGCAGGAGGCGCTGGGGGAAGCGGTGGAGTGAGGGCGGGGAAGGGGTGGAATGCGGTGGGAAGAGGCAGGGCAGGGGTGGAGTAGGGATGAGAAGAAGTGGGGCAGGAGTCGGGCGGGGGCAAAAAGGTGGGCTGGGGTGGGAGGGGGGGCGGGAAGAGGCAGGGCGAGAGTGGGGTTTGGGGGAAGGGAGGGAGTGGGGGTGAGGCCTGGGGCGAGACAGGGATCAAGCACCCCCGGGGAAATGAGGAAGCCGGCACCTATGCCTCTAGGCATCCAGGTGTGCTTAATTGCCAGAGCTCCCTCAGAGGACGTGGTTTGGACAAAACGGGGGCAATATCTGATGCAGCTCTTAATAAAGTTTCTCCACACAGAAGTCACTTAACTGGAGTCCATTTCAGCAGTGCAAGTTATTCCACACCTAGCGTGCGCTGCATGCTCTGCTCTGCAAGGCTTTTCATTGGTGGCTCAGCTTGACCTGCCAACAAGAAAACCCCAATGGAGAAGGTTCTATGTTCAAGAACTTCAGATAGATACATCATCCACCTGCATCAATGGGTGGGGGAAATTGATGGGGCCGGGGCTGAAAGGGGGGCAGGCCCACTAACAAAGGGGGGAGGCATTTGCCAAGGCACAATAGGTAGCTGCTCCCATGGAAGTCTCTGGCACCCATTGGCCTGCTGCGAGAGAGGGATGCCGATTGGCCAGCATTCCCCAGCTCCCAGGATTTAGCCTAGCACAAGGGCCACCTGGAATCTCTTTTGGCTCCGTTCCAGCAGCCCACCCTCCCTACCCAAACTAGGAATGGGAACCCGGCCTGACAGACAATATGGGTCTAGCAGATCACCTGTTGAGGGGGTTAAGAAGGATTTTTTTTTCTCCCATGGGCCAAATTGGCAGAGTACTAGGGTGACCAGATCACGAGAGTAAAATATTGGGACACATGGGATGAGGGGAGCAACCACAGGCTCACAGTCCCCACCAGAGCCATGAGGGAGGGGGATGCACAGCCCTAGGAGCTGTGAGGCGGATATATAGCCCCAGCTCCAGGCCCTGCTGCAAGCCACGGGGCAGGGCCCCACAGCCCTGGCTCCGGCCCCCGCCACAAGCCACAGGTCGGGGCGCACCACTGCAAGGGGGGCTCAGGGCTGTGGGAGGGGGATGGGGCATGGGAGCGGGTGCAGGCTCCAGGCAGCACTTACCTCAGGCAGCTCCCCGGAAGCAGCAACATCTCCCTCTGGGTCCTAGATGGAGGTGCAGCCAGGTGGCTCTGTGCACTGCTGCAGCCTCCACCTGCAGGCACCGCCCCTGCAGCTCCCATTGGCCGCAGTTCCTGGCCAATGGGAGCTGCAGGCCGGCATTCATGGCAGGGGTAGCACACAGAGCCAGAGAGACATGTCCCCACTTCTGAGGAGCTGCACGATGCCACATAGGGAGCCTGCCAGCCCCTTGCCAACCAGATGCTTGGGAACCCTACAATATCAGGAAAAATGACGTCCCGGTCATACATCAGTCGGGACATGGGACAAGGAGTTACATATCCGGACAGTCCCAATTTTATCAGGATGTCTGGTCATCCTGCAGAGGACCAGGGAATTTTTTGCCTTCCTTGCAGCACCTCCAAGCCACAGTGGGTTAAGAAGGAAAGTACATGGTACCTAACTGAGGTACTGGGGTGGTGTTGCTTACTCATCGCAACTTGCAGCCGGTTTCCAGTGCGGTTAAGAGAATAAAATGAATGGTTCCCAGATATAAAAGACCTGGGATTTTGGTGATGGGCCTTGGGCTTCTCTAACATGGTGAGAGCCTGTGGCCTTTGCAGGCTCAGGTCAGACCTTGAGGCTGCATCCTCTGTCCCCCTCATGGTGGGGCAAATGCTAGGACTCGGAAAGAGCTGAGTCATGGGGGTAGGCTGAGGAAAGCCTACCCCGTATCCTGGGTTACATGGTAAGGAGCCCTGTAACCCCAGCACTAGAACCAATTAAATGCCTGGTATAGAAGAGTATGGGTGATGGGTGGGTAGTGCCCCTCCCTTGTGCTAAAAGTTTAACGGTGGTGGCCTGCCACTTAATTCCATGCATGTGTCTGTCCTCGTTTTGCTGCTGTGTCCACATCAATTTGCACAATCACTGGAGGGGTTTGATCCCTTAAAAGGTTACAAATAATATAAACCTGTCTGCCCTAGGTACCTGTTCCCATGTGTTCTGTGCTGTTAAATAGCTTGGTTGCCATGAATGGATGATTCTATCAACAAAATACACATCAACTTGGAAGGTGCGATTCTAGCTAGCTAGGATGTCCTCTGTAACCCCTCCTGCAGATTAGTTCTGACAGCAGCAGGAGTAATGCGAACGGGAGTGAAGGTGTATAGGAGCTCTGGGCATACTGGGGGAAGGCAGGAGTGCTAGAGTGCGAGAAACATGCCCTCTAACCTGTAATCTGTACTCTGCAACCTCCTTCCAGGACTGGATATATAGAAGCCCCATGGAGTGTCAGTGATGCAGATTCTGAGCAAGCCAAGAACAGGGCATGACTTTTTTTTGCCTGGCTGTTCCCCTCTTGTATTCCTCTTTTCCTGTACATGCAAAGGGGCCAACCAGAATTAGGCCCAAAGAAAAATTCCACACCTGTGTCTCAACAAGATATGTCAGGCATTCCTTATTCCAGACAACAGACACAGACAGGGTAGAGTTCAAAATCAGTGTCGTTTTTCAGTGTCGTTTTTCAGAGCAACATTTCTTAAGGTAAGTGAACAGGTTGGGGTAACTTTGTCCGCGTGTGAGTTTTAAGTGTAAAGTTTTTAGGGCAGGACTGTGTCGTTTTGTGTGTTTGTATAGCACCTAGCAAACTGCAAATTCAACTAGAAACAATAATAATAATGGGCTGACAACAAGCACAAGACATTTCTGCCTAAAAAGTCATTGTTTTAGAAAGTTGCAAGCAACTGAATGTAGGGGCTGCAGTTTTCCTTCCTGAATGCTACATTCAAACACTGGGCATCACGGTATTAAACCCAATTTGTATTAATCCAGCGTGTAAATATTTTAAAATGAATGGAATTAAATCATGGATGAATTTGGCCCATTATTTTGAACCTTACATCCTAGTTCCTGGCAAAGAACAATATTAGATGAAGGAGGGATAGAAAGAGATTTTCATGCAAGATCAAGAATGACAGTTACTTAAAGACCAGACTGGACAGAGAGATTAGGCTTTTAACATTCCAAGTTTTCTACTTTTGCCTCATTTGCTGCTACCTCAGACTAACCAAAACTCCAGGCTTGTCCAATATAAAACAAGTATTTTTGCAAAGCTGGTCAGGCCACAGTAGTTTAGCTCTACCACACTAATTCACTGCTCCACTGTATGAATGTCAATGTACTGAAAAAGCTGGTGGGTCTATAAAAGGAACAAAATTATTTAATGCTACCTCCTTTCAGTGCATTTGATACATCACAAGAGGGCTTATTTTTCATCAGCCAAATGTTACTGGAGATCTAAGGCCTAATTCTCCACTGCCCTGCATCTTGTGTGGTCAGTTACACCGGTGCAGGGTGAAAACTCTACCTATCTGGGCTGAGTTTTACACCCAGCCTGCCCTCGGTGGGCCAGATTCATTGCTGCAATTATGCCAGTTTTATGGCAAAGTAATTCTATTCAAATCCAGATCCAAAATCTGAATGTTAGCACCGGATACCCATTTTGCACTCTGTACAGGTGTAAACGATGACACAAGGTAAAAAGCAGCAGAAAACCAACCCTTTGTTGGTAGAGATATGACTTATCCATACACATCATCTGTCTTGTCTTACTCTTTGGGGCAAGGGATATCTTTTATTATATTAAATGTTTCCACAGTGCTTTATGCAATGTTTTTGTAGCCATGTTGGTCCTAGGATATTAGAGAGACAAGGTAGGTGAGGTGATAGCTTTTATCGGACCAACTTCTGTTGGCAAGAAAGACCAGTTCTTGAGCCACACAGAGCTCTTCTTTAGGTCTGGGAAATTAACTCAGAGTGTCATTGCTAAATACAAGAAGGAACAGATTGTTTAGCATAAGCAGTATACTTCAAGGGGCCCTTCTGCTCCACCTTGTATTTTAGCGGTGACACTCTGAGTTAGTTTCCCAAACCTGAAGAACAGCTTTGTGTAAGCTTGAAAGCTTCTCTCTCTCACCAACGGAAGTTGGTCCAGTAAAAGGTATTACCTCACCCACCTTTGTCTCTCTAATGTCCTGGGACCAGCACAGCTACAACAACACTGAATTACACTTAAAAACTAAGCCAAAGGCAAAAGGTGTCCAGAAGGTCAAGGCCCGTTTTCCACCACACGTTCAGCCACAACCATAGAACTGGAAGCAGCTCCAAAGCTATCAGCACTGTTGATTACAGTTTGCCAACGAGCCAGATGTTCGTTGCTACAGGGAAATTATCTTCTCCAGCTCGGCATCCTGGTTCTGTGCCTGCCAGTAAAAGAACAGAACTGGAAGTGTTGGATGGTGGGGCAGGTGGCACATTGCTGTGGCCTTTTCAAATAATTTGGGGGGGGGGCGGTTGTTTGTGGCTGACACGTTATGGGTAAATGCTGTGCAAAAGCTTTGTGAATGTGGCCCTGGGAGTCACTGATATTAACGTTTATCACCTTATTTCCCCCTCAATTTGGGTAGAAGCTTTCAAGAATGAAAGATTATTTGGCAACAAAACCCCCTCCTGGTACTGTGTCCATCAACAAATATCTCTCTAAATGAAGTAGCAAGGCAGGCAAGCGCTGAATTACTGGACATTTGGGAAACAAACGTAAATGAAAATAAAGGAATTTTAGAAAATAATAATGCTGTGTGCTTTCCATCCAAAGAGTTAAAAATGCTTTGCAGGCCTTAATGAATTTAGCCTCACAACAACCCTCTGAGGCAGGTGGGACTATTAATTACAGTGAAACCCCGCTATAACGCGATAATTGGGGTCCAAAAAATTCGATCGCGATCAATGCGGGGTTACTTTATAGCGAGGTTATGAAAATTTACCATTTCAAGCCAGTCAGTTTAAGTCTTGTAAAAAAAAAAAAACGGTTATCCCAGCATGTTTTAAACACAAAAGTAGTAATTTAATTACATGAACATGAAAAAACCATGTGAAATCGACTATACTAATCATTGTGCAGAGTGCAGGATCAATCTGGTTGCATGACTCCATAATTTTAAATTTAATCACTTCTTAAAAAAGCTATCTAGTGTGGTCTGCTTAATTGCCATGGACTGTTGGCTTCTAGCAAAGTCAAGAATGCTTCTGAGTTGGAGGATTTTGTCACTGTCCACGTCTTGAGTTTCCAGCCACCTCCAATTGGCTTCTAGACGCTTTACTGCCTCAGATACTTATGGTGGGGGAGTTGAGGTGCCATCATCGTCATCATCATCATTAGCGCCACTGGTTTTGGGCTCTGGTGGTGCAGCTTCATTCTTCCTGTTGACATTTGCAACAATGTTGTCATCCGAGATGTGTTCATATATGGGGCAGATGTTATCTGCTGAAACCAGTTAAGGATATAATGATGACTGTGCTCATATTCTCTGAGTGCTTCTTCAGCTAAACGTACATCGTCTTCAATGGATCTTGTAAATTCAGGCTCCTTGTCGTTACCATCATCGTGAGTAGATGATGGAAAAGCTGGACCATGACCCTTTATCCAGCATCGTTCAATGCAACGTGCAGAGATAGCATCCCAGGCTTTCCTGCTGAGGACGTGACAGACTTCTTTCAAGTTGAGTGACGCCAGTGATGTGTCGACGGAGGAGTTGTTATCCACTACCATCCGCTTGATCATTTCGCAATGATAGTTTTGCTTAAATGCCGATATGATGCCTTGGTCCAGTGGCTGGATTTCTGACGTAGTGTTCTTCGGGAGATAAGAGACTTTAATCTTGTCATCATGACTGACAAGATTTTTTGCTGGGGGGTGGGCAGGGCAATTATCCAGCAGGAGGAGAGCTTTTTCCTCCTCTTGAGTTTTTGCAAATGAGCCCGAACGGCTGGCACGAAAGTTTTATGGAACCAGCCTTCAAATATAGAGCTATTCATCCATGCATTCTTGCTGTTGGTGTATTCAAAGGCAAGGGCCTTCATATTAACATGATGAAAACATCTGGGAGACGTCGCTTTTCCGATCATCAGAGGTCTGACTTTGTGGCTGCCAGACTTGTAGACGCAAAACAAGAGTGACTCGGTCCTTCCTCTGCTTAAAGCCTTCTCGTTTGTGACTATCAATCCTGGTTGCGAGGGTGCGATCGGGTAACATTTTAAAGCATAAACCAGTCTCGTCGCAGTTGTAACCTTCCTCCAGAAACTTTTTAAGCTCAATTGGGTAGGAATCGGCAGCCTCTTTATCAGCTGAGCGGATTTCCCCAGACACAAGAACTTGGCCTACAGTGTGCCTTTTCTTGAATCTGTCCAGCCAGCCGTTACTCGCCTTAAATTTGGATTCATTTCCATTGATAAGGTGATCAAATTTCTCTGCTTGAGCTTTCAGAATAGGGCCAGAAATGGGAACTCCTTCTGAGCGAGCCTGGACAAACCATTGGTACAAGGCTGAATCTAGGCTTTCGTCATTAGCAAACTTGACCTTTTTACGCTGTAAACCAGTTTCCGCTTCAAGAATGCAGGGTAGGCTACGGAGCTTTTCTTCTTTTTTTCACCCTCACAGAGTGGACTCACTAATTCCTAGATCTCTAGCAAGCTGTTTGTTGTTTGTCCTTCTTTAGTTGATCCAGGACGTACGATTTCTCTTGGGCAGAAAATGACTTGCGTTTGTGTATCCATAAGGGTAAAATATTTTTAAAAATATAGAAAATTAATAACAAGTTCATAGGCAAACACCATACACATGTACAGTCCGAGAACTAAGTGCAATGGGCCTGCAATGGCCACGAGTCACTTTATCCTATAAGACTGGAAGAACGTGGTTTATTTATAAATGTTGTAAAAAAAAAGTACAGCATTCCGGCAAAACGCAAACAGTATTACGGCCTTATGATCTTATGATCGCGTTATATCCCAATTCGTGTTATCACGGGGCGCGTTATTGTGAGGTTTGACTGTATTATTAGTTTGTAAGTGGCACCCCGGCTGTGCATTAGCCATCCCGTGGCCCTGGTTAAATCCCCCCCAGGTCTCTGTGCAAGACCCGAACAAACACTGGGGCAGGCGTCTGGCCCCACATGCCAGCGGTGACCCCATAGTGGGCCCAGCCCTGCAAGCCTCAGGCAGGTGCAGAATTAGCCCCCATGCACAGCCCATTCGGCCTTGGCTGGAGGGTCGCAAACAAAGAAATAAAAATATAAACCAGGGCAGAAATCGGGGGGGTGTGTGTGTGAAGCATGTGCCCCCGTGTGCCCTCCCATGTGTCGTCACTGCAGAGAGGCCAGGGCCTCAGGAGCTGGGCCAGCAGCCGCTGTGACTCCTCTTCAGGTTTTGCACAGGTGCCAGGAGCGGAGCTGGAGGCTGCAGCTACTGGTCTTTGCTTGCTGCTGCCAGAGCCGGCACTAGGCATAAGCAGACTAACCAATTGCTTAGGGCCCCAAGCAAGTCAAGGCCGCCACCTATTAATTATTAGTATGTGGTGTGTGTGTGGCGGGGGGGAATATTCCTGCCTAGCTGGGCCCCCAGTGGGTTAGCACCGGCACTGGCTGCTGCATTGCGCACCCTGCTGGGGATGTTGGCAGAGATTCTGCGAGTGTGGAGGCTACACCCCAGGAGTACGGACCCCCCGCCAGCCAGAGCCCCTTCCTGACCCCGGCCCGTCAGTGCAGCTCCAGGGCACGCAGCCCCATCCCTTTGCTCTGCCAGGCAGAGCCTGCGAGGGGAAAGCAGACAGGGCTGCACTCAAGAGCTAGAGTCAGCAGATGGCCAGTTCTCAAGGGTGCATCTTTCCACTCCGCTCCCAACCCTGGCCCTTGTCAGCACTGTCCCGTCTGCTTTCCCTGCGCAGCACTGAAGAGCCAGGGTTGGGAGGGAGTGGGACCATGCACCCGGGAGCACTGGCCCCCTGCTGTTGAAATGCAGGATAAAAGGTGCCCCGTACCAGACAGGCAATTTGCTATTTGTAATACAGGACTGTAGCAACCGTGGGAGGAGAGGGACCCAGCCTAGGGAGTTAAAAGATAGCTGGTGGCTGAGGGGCAGGCAGCAGTCAGAGATGCCAAACGGGCTTGGCCTGGGCTGTCTCCTGCCTGCCAGTTGCTCCTCAGCTCTCCTGGTCTCTTCCTAAGCAGCTGACAGCTCTGTTTCAGAGCCATCAGATAGCTCTGCAGGCGGGGCCCATTCAGCCTTCCCTGATCCCTGTCACACTAACACAGTGGGAGAATCACCACCTCCTCACACCACTCTCCAGCAGCCCCATAGCTCTGTGTATTAATGGGAGGGTCCCTCCTCAGAGCAGGACAGCATGGTCATTGCCAGGCCAGGGGGCCTACATGCACACACATGCAAACCTAGGGCCCTAGCCCCTGGGCCACAATCTGGGGAGCAGCCTGCCTCCCTGGGTATTGGGGGAAGCCGGGACAGGGCAGGGCATTCCCCTGCTGTATGTGGGTTTTCTGTCAGGCAGCTAGGCACAGCACCCTGCTGAAATCTGACCCACGGCCTTCCCTGGCTTCCCAACGGGTAGCGTGTGCCAAGCAAACCCTGTGACGGACACAGAGGAAGGCTGATCTGAGTGGAGTCCTTGGGTTTTCATCCCCTCTGGGCCACTTCAGAAAGAGAAGGACCAATACTTGGCTTCATCATCCCTCCAGCCACTGTCGGGATCTGACTCTGCCTATACTGCAACAGCAGCTGCTGCAGGAAGGCAAGGCTACAGACGTGTCTGAATGGCGGAGAAATCATGAAAACAGCTCCTCCAGAATATCTTTGGCAAGGAGATTACAGAGAAAGCAGTGACATTAAAAGCCTGCTTCAGATCCCATCCGTCTGAGCACAAGCCTTGCCCAGTTTGGCAGAGAATCCTATTTCCCATGTTGTTAAGTTTTTCTCTCTAGTTTGGAGGATATTTTATCGCTCTCTCCCCCACACACAGCCCGTGCTTTGCACTCAGGAGGAGAGCTGCTTACAGCTACAAATTACACCTTTCACACGGGTTAACAGAAATGACTAAAGTGTATATTCAGCAATGCCCTACTAGTGCACAGCCCACACACACGCTTTGCAGCCTTCACTGGGATCTTTCGCTATTGCAGCTTGCTTCCTGACAGGCTCCTCCCACTGTTAGGTTTTGTTAACTGAGTTTTTCTCCCTCTGTTCAAACTGCCTACCTCCTAAGGAACATTTTGGTCCTGGGAAGTGGAGTCTGTATATTCATTTGAACTATCAACCGACAATTAAGTGTAATTAACCAAGGGGCGGGTGAGAACCTGTATGGAAACATGGTCCTGCCAGGAGCTGTGTTTGTTTTCTGAAGGTAAACATGAGAACAGTTGAAGAAATAAAAAGTCACCTCCTTTTGACTTTCTTTACAAAACCTTCTGTTTGAGGTTTAGAATCTAAGCTTGGGATCACAACATTGATTTTAGAGCCGAAAACAGCTGTACAGTCAGATGAAGAATAGACATACCCAGGGTGCAGTACAGTAGCTAACACCACTATGAACTCCAAAACCACGCTCTTGATTTAATAAGAATGCAGTGACTAATGCTAACTCATGTTACTCTTTAATAAATCTGACCAACCAGCTTTTTATATATATTGGGCTCTACTTGGTGCATGACCTGAAAAGGGTGGGAGCAGAGGTGGTTTTATATACCACCTTCACATCCACCAAACCTGGGGCCAATAGATCTGGTTCAACCCTGTCACAAATTAGAACAGCCTCGGGGTTGCTCTAACTCACACCTGGCTGCAGTTGCTCCCAGTGGGCCAACAAGATAATCAGTAGAGTATAGCAGTGCTCCAGCCATGCCCCCTATGTCAAACAGCCACAGCGAGAGCCAGGCTCTGACCCATAATATACCATATCCTTGTCTTATGAGAAGTCAGTGGGATTTTGCCATTAGAAATCAATGCCATTTTTTCAAGAGCTTATGCAGGCACAAGTAGCTATTTGAATACCCATTTACCAGGTGCAAGTTCAAGATGGGCTTACCTCAGACTGGGACAGATTGGTGTGGCAAAATGGGAAATATCTGTATTTATTTTTTATGAATATTGTGCATGCCTCTGTGTGCTTGTTCATGATGGGTTACTTGCTCATGGAGTTGGAACAAAAGGGTTTGTTAAAGGAATCAAGCAGGAAAGGTAAATCCATAGATAGGGGCCCTGGAAGAAACCACTGGGGAATAGCCTCCCCCTTCCTGGAATCAGGTGGAGAACAGCTTACTCTTCCCCAGGCTCGGCTCAAAACAAGGATACTCAACATTAGAGGATCCCACACCCTAGACGAGGATGGGTGTTGAGCCAGTGACCAGAGATGGTCAGTCAGCGAGTGCTGACAGGCTGGCAAGGTGCTGCACAGAGAGCAGGACAGCCTGCTCCTCCCAGCCAGAGAGGGAGTTAGCTGGGCTGGGGGAATTTACAAACACTGGCAAGGGAAGATTAAGGTGTAACTAAGACCCATGTGTGGGGCTTGTGTTGTTTTTACCCTTTGCTCTACGTGCTTTGCAGCTTTGGGAACCTGAATACATAATGCTTTGTTCTGAGGCAGCTGGGTTTGGATTGCATTAGTCAGCTCGCTGCTCACAGGGCTCCAGGATGAAAGGCTTGTCGTGTTAACATGGTTGGGAGCCAGGGGACAGATGCCCAGAGATCCAGCCTGCATGGTAGGGCCAGATGGTTCCACCCAAGGGGTGCTCTCGAGAGGGATTTAAAGGGTTCTAAGATGCCCTGTAGCTGTGTCAATTGGGCTTGCTTTTGGCTAAATGCCCTTGTGTTCTGGTCCTCAAGTCATGTGCTCCAAGAAGCATCTGGGCGAGACACTCAATCAGTATTTTCAAAAGCACACAAGGGCTGCTTCAGGTGTTCAGACTTAGTTGGGTCAGCGGCTGAGAAGTCAGGAGACACAGGGTGAGGCACTCAAACAGCAGCCCTCTGGAGAGTGCACGCTGCAGCCACTCTCCCAAGAGAACGTAAACCCCTCACTACCACAAAGAGGCTGACAGGCTCACCTACGCAGCTCCAGGAGAGGAGTAGCAGAGTTGTGGGCACACATTCGAAAATCAACGGAGGGAGATTGCAGTGCTGCATTCAACCAGGCTGGGGCGGTAGAGAAGGATGCAGGTCAAAGGGAAGCTCCTTGCACCCTCGTGCCCAGCATGCCTGAGCAAGGACCAGCCCCTCCCAGCCTAAAAGAAACCCAGCTTATGGCCCACTGTCAAAACTGGCTGCCTGTACTCAACACAGAAATCTGACATTGGGCTCAGCCAAACAGGCCCATAGGTGGGGGAGGAACAAGCAGTTCTGAAAAGGCGACCCAGGGCATGTACCACCATAGGTGTGGGAACTAGAGGTGTGGGGGGTGCTGCAGCACCCCCGACTTGAAGTGATTTCTATTATATACAGGGTTTACAGTCTGGTTCAATGGCTCTCAGCACCCCCACTATAAAAATTGTTCCAGCTCCCCTGCGTAACATATGTTTTCCCACTTGTTACTAGTCAAGGCACTAAGAAATAGCTGATGTGCACGTATTTCGTGAGTTAGCCAACAAACACAAATGGTTGGGTGAGGGAAGACTTGACAACAAAATACAGAATGTGCAAAAGTGTAAGTCTGAAATAATCAGTGTGTTGATATGTGGGATATATTGCGCTGCACTTAATTACACAGCAAATTGCTTTATGCTGAAAACTGTAGAGTTTAATAGATCTTTCTCCAGCAACAAAATGCTGCCACCCATCTGTAAAATGGAACACTCTTTCCCTTGGAATACCAAACTGCCCTTGCTTTTTTCCCTTCTTTCACATTTTCCTCCCAGCTTCATTAGCTCTTCAGGATAATTCTAAGTCAATACTCAAAGATCATTCTGTTTGGATGGACTCTGTACTCCTGAGCATTCAGGCCAAGAACAGGCTGAGAGATAGCTGGTGGCGCCATTCCCCTAGTGCCTTTAAAGGAGCCTAAAGCTACTTAGCAACTTGTGGTGATTTTCATAAATGTGGTAGTATCCACTGCATGAATGAGACATTAACAAAATACATTTGCAGAGGTAACCAAGGGAAAAAAAACTTTTTGGACCAAGGAACTAGCAATCAGAGATCAGATTTTGGGTCCCTCAATATCTGAGTGCAGATCTTGAGACAACTTAAAAGGGCCTGATTTCTGGAAAGTTCCGAGACCCACCCTCAGAAAGCTAGCCCCAGAAGGGAGTCGCAGATTGAGCGCCCAAAATCACTGGTCACTTTTGAAAATCCTGGTTATAGTGCTAACAGTATGGCTTCCACTGGGCTGACTTTTCAGAACACACAATAAAGATAAGAGTATGTACTTTAATATAAGAGAACGACCTCAAAGTATGTCTACTTTTTACAAAATATGCCCCTCCACAGAGTGACTTTTAGTTCATTAAAATATTTGGTGTGACCATGCCGAATTTGAGTTCTTGAGCTCTACTTCTGGGATTTTTAATATTTTCTTTCAACTTGCCATACATAAAACAAACCCCTGGATTCAAATCAGAAATGTTAAAACAACATTCAGTGCCACATTTCCAAAAGGGCTTCAGCTCAGCTAAAATTCCTTTTTGCGTGGCCCAAAATTCAGAATTGCAAATGAAAATGACATCTGTGAGGGCAAATTGGACAGTCTGCTCATGCAAAGCTGAGCTCTGAAGCATGCAAAAATGTGATCTCCCAAAATGGATTTGGGTCACACAAATTAAGAGATTGCTTATGAAAATCATCTAAAGGTATATAGTGAAATGGCAAAAGAAGAGACAATGGGTCTGATTCAAAGCCCACTGGAGTCAATGGGAATATTTCCATCAACTTTGGTGGGCTTTGAATCAGGTACAAGAAGAGTCAAAGCTTCCATGGAGTCATCCTATTGTTACTACCGGTACGTTGTAAATGCCTTAGTACAATGGTTGATCTTATATATAACATAGAGAACATGCTATATTTCCTAGATCGAGTGAGCTAAGATTGGAGTGGAAGCCCTCGAAGTACCTCACTAAAGGTACTAGAATCAGAAATACACTGTGAATAGCAGCCTGATAAAGTTCGCAGGATATCTATATAAATCAAAAACATTTTTTGGACATGAACCAAAGTTGGGCAAATCACTCCTAGCTAGTGGGAAAAGTGACTGAAAAATGGAAAATTTCACAGATAGTTTTTGCAAAAAAAATACCCAACCCTTCTTTTCACTGAAATTTGAAATTTTGATGAAAAACTTACTTGAAAACTCAAAGTGTGGAAAATTAGAACCAGCTCTAGTTGATAGATCCAGCTGAAGCACTATCCCACGGTAATTTTGCTTAATTGTCTGGATCCAACAGTTTGAACAGCTCTACTGAAACATACAAAAAACAGGAAAAGTGGGTCCCTATAGTATCTGCGAGAGCTTAAAACAAAAAGCATCAATGTATCAGAGACATTAACAAAAAAAATTAGAGACAGGTTCAAGCCCTGTATCAAAACCTCTGCAAACTCTGGGGAGATCCATATCTGGATCTAGGTCCCAACTTTGTGAGCCCTATCTTTGTACTGGACCAGAGCAAACCCTGGATCTGAAAAAGTCCAAACTTTGGGGTAGTTCAGATCAGGATTGTAGTTCCCAATACTCTCTATTCAAAAAAATATCAAGACTGAAGGAACATTGTCTGCTGTCTCCATTCTGTGCAACGTTCCTTGCTTTGTGATCTGAGCAGCATTCAAGTTCAGGGCCTTGTGGTGGGTTAGGTGGCTCTGTCGTAAACCACTAACAATAGTCATCTAATTAATGGCTGGGCACTAGATGCACAGCAGCAGTTTGTCTAACTAGCTGGCCTTTATTAAGTAGATTTGTTTTTTCTGTATATCCCTTGATATTATACTGACTTTTTCATATTTAATATATGCATAGAGTGATGCTTTGGTCAGGACATGCATTTTTACATATGCACTTGGTTGTATGTCTGTATAGTTGGGATTTGAAGCACTCTACTCTCCTTAGATAGGAAGCCAATCAAGAATGCTGCAACGCATGGAGTGTGTTCTTTCTATTGCTATGCAAAATCAGTCCAGCATCAAAGCAGTATCCATAATAAGCACCAACTAAAGACTGCCACAGTTCACACACCAGGCCAGAAAAAAACCACAGGACAATGTTTCTCTTTCTTTAGTTTCCACATTGTGGTAGGGCTTTTGTCAAAGCCACAAAAAAACAGACCCTTGGAGTATCAAACACATAAGTCATGGTGGCTGCCAGATGATAATAGCGTCAATGTAAAATACAAACCGTTATGCATACTACTATACAAATTACCATACAGGAAATGGTAGTTCAGTTTTCAGTTTTTGCTTCTTTATTGCCAGCCTGAGCTGGAGAACTTGAGGTTGAAGCCTTGCTAAGAAAACTGTTTACACTTTGATCTGCTTCTAAATAACTCGACTGTGGCAGGAAAGCAATGTTCATCTTGCATAAAAGAATATAGAGTTGCTTCTACTGCCTGCTATTTGTGATGGAAAGTTCTTCCATGGGTCCCCACCACCAATGTATCTCCCCACCTCCCCAACATTCACCAGTGAGCTAGGAAACTATTATTATCCTCATTTGAAAGGCAAGGAATTGAAACACAGATCTATTGAGTAATTTGCCTAAGGTCACAGCAGAAGTAGCAGAACTGGAAATTGAACCAGATTCATTTTGAGTTCTAGTCCACTGCTTTAACCACATGACCATACTTCCTCTACCCAGAAGGTACTTGAAACACTAATCAAGGACAATACTGAGCTATGCCTGGAAAGTTATGGTTGAATTATGCGTAGATTATCCAAAGGGGTATCTTGTCTAACAAATCAGAATGTTTTGTAGCAGTAACAATGGCTGGCACTTAATTGCCCCTGATGTTAAAGAAAGCTTTCGCTATATTTCTACACTGACTCCATGAAGTCAGAGAGTTTGCTATGGAGGGAAAGCTATTTCAGGGGTTAAAAAAAAAATAAAGGAGATATGGTGAGGAAAACGTGACAGAGGGAGAAGCCTCTGATGCCACAAGGATCATAATTAGAGCTGAAAATTTCATCTTAGCAATCACACGGAAGAAGGAAATACATACAGCATATTTATTCAATCTCAAGAAAAGCTATTTTAATGTATTAAAGAATATTCCATGCGTTACATTAATAATATACTTAATTGATTAAAAGTAAACCAAGTTTTCCTGGGAGGACGACAACAGTAGTCACAAATAATCTGGAATAAACAAGGGGAAAATCATCTAATCATCTCAATTGATTAGACTCTTCCTGTTGGTATTCATACTTCCACCTTTTCATGTTATCTGTATGTATAAATATCCCCTGTCTGTGTGTTCCATTCTATGCATCCGAAGAAGTGAGCTGTAGCTCACGAAAGCTCATGCTGAAATAAATGTGTTAGTCTCTAAGGTGCCACAAGGACTCCTGTTCTTTTTAAGGGGAAAACTGGCATTTGTGCAAAGCTTAAGTCAATAAGGCCAGGGATGAAAAATGAAAGTGAGAGGAAGCGAGAGTCTCCAAGATGCGAGCTGGAAAGAGACTCAGTGGAAGTGGTAAACAAAGAGCTATTGAAGTCTTAGCCCAGGCATGTTGCAAGAGCGAAAAATAAAAGCCAACCAGACTCTGCGATCAGCACATGGAGAATTGAGTATGAGATTGAGGAAGTGACTCTAGCCGTGCAGAAGGCCCTGAGGAGCTCAGGTTTGAGATGCAGTGTGCAGGTCTACTGAAGACAGTGGGGGGATATGTATGAGGAACTGGATGGGGCAATAACCCTTGTTCTCCCAACATACATCCCACCAGGTGCCACTTTGTTTTCCTGCATTCTGCGAAAGGCAGGAAGTAGTGGTGGTGGTAACAGGGTCTCCTTTTTCCCCTGGAAGGAAAGAAGAGCTGTAGGCAGTGAGCTCTTCTGTTTTCCATGTCTACCCTCCATTCCCCTGGGGTGGGGGGGAAAGGGAGCCAGCAGGGAGGCAGGTCTGCCAGTAAAGTAAATGAGGCTGATAGGGAACTTCTCCTCTTCTGTCAGGTGATGGAGCTGCTTCATCTACTGGTGGGAAGGCTTGGAGCTCTGTAAATCACCAGGTCCTCTGGCTGCGCCCCCTTCAGATTGCCCTGCCTGTTGAGTCTTCATTTCCTTAGCTAGTGAAGATGCCGAAGCAGGGGAGCGAAGCTCTTCCATGGCAGGGAGAGATGGGGAGATCTCCCACTGCTTTTGGAAGACTGTGGGAATCTGTGCTTTGCCTTGTTCAGAGACCCTGAACAGAAGAGAACCAACATGGCACAGGGATTTACAGGTGTTAGAGAAACTAGCAGAGAGAAGATAAAGGCCTTGACCCCACCGAGTGCAGCAGGGAACACAAGGCTGCTGTGCTCCAGCACAGGTCTGAGCAGAGGTTCCATGTAAGAAAAAGACAGATTAAACACAAGGCAGTTCTCTGTAGTGAGTGAAACCCTTTGGGTGCCTGCTCACAAAAACAGGGTGAAGAGGGGGCAGAGTGGTTTAGAACTCAGTGTGTCGACAAAGACATTGGGTAACATTTTTTAAAGCAACTCAGTGATAGCGGAGCTTAAATTCTGTTTTCAAAAGTCACTTAGGAGACCATTCACTTTCCATGAGGTTCTGTTGTGTCTTTGTTCTTCGCAGAACATTAATAATAATACCTAGTTCCTGTATTGTCCTTTCAACATCGGCTCTCAATGCACTCCACAGTCTTTAGTGTATTTATTCTCCCAACACCCCAGTGAGGCAGGGACATGCTATTCTCATTTTACTGTGACACGGAGAAGCTAATGACTTGCCCAGGGTCACCGAGGGAGTCCATAGCAAAGCAGGCGATTGAACCTAGGCCTCCCAAGTCGGCTGCCCAACCCCTGGACCATTCTTCCTCTCTAAGAATATGAGGAAACATATAACACACTTGAGTTCCAAATACCACAGTTACTAACTCCATACAAACATATATATAAAGGTAAGATACTTTGCTTCTCTGTTAGGTTCTGATGGCTTCTGCAACAGAAAAGTAGAGGGCCCACAATCTATTTAAAAGGACACCACCCAGTTCCCATACACTAGAAGTCCCCTTGTCTTGCTCCTAACTTTTCACCTCTTCTTTATACATACAACCCTCTGTGTCTGTGCCTGTGCTGGGTAGGGTCAAACTCTACAAGAGCATCTCACTAAACATACAACATTCTAAAGGGGTGGAAGAATGAGATTCTCCATCCAATGGGGTGTCAATGAGTGTCACATGGAGGAAAGAGAGGACACCCACTTACATCAAAAGTCATGAGCAAAAGAAATGTAGGTGGAATTCTTTTCCCGGGACACTGGTTAGCATATTGAATAAATTACTAAGGGAAATAATGAAAGCAACTAATAGAAATAGTTTATATAGCTAGTTAGATCAGTATTTGGCGGTGAGGGGAAGAATTGCAAAGAACAACTGCTAATTTAGGAGATGATCTTAGCCTGGCATCTGGACCTTATTATGTCCTGGAATTTCCTATGTTCTTACAAAGCCGCTAAGTATGACATTACATGCCTGTGTATCATCTTCCTCTACATTCATTATCAATATCATGTGTAACTTCTTTGACATCCAAGCCAGTTATCTTGT
The DNA here is from genome assembly GCF_020497125.1 of Mauremys mutica. NCBI lineage: Eukaryota > Metazoa > Chordata > Testudines > Geoemydidae > Mauremys > Mauremys mutica. The sequence goes on along the minus strand of NC_059074.1, from coordinate 194,802,867 downwards.
GACAGTGTAGATTGCATCTCATCGGTTAGATGGCTGAATATCCCCACACAGTCCATCCACAACTCACATCAGACAAACGCAAGAGGGGAGCACATGATAGGGAGCACATGATCAGGTCAGTTTAATGTTTTAACAGGCAGACGTGTCTGTCAGTTTCACACTGTACCCTAACTCTGTCAAAAGGGGCTTGCCAAAACAGTTCAGTCATGTGAAAACGTCAACTGGAAAAGTTGTGTGTGCCAGTCAAGAGACCATACAGGATACGCAGCTGGTGGCATTCTCTCCTTCAGGCAGGTGACAGCTTTCAGGCCCCAGGATTCATAGCCAAATTAATTGTATACTTCTTTCTTTAAACATTTGGCCCATAAACCCCTCATTTCCCTGTAATGGCAGAATCCCTGGCTGGCCAATTCTGTGACACTCCCTACCCAATCCTGCACCCACAGGGGTGTGTTTGGGAAGTGAGGGAATGTGACACAAACTCCAGGGTCCTGCCTGGCTTCCAGTACCCTGGGTTTGGGGAAGCACAAGTGTGGCTTGAAGCCTCCTGTGTTCCTTCTGCCTTCTCAGCTATTCTGAGGGAGCGCTGGTGCAGGTGAGGATCTGCAAAAAGTCAGGCAGTCTGGTATTGAGTACCTGCTGAAATAAGACGACTGAGCTTAGCACTTTCATCCTTTGAGCACTGTCTGGAGTTGAGGCAAAAAGAAAGAGTCCTGAGACACAGCAAATTGGAAGAGGCTCCACTTTACAAAGACCACTAGAAAATGACACCAAATTCTGCCCACTGTGAGGCAAGCCTTTCCCTGCTGCCCAGTAACCCAGTCTGATCAATTTTTTGTTAACGGAAATCTCACTATAACAAACCACCCAGCTGACAGTGTTCATTTCTGGAAATGGAAGACAAGAGGAGAAAATCCTCATGCAAAGGAGACAGGCTAGTCTAGTGGAGAGGGCACTGGGCTGGGTCTATTCCCAGCTCTGCCCCTGACCTACCACATAACGCTGGGCAAGTCACATCTTCTCTGTTTCCCTTCTACTCTTTATCTGTCTTATGTATACAGATTGTAAGCTCTTCTGGGCAAGGACTGTCTCTCTCTCACTGCATGCTTGCTGAATGCCTGACACCCGTGTTAATTACAGCTCTGCCAAACTCATGGGGAGGCACACACCCAGTTGGATTTTAGGGCATTGTGTATTAAGTGGCCCTCTTGGTCTGGATAAGAACAAGGTGACCTCCATGTTGTGACAGTTTCTTGTTCCCCTATTCTGGGCAAAAGGTAGGAAAGTGAAAAGAGCGGGAATCAGTTATTGCTAAGTAACCAGTTTCTAGATAAACAAAAGAAGGGAGGGGCCAGGGGCTCTTGAGTGCTGGAATCTTTAGGCCTCAGGTGTCTAAAAGCCAGGGTGAGCAGATGTCCTGATTTTATAGGGACAGTCCCAATTTTGGGGGCTTTTTCTTATATAGGCATCTATTACCTCCCCATCCCCTGTCCTGATTTTTTACACTTGCTATCTGGTCACCCTACTAAAAGCTCTCTCTCTGTGGTGTGTGGTACACCAGTAGCCACTCACTGAACAAAGTTGTCATCTCGGGGTTTATTAGTTATTTTCTTTTGGGAAGCAGACGTGCACTCTCGGACTAGATCCGGTTAGTTAGATCTGACACTCACCCCTAGATGACGCAGCGAGGGATTGGGTGGGTCTAGATAGGATTACTTACCTGTCTTCGACACCTGTGATCCACCATTGGTGTCCATCGCTGATCTCACCAGTCCGGATTCTGCAGTCTCGCCACTGGCAGTACCTGAAAGAGGTAGAAAAACATTTTGCTGTATTGAGTGTGTGTGTGTGCATGTGTATGTTTATATTTCCCAAATCTCCAGCGTCCTTAATCCACCCCCCTCCCCTTCCTTCCTTCTCCTTTAGTAAATCAAGTGGTGGTGTGAGTTCATATCCGTGTGCTGCTTTCTTTTATTCCAGCTCTGATAGATGGGCTTAAGAGGGGACCCAGCGAGAGGTATACACTGTAAGGCTCCCTGAAGTCTTCTGGTCAGACAGGGTCCCTAAAAATCCTTACAACGGGGCCTCAGTCTCAAGTGGGACCTATATTACCTCTGTAACAGAAGGAAGGTGTTTCCCTTTTCTACCTGATGAGAACAAATAGAGACACATCAGTACAACTAATTAATATTATATGTTGAGCTGGGTTGACCCATTGAACAAACCCTGTTTTGATGTACCCCAGTTTTCCCAACGTGTCCAGAGTAGGGCTGGCAAGTGATTAAAAAAAAATAATTGCAATTAATCGCACAATTAAAACAATTAATTGTGATTAACTGCACTGTTAAATAGAATATCACATATTTTAAATATTTCTGGATGTTTACTACATTTTCAAATATATTAATTTCAAATTACAACACAGAATACAAAATGTACAGTGCTCACTTTATATTTATTTTTTATTACAAATATTTTCACTGTAAAAAACAAATTGTATTTTTCAATTCACCTTATGCAAGTACTGTAGTGAAATCTCTTTATCGTGAAAGTTGAATTGACAAATTTAGAATTATGTACAAAAAAACCTGCATTCAAAAATAAAACAATGTAAAACTTTAGAGCCTACAAGTCCACTCAGTCCTACTTCTTGTTCAGACAATAAATCAGACAAACAAACTCAGGTTGGTTACAATTTGCAGGAGATAATGCTACCTGCTTCTTGTTTACAATGTCACCTGAAAAGTGAGAACAGTGTTCTCATGGCACTGTTGTAGCTGGTGTTGCAAGCTATTAACATGCCAGATGTGCAAAAGATTTATATGTCCCTTCATGCTTCAACCACCATTCCAGAGGACATGCTTCCATGCTGATGATGGGGTCTGTTTGATAACAATCCAAAGCAGTGCAGACTGACACATGTTTATTTTCATCATTTGAGTCAGGTGCCACCAGCAGAACATTAATTTTCTTTTTTGGTGGTTCGGGTCATAGGCGCCGACTCCGTGGGTGCTCCAGAGCTGGAGCACCCATGGGGCATCATGGAAGGGGTGGAGTCAGGGCGGGAGCAGAGGGGGGGTTGAGCACCCACCGGTGGGAGCAGAAGTCAGCACCTGTGGTTGGGGTTCTGTAGTTTCCGCATTGGAATGTTGCTCTTTTAAGACTTCTGAAAGCATGCTCCACATCTCGTCCCTCTCAAATTTTGGACAGCACTTCAGATTCTTAAACCTTGGGTCGAGTGCTGTAGCTGTTGTGACAAAGTTCCTCCTCTACTTTGGTGGGTTCTGCGCTTATTGGCAGATTTGCTCACCTCAGTGATCTTCCCCACAGTCTGGGTCAGCTCCTCCTGTGTCTGATCAGGAGTTGGGAGGTTTGGGGGGAACCCGGGCCCACCCTCTACTCCGGGTTCCAGCCCTGGGCCCTGTGGATTGCAGCTGTCTAGAGTGCCTCTTGTAACAGCTGCATGACAGCTACAACTCCCTGGGCTACTTCCCCATGGCCTCCTCCAAACACCTTCTTTATCCTCACCACAGGACCTTTCTCCTGGTGTCTGATAACACTTGTACTCCTTAGTCCTCCAGCAGCACACCCACACCCTCTCCCTCTCCCTCTCCCTCTCAGCTCCTTGCGCCTCTTGCTCCCAGCTCCTCACACGCACTTCCTCTCCTCTGGCTTCCCCTCGCCTGACTGGAGTAAGCTCCTTTTTAAACCCAGGTGCTCTGATTAGCCTGCCTTGATTGGCTGCAGGTGATCTAATCAGCCTGTCTGCCTTAATTGGTTCTAGCAGGTTCCTGATTACTCTAGTGCAGCCCCTGCTCTGGTCACTCAAGGAACAGAAAACTACTCATCCAGTGACCAGTATATTTGCCCTCTACCAGACTCCTGTACCTCACTGGTTTGGGTCTGTCACAGTATTTTCAGAAATCTCACATTGGTACTTTCTTTGCATTTTGTCAAATCTGCTGTGAAAGTGTTCTTAAAACGAACATGTTCTGGGCCATTATCCGAGACTGCTATAACATGAAATATATGCAGAATGCGGGTAAAATAGAGCAGGAGACATTCTCCCCCCAAGGAGTACAGTCACAAATTTAATTGACATATTATTTTTTTAATGAGCATCAATAGAAGCATGTCCTCTGGAATGGTGGCATATCTGGCATGTAAATATCTTGCAATGCCGGCTACAAAAGTGCCATGTGAATGCCTTCCAGATGACATTGTAAATAAGAAGCAGGTAGCAGTATCTCCCACCAACGTAAACATACTTGTTTGTCTTAGCAATTGGCAGAATAAGAAGTAGGACTGAGTGGACTTGTAGGCGCTAAAGTTTTATACTGTTTTGGTTTTGAGTGCAGTTATGTCACCAAAAAAAAAAAATCTGCATTTGTAAGTTACACTTTCACAATAAAGAGATTGCACTTCAGTACTTGTATGAGGTGAATTGAAAAATACTATTTCTTTTGTTCATCATTTTTACAGTGCATATATTTATAATAAAAAAATAATATAAAGTGAGTACTGTCCACTTTGTATTCTGTGTTGTAATTGAAATTAATATTGAAAATGTAGAAAAATATCTAGAAATATTCAGTTGGTACTCTATTGTCATAAGTGTGATTAATCATGATTAATTTTTTTAATCGCGATTAAATTTTTTGATTTAATCACATGAATTAACTGCTATTAATTGACAGTCCTAGTCTAGAGCATCCAGAATTTCCCTCATCTGCAGGACTAACTTCCTTCCCACACTGTATTATGTAGAAGGAAGTTTCCCAGATGTGGATCCTTTCTACAATATGCAAACTCTCCAGCCCAGTTTGGATGCATCTTTGGTAAAACCAATTTGGAAAGAAGATCGATTAGATTGAAACTGAGCTCCCCAAGTCCATGCATATCAGAGAGACTCCATCACACACACGTATGCCACTGTTAGAAAAGCTATAAACATTAGCAACATTGCTAGAAGACAAGCGTTACAGTCTATAGAAATACCATAGCTTTATTTAGCTATATTATAAATTAGGGATTTATAATGGAAAAGCTAATAAGGCCCTAACAGTAGTGGCATAAACTGTGTCTGCATAACAGAGCTTTCTCTCTCTTTTAACATCTCTTAATAGGAGCATCACAATAATTGCCAGCAGAAAAATTTTCAAAGTAAGTAACTTTGCCTGCTGGCCCTCTTCTTTGTCATTAAGGTGGTCCATTCAGCTCCCTAGCTCACAGGTTCAGATCTGGCCTAGGGACTGCATTTTGCTTGTGTGGCTGTAATAGGTCCCAATACTGTCTTCTCCAACCTCCATGTGCCTATGCATGAGCTAAGACTCATGCTGCCACAGTGCCTTGGCCTGTTTGTGGGGAAGGCAGGCACAAGCTCCAAGAGGGGTAGCTAGATGGGGGAGGCGGGTGGTCAGGCTCCAACCTGCTTATATAGTCTGAGGCTGCAATGGCTTTTGTCCAGTGTTCCTCCATGCTGGGGGCCTACTGGTTGAGTGGGGACTCTGGGGGCATCCATTGTAGCGTGCGTAGCAGCAGCACCACTGCCAGTAAGCCAGGGGATGTGGGGGTGGGAAGGGACACTAGAATGGGTGCAGACGGAAAGGACCTGCAAGTAGGTGGCCCTGTGCTTCTAATAGATCCCTTGAGATCTGCAGAATTTGGGACCAAACCACTGCCCATTACAATACCTCCTCCCTCCAATGGGAACAAGTTGCAGTTTTCTTCTTCATAAAGGAAGGGATAGCTCAGTGGTTTGAGCATTGGGCTGCTACACGCAGGGTTGTGAGTTCAATCCTTGAGGGGGCCACTTAGGGATCTGGGGCAAAAATTGGTCCTGCTAGTGAAGGCAGGGGGCTGGACTTGATGACCTTTCAAGGTCCCTTCCAGTTCTAGGAGATTGGTATATCTCCAATTATTTATTTTATAAAGAAACATCCCGTAGCCAGGCCATTCTATGAGACAGGATGATTTCCCATGCCCTTTCTCTCCCTGAGCTAACGCCTGACGACTGTTTGGTGGTTGTGTAAAAACCAGTTCCTGGTGACCAGAAATTCATCTTCTTAAATCCATCATCAAAGCTGGCACGAATTGTCCCCTTTGTTAGTAATATCAATGGAGACGCCCATGAGGGAACAGGTATGGAGACTGGACTGCCCTCTTAGCTCTAGAGAAAGTGCCCACAGGTCAGGGCCGCCTGGGGTGGGGGGCAAGTGGGGCAATTTGCCCCAAGCCCCGGGCCCCACAGGGGCCCCCACGAGAATACAGTATTCTACAGTATTGCAACTTTTTTTTATGGAAGGGGCCCCCAAAATTGCTTTGCCCCAGGCCCCCTGAATCCTCTGGGCGGCCCTGCCACAGGTCAGGATTGAGGCTCTGAGAAGCTTGTGTAAACCATTGGCCACTGTATGTTACACACACCCCACAATGCCCAGTCCAGAGAGAATATAGGTCTGTTACAGCTGTAGTCTGACAGCCTGATTCTTTACCTCAAGCTGTAGAGACTCCTGTTATTAGCTCTGGATATTCCCATTCAGTCCTCAGCATGTCAGCCAAAATGGTGTCTGTCACACACGCAGACAGACTGTGGAAACTCTGTTCTGTTTACAATCAGATCTGGCTAGGGTTCCTAGTCCTTGCTGTCAGTCAGCATCTTTCAGCAGTATTAGAATTCATTCCAAAAGCATTAGGCCTTTCCTGTTTTAATTCACCCCCCAAATCCCATTTTCATTATTGTTATTTTTTACAAAGAAGTTGCCATAGGTGTTATTTCAAAGAAGAGCGATTCATCCACCTCCTAACATCCTCGGCTTAGCTTAGGTCAAAACACATTCAGCTGCCATTTTCTGGTGATTCATAAAGCCAGAAAATGGTTTTGTGTACTTCAGAGAGGAACACAGAAAGTTCTCAGTCACGATGAGTCATTTTCACTCAGACTGTTAAATTTTGCTCACAATTTTCTGAGAGGTTTGATTTTTCTGAGTTCCCTTAACTTGGGGTCACAGCTTGGGAGATGATGAGTGCCCACAGCTTCTGTGAAGTCAATGGGAACTGGGGTTTCTTAGCTGATATGTGAGGCTGGATCCTCAGCTGGTGTAAATCAGCATAGCTTTACAGACTTCGGTAAAGCAACATGATTTACACCAGCTGAGAATTTGGCCTTTGGTCTCCACAGTGCATTCAATAAAGAGGCAAATTGAAATTTAACGTGGTAAGGACAAATTGTTTTGTTTTGTTAGGGAAGCATCCAGGGCGTGTAATCTCTGTCTATCTGTCTTAGAGTTTCATACTGCCACCCATCCCAATAGCATCTGAGCACCTTCCCCATAAAATCACTAGCAATAGGGAAGTCCCTAGTGGACTTCATGGAATCTCTGGCACTTCTCCATTTTGGGGGGGTTTTGTTGATATTTGCCTATTTTTATAAAACTAAACATCCTAAACAAACAAA